>NC_048304.1:44686414-44783479 GCF_013100865.1 Trachemys scripta elegans
GCAGCTGGAGCCCGGGAGGGGAAGCGCCCAGCTGGGGGTGCAGGGTCTGGAGGCTGCCCGGCAAACCGTGAAGCCAAGAGCGCTCGGGCTTCGAGCAGCCCCTATGCCTCCGGACCCTGCGCCCCCGGCCGGGCACTTCCCCTCCCGGGCTCCAGCTGCTCTCGTACGGAAGCCCGGATCTTAAACAGAGCCAAAGAGTCAGGGGAGGAGCAGAGCCGCCGTGGCTGGAGGCTCTGCTTCTCCCCTGACTCTTCGGCTCTTTTTAAGAGCCGGGCTGCCCGAGCGCTACCGGCTTCGGGCAGCCCCCATGCCTCCGGACCCTGCGCCGCCGGAGCCCAGGAGGGGAAGTGCCCGGCCGGCGGCTGGGGTCCGGAGGCAAGGGGGCTGCCTGAAGCCCATAGCGCTCGGGCAGCTCGGCTCTTAAACAGAGCCGAAGAGTCAGGGGAGGAGCAGAGCCGCCGCGGGAGGGGAAGTGCCTGGCCGGCATTTTCCCGGACATGTTCGGCTTTTTGGCAATTCCCCCTGGACGGGGGTTTGAGTGCCGAAAAGCCGGACATGTCCGGGAAAAAGAGGACATATGGTAACCCTATTTTATAGTCACATGCCTGTCATATAAATAAAGCTGCAGCCTTTCTCCTTTCCGTGTTGATGCTGATTGGAATCATTCTCGGAAGGAAGGCTGGAACCTGGCAGTGTAAGGTGGCCTTTGTTCTTGTTGTTTCCAGAGAACAAGGCACCAATTAGGAATCAGGAACCAGTGGTTGTGACAAGGATGTCTAAGCTTCCGTGAGCTGCTGACAGTAATAATTTCATACCTGAACTGACCTGACTGAGTAGTGATATGAACAGCAAATTCATTCTGTCACTGTGACGGAGCTTGGCTCGTTTCTCACCAGCACAGCCATTGCTCTGCTAGGTTGTCAGAGCCCTGCCCTTTAATAGCCAACGACTTAGAAAGCAAATCTTACTTTTCATGGCCCTTAAATACATCTTTATCCAGCATGCAAAGTCTGCCTCCCGGCAGGCTTCAAAGAAACATAGGGAGACACAATATCAAAATGACAAAACACAGTAGCGTAGACGCTGCATAGGGAAAAAAATCTGGATCTAAGCGTTCCTCCAGCTTCCTTTCTGCTAGGCGAGAGGTTAGCAGGAACGCTGATACATACACAGCAGTGTGTGCCAGCTAACTGCCGTGGACTGGCTTCTTCAGCAATACTCCAAAACCCTAACTTGGGGGGTTGATTCCCAATCGGAATCCAAACTTCCCCTGGGCTCAGGGTGTTGGGGTGCAGGAATCCCCTTGGCTCAGGGTGTTAAGGTGCAGGGCTCAGGGTGTTGGGGTGCAGTTCTTTGCAAGGAGACGGGTTAGCTGCAGCCAGCCAGCCATGACCCACAGGCTAAGTCAGCCCACTGAAGGCCTTTGAGGTGGTCAGGGTCAGAGGAAAGGGAAGGCAAGGGAGTGCAGCTCTCTCTCTCTTCTGTGCTAAAAGCATAGGGCCAGGTTCTAATCCCCTTACTCCTGCTGAATAGAACCTTCCTGCTGGCGTACTCCCACTGGGGATCAGAACCTGGCCCACAGAGCGCTCCCAGGCTCCTTCCAGCCTGAGATCACTGCTCCCCATCCTCATTCCGACCCCTCCTGCAGGCAAGATGCAGATGATGAACCCACACAGGCCACCAGAGTGGCAGGGAGGCCCCTCAGTCTAGCCATACAATGGAGAGCCATTCCTTAGGGTTAATCTACATTAGGAGTGCTACAGCAGCGCAAGAGCTCGCCTGTTGGCATAATAAAGAGGTTGGCAGGAGAAGCTTATGTGGTTTATTCATAGCCTTGAGCGGCTTAAGTTATACCGACGTAACCTGTAGTGTAGACAAGCCCTTAGTTTGCATGCATTAGCATCATGTAGCAGCCTGCTCCCTCAGGGATCCCCTGCACCCAGACTCCTAACTCCCTAGGCCCTGCTGTTAAAAAGCCAGACATTCATTGTTATTCCTTTGTAAGCTTCCCTTCCTCTAGTGACCAGCTCTGAACAAGGGTGAAGTGGTTGAGGTTTTCCTTAATATCATCAAGGCGGGGCAGGAGAGGAGGAGGAAGAGGAGAGCAATCAGGTTCTTTGGGAAAGGTTGAAGCACTGGGAAGGAAAGACAGGAGATGGAGTTGGCTGAAGTGGCTCAGCTTAACTGTGCCGCAGAATCTGAGATGGCATTTTGATTCCTGTCCTACAGCCAGAGATAAGGGGAGGCCAAGCAGGGGCAGATGACATGATCTCTTTCACTTCAGCACAACACGTCTTCTATGTGATCAGAGGGCTTCTCAGACTGAAAGAAATAACTCTCCACTTTAGCTGTACCTCAGGGCAGCAGCAGTGGCATCTCCCCAGCCCATCCTTCTGCAGGCAGGGAAGAGATTAAATATCTAAAATGAATTGAAATTTGCCAGAGTGTCAGGGATGGGGGGAGAGGAGAGAGAGGAACTAAAGGCAGTGGTTTAAAAACCAGTAAAGAGGTGAGAATTAAATCACAATAATTCTCCACAACTTATTCAGCACTGAGGAGTGTAAAATCTCTCCCTGCCCACCCTACACTTTCCTCTTTCTCCTAGCAGCATCAGGACTGTTCCAAGTACATATAAATAGACTTGACCATCTCCAATGTATCAGCGGTGTTTGAGGAAAGGGGCATGTTGAACAGCTCTTATATGAAAAGGAACTAAGCAGGGAAGGCCATTCCCTGGGACCCCATAAGCTTAGATATTGTGCAAGCCATAGACAGCAAGATGGGGATCTAACACAAAATAATTTTAAAATGGCAGGAGGTGCCCAAGTCCCATTGACAGCCAATTGGAGTTGGGTACTTAACTTTTTTAGAGGCTTTGGAAAATCTCATCTAATATTTGTACCCCTGTCCTCTGCCTACCGACAGAGTTGGGACTTTACCCATGCAATTGCAATTGGATCACATCTGTGGACACTTCGTACTTCACGGATGACACACCCCAGCCATTCAGAGCTGCCATAGCAATGGCAGGAATGAAGCTCCATCTTCCTGCTATAAAAGCACAAGCCCCCGTCTCTTGAGCTCATGAAGACTCTAGTTTTGCTCTTAGTGGTGTCTATGGTGCAATTGAGGGCTTTGGAAAATTGCTAGTGAAGGACAATGATGCACATACAAGTGAGCATAAGGATAGAGAAACTGAAGGGAGATGGAGTGACTTTGATATTAATAATAATTATTTGTATTGCGGTAGTGCCCAGGACCCCAGTCATGGACCCACGCCCCATTGTGCTAGGTGCAGCACAAACAGAACAAAAAGCCAGGCACTATCCCTAAGAGCTAGGGGAGTAGGGCAGCTAGCAAATCATAATGGCCACATTCCAAGCAACTCAAATGCATTCAGTGAGAGGGTTTAGCAGACACTGCAACATGGTGGAAAGATGCTTGCACCATGACTGAGGTCACTTGCAATACAAGTGTCATCATCATGTCATGGTACTGGGCCAGAAGAGCAAGAGTTGGGGATCTCAGAACCTTGCGGCTGGAAATTAACCTGAATTTCCTCTTGACACCCCTCCCTCAATCCCTAACTACTGTCTGAACCACTGGGAGGGGGAGTGAGAGAGAGAGAGAAGCAACAGATCGCTGGAGATTAAATGGTTACAACAGCAACTGGAGATGATAAGTGTCTAAAAAATACCCCAAACACATGAACAAATAGTTTCTTTGACTGTTTTTCAGGCTCAGGAAGGAAGCGGGACTTGGTGAGAGAGATCAGAAGAGAAGTTGGGCCGTCATATGACACGGCCTTTCAGAGACAAAACCACAGATCACACACACACACAGGAAGCTACAAGGAAGGCCTTGAAGACAGCTGAGGAAACCCTAACCGCAAGCTGGAGGTGGGGCCGCTATCTAAACCCTTCCCAAGTGGTTCATGAAAAGCACAGCCAAAGAATTTAAGTTTTGGGGTGACAAGTGGGGAGCCCTCTTCTCTACAAACCATGCTACCTTCCATCAGACCCACACAACCAGGGTCGTATTTCATCTCTCAGCATATACTTATGGGCCTGGCCTTGCAAGGATCCAGCTTCTCAATCAGCACCTCCCAGGAGCAGGCCAACTCTGTGCAAGTGCCTTCACTCACAATCGCCAGGTGCCAGGATGCCAGCTGGTGTAGGTTGGTGCCGCTCCATTGAAGCCAGCTGGTTTGGAGGACCTGGCTAGATGTGAAAAGGCCCCATTAGATTATATCTAGCTCATGCCCCTGCCAAAGCTTCATATAGCTCAGTATGTCTTAGGCAAAATGTCCTTTTTATTGATTGTACCTGTGAGTCAATATATTCATCCTGTTCATGGCCACTGAAACAAAGAGAACCTCATTCTAAAGAGGCTTCAGAAAAGGGCTGAGGCCAAGACTCCAACACAGAAACACAGCAGGGAAAAATATAGGGTGTGATTTCTCATGCTGAAGTGGGAAATACTACAATTGGAGCCAAATTTCATTAGCTGCTCTCTGTTTTCACCCATCACACATGAAGCCCAGATGGCAAATTGCTTCATGCGAGGGAGAGGAGTGTGTTGCATATGCAGCCAATCCCATATTTCAGTATATCATATACCGTACAGGCATTGTGGACCCAATCCAATTTCCAGCAGCTTCAGTAGGCTTTGGATCTGGCCCTTCCAACGAACAGTAAGCCTCATTCTTGTTCCATGTGTCTTTCTTTATGTGCACATTTCCACCACGTGATCCATATTACGCCTGGCACAAAAAAGATTCTTGGTGTTTCACGGCCAAATCATTGCTTCCAGACTACATTGTGTCAGAACTGGTTAACCCTTGTTATGTATAGTGTCATTTTGTATGGGCCAGCTCTATTATTCACCTTATTCAGGGACTCCTTTGCCTGGGAGTTTCCTTTGAGTTCTTTCAGAGTGACGTATCTCCAAGCCATGCGAGCGGCTGAAATGCTGTGAAGCATTTAGCCCAGCTGTTTAGTATAGTCACAAACAATGGTGATCTCTAAGCAACCTGCAATCGGAACGTCATACTTTCTCTCAAACTGGAACTCTAAATACACCCAGTCTGAGACTGAGAGCCAGGGGGCATGGGGTGGAGATCAGGGTTTTAGGTCTTTGCTTGGGGTCTTTTCAATTAAAATACTGGACCCCTTTAATGTTAATGAAAGAAAGAAAAAAAATGGCTGAATGCAATTTAACCACCATCTCTTTCAAATAAAGGATCAAGAGAAATTCACTGATGTATACATATCCCTGCAAAACTGCCAGACCCATAGCAGACAGGCTACTGTACAGAAAGCTTCAAATATGGATGATTCTAGTACCACAGGATGCATCAGTGCTTATTACTTGTTGGAGCTCTGTAGGAGAAAGCAACAAAGAATCTGGAAGAGCACCATCTGAAAATATTAACAAGGCAGAATTAGGAGAGAAAAGTAGATCCAGCTTCAAAGCTCATGCACACCATCTGTGAGCTTGTGGAGAATGCACAGGCAATGGAATGAAGGACTACACAGCCAGCTGTCCCCCTCACCCTTTGTAGCTTTCAGGTTATGCCATCCTAAACCAGCACATTTATGCCTAGACCTTGCTGCAAAGAAGCCATCTGGCTAGCAGTCAGGAAGGGCAAGTAGCTACTGGGTTTGAGTGTCCAGCTGGAAACACTTTGGACTTAGCTCCTAGATGCACTGAGCAACTATAACTCCAGTTCAAGTCAGTGGGATCTGCGGAGGCTCAAGCCCCTCTGAAAATCAGGCCCTAGCTGTCTCAAACTAAACATCCACAAATGGACACCAAAAGTCACTGGCCATTTTTGAGAAGCACTGTGGGGTCCACTGCATTCGGTCCCCCTATAACATGCACAAAGAGGAGAGATTGACAGTGTCCGTCCATTCCTATTAGACAGAAAAGCCCAACCTTGGAGCAAAGATATCAAACAAAGCTCACATCAGGAGATCATTTGCCTTCTCTCAACAGTCTGTTTTATTAATGGGGCGGTTTGATTTTAGAGTACATTTGGGGCTAATGAAAAGTACTGAACTAACGGCCCTAGTAACAAGTCCTCTCTCCACAGAAGAAGTCCAGTCAGAGCTATCTCAGTGCTAACTTCCCCTGCTCTCAGGGGAAGCCAGGATGCCTCAAATCCGTGCAAGATGGACGATCTACACAGTAGTTCCTACAGCTATTCATTCCTGAAGAATCCGAGTGCACATCACTAACTCATTTCCAGTAGATCACCAAACAGCCATCCAATTTTAACAACATTCGAACTGGAGATGGGCCAAAACTGCTTTTATCCAAGCAGTCCCTTCCCCCTGCACACACACAAACATTGGGGGTTCAGATGAAAGAGAACTTGGTTCTGAATCAAGACTAAAAACCCATCTGCTGAGGTGTTGCAAACTCTCAACTACTAGGCCTTGCCCAGTGTGAAGATGGAACAAACCCACCAACATTGGCAATGCCCTCTTGGATGCATGATCTGCCTTTAAAGTAATTAAAAGCAACAACAAAAAAAAGAAACCCAAGCCTAGGCATAAAGGGGATTCCAAATATTTCCTGGGTGTTTGAAGAGAGAGAGCTGGGACAGAGAAAGAAACAGACAATGACCGGTTCTTGGGGGTCTAACTGATGATCACCACATGTGGGGTTAGGAAGGAATTTCCCCGCAGGTCAGATTGGCAGTGACCTTGGAGCAGGGGGTCACCTTCCTCTGCAGCATGTGAGTGCGGGTCACTTGCCAGGATTATATCTCACTTAATTACATCCCTGCCATTGATGCCCTTTTGTCCCGCCTGGGGCACAGAGTAGTCTAGTCTCCTGAGCAGGGGTGGCTCTATGTATTTTGCCGCCCCAAGCACGGCAGTCAGGCGGCTTTCGGCGGCGCGCCTGTGGGAGGTCCGCTGGCCATGCAGATTCGGTGGCATGCCTGCGGGAGGTCCACCGGTCCCGCACCTTCGGCGTACCCACCGCCGAATTGCCGCAGAAGCTGTGGGACTTCCCGCAGGCATGCCGCCGAAGGCAGCCCTACTGCCGCCCTCACAGGGACCAGCAGGCCACCCCCCACGGCTTGCCACCCCAGGCACGTGCTTGGTGTGCTGGTGCCTGGAGCTGCCCCTGCTCCTGAGGGTGTAATACATTGGTCTCCTTTCGGTTGTTGGGTTTAGCGTGTGGGTGCTGGGTAACCTGTGATATGCAAGAGGTCAGACTAGATGACCTGTGATATACAGGAGGTCCCTTCTGGCCTTAAACTCTATGACTCTAAAGGGCAGGGAGCAGCCAAAAAGCAGTGCTCTGGCCCTCCTGATTGTGGATTAAGCAATAGGCCAACAACAGGTTAAATTAAAGAAACACATCAAAGCAGCCATTCCAGCAATCAGCATGCTAGAGATGGCAGAGCCTGGTGCTGGTGCGGGGAGGATTCAGATGTGACTGGGAATAGTCCATATCTAGCCAATCTTGATAAGCTATGTCAGCTCAAAGGCACAGAGGGAGGCAGCGGGGCCATTCAGGAACCGAGTAGGAAAAGGGATTTGTGATAACAGACAGAAGCGTGGAAAAGCACAGAGGCAAGGAGTCAATTCAATGGATGGGAAACAATGGAAACAAGAACCAAGAGCAGAATTTGGAGCCATTTCCAAAACCGAGAAGGGAGAGAGAACAGTGCAAAAGCAGAAATGGCAAACGCCATTCATAAAGGAGAGAGCTACTCAGAAGGGTGCAGAAGTTTGTACCTTCCAAGGGGTCCCCTTGTTAGTTGCATTTTGCTCCATCCCCCACACCCGGGTTATCAGCAAACCTCTCCAAAGGGCAGTAAAAAGGTGGATAGGCCAGGAGACTGCTCTGCTGTTGCCCGCAGCCTGTAATTTCACACGGGCCAGGAGCAATTAGAGACTAGAATGTGACCTTGCCTGCCCTGGTGCGGGGTAATTTTGCAAATCCACCAAGATAACGGCTTCATTGAACTCCCCAAACAGATCAAACCAGTGTGGTAATAGGCTGTGCTGGACATATTGAATCGAGGCTGGAGCAGGAGCCAGCCTGCACTCTTACCAGGGAGGGTTAGGGTAACATCATATTAAAATGTGCTTACCCATTTCATAAACGCTACGATTGCTGGAACAGAAGAGATGGTTAAATTCCATTCATGTTTCACTGCATTTGATGCAGCTCAGAGAATGAAAGAGCATTTAAACAGATGGAGGTGGCATGATCCAGTGGACAGGGCGCCGGATTGTGCATCAGGACACCTGGGTTCCAGTCTTAGCTTGGCCGCTGAGCGAGTGGGAGGGTCTCTGTGCCTCTATTTTCCCTTCCACTGATTGTCTGTCTTGCCTATATGGATGGTGAGCTCTTCAAGACAGGGCCTGCCTCTTATGTGCATGTGCAGTGTCCAGCACAACAGGGCCTGTAGGAGCCACTGTTATAAGTGACAGCAATAGGTTCCCTCTTTCTTGCAGCCTAATGTAACGCTGTTGTATTTGCATTTCCAGCACTGCAAGAGACTTGGAAACGAAAAATAAAAACACATCAAGCTTAGTTGTTTTAAATTTCATAAGCACTTTTCACTTCATAATAGGTTGGATTTGGGGGTGGGGGGGAATAACCCCCATTCACCAGTCCTTTAACATTTTTACCGGTTCTAGCAAACAGTCACACTAGGACGTACCTGTGCACAGTAAAGGAGACATGATCAATCAAGGCCAATGGGCCCAAACTTTAACTTGCACCACTAACAATTTCCTACTGATCTCTGTGAAATCTCTTTGTATCCTCCAAATGAAGTGCTAGAAGTGTGACACCTCTGCCAAGTGACACACAAAATAGCAAACCCAGGACACTAGGCCTGCTGGAAAAATCATGGTTGACATTTTCAGGGGATTTGGAAACTGGGCACCCAAATTCTATGAGGCAACCTTAAAAGTCTCAGCCGATAACATGCACTTGTGCGGCACCATTAGTAAGAGGAATTCAGAACGCTTTGCGCAGCGGCATTTTGCAGATGGGGGACCAGCGGCACAGAGAACAGAATGGCACATGGTCACTTGGCAAACCTGCTTGATTCTCATGGGAACAGAGGAGCACCTTTTGATCAGCCCTAAGCCACGGTTCCTAGTGGTGTCCCATGCATCTGCTAGCTCTTAGCCCTGCAAGTGACACAACATATGGGAAAAGCAGCGTGATCTAAAGGGTAAGCCACTAGGCTGTGGTTAAGAGAGCTGGATTCTAGTCTCAGCTGTGCTGCTGACCTGCTGTGTGACATAAGGCAACTCACTTAACTTCTTGTCCCTCTCCCCCCGACCTTTGTTTGCCTTGCCTTTTTAGAGTACAAAGCCTAGAAAATCCTCACAGGTATTTAGCCTCCTAACTTCCATTGGAATTAGGTGTCTGAATAGTTTTGTGGGTCTGGGTCTAAGTTTGGGATAAACACTAGGTGTTTGTACAGCACCTAGCACAATGGGGCCCTGATCTGAGCTGGGGCATTTAGGCATTATCATAATATTACCACTAGTAATGAAAGAGAACACCCTCAATCCATGCCCATTCACCTTGAATCCTGGCAAGGCAGACTCCAGATACACTTCTTTCGCTACTTCTACTTGGAGCATGAAGGTTAATTCTCTCCCTTAGAGCAGTCAACATGAAATCCAAGTAAGGGGCTAATTATCCATTGACCAACATTCCTTTTCCACCACCCTTATATCAAACGTGCATTGTGGGCAGATTAAAACTGATTTGTCACAGATTGGTACATGAATGGTGTTGTCTTTGTTAAAGGCAATGTTCCCTATGGGTAGGGATCCTGCATGCTACGCCTGCCTCAGGAGACAGAGCTCCAAAGGTATCTGTGACAACGTAGTAATCAGCTAGCAATACAAGCCCATTGTGCCCTCATTCAAAGTTCATTGTACTATTACTCTCAGCCAACCCTACAGATTTTTAAAATTTAATTTCTTTCAAGGGCTAAAAATGTAATCAGCATTCTACTGGCATATTTTGCATACACACAGCTCTCAGCCTGCCAAGGAACAAATGTGATTGTGAAACAGCAGCCGACGGAGTTACTGAAACAGAGTGGATAGAATGAGCTTTTCTTTGAGTGGAATATGAATGCCCATTTCTCATTAGAAAATAGAACAAACTCTCTAGGCAACTTTGCAAATTCCATGCTTTAGTGTCAGCTTCATGATTCAATATTTCTGGCAAGAGAGACACCAAGATACTAGACCTGGTGGTTTGAATGGCACCCAGGTCAAATAGGCAGGCATAAAACTGGCCTAAGCAAGAGGGCCCTGGAAGATTAGGCCATCTACACAGATGAGATGCGTTCAAGAGAGATACATGTGGAATACATTTCTGTGTTAAACAGTTCGTCCATCAGTTCCCTGCCTTTCTGGCATAAACTGGCTTGCTGAGGCTCAGGAAAATGGGCAACTGAAATGAGAAGCCATCATTTTTAACAGCAAGTAGCTCTTGAGACAGTTGGGTGAGCTGTTCAGTTCTTCATTGTTGACCAGCCTGAAAAGGTGACCAGGATGGCTGCTGGATGTTCATTTCGTCCCTCACTCCAAATGCAATTGGTACAGAGGACGGCAGAGGACACAGCCACGATAACGCTGCAGAGCCAGGAATGAAACACATGGCCGGTATTTTGTCTAGAGAGTCTGTTTCTTGCATTCTTGGAAACGTTAACCCTCCCTCCCTCCCTGCCTAAACTCTCATCCCATTCATTTCTTCCTCCTCCCTTACTCCTCTCCAGTTCACCCCACCCTCCTCAGTCCCCACACTTAGATAAAAGTGACTCCTACTCTGGCATCCAGCCAGAGCCCCTGAGCTAAAACTGCCATGTGTCTGGAGCAGATTCCAGAGGGAGGTTACTCACAAGCAAGAGAGTTTTCCACGTGGCTTTAAAAAATAATAATAGTTTGCCAACTATCTCCCCTTGTGTCCTGGGCTCTGTTTTCTGTATCTACAAGGAAGAGTTATAGAAATTAACCAAGAGGTTAGCCAATGAATTTAGAAGAGTTATTCGAAACCTAACCAACCAGATCCTCAGCTGGCATCAATTGAGTTCAATGGAGTTACACCAAGAAGGAACTGGCCAAAAACGCCTCCCCAAACTAACTGCCAGTCCATATATTCCACAAGGATTTGACAAATTATGACCTCCATTTTTATAGCAAACATCTTGCACACTTATGCTGGGAGGACCCTTTCCAGGTTATTTTCTTGGCCTTCATAATATACCCAGAGCTGACTGGTGTCTGATCTCGCCATATACTTTGTTATGTGCTATTGCAAGCCGTGTGTGTCCTTGCATGGCTCTAACATATAACCACATATCTTGTCATATTCTTGCAGTTTTCACATGCCTTGTTGTGTTATTGCATCAGTGGTGTGTGGTTGAGAACAGATACCACATACCTAGAATTGTTTGTATTACTCAGAAGGATTTTTGTTTTAAATGCATGACTTGCTCAACCTAGCAAAAAGATGGACAATTAAAATATTTGTTTTTTCAATTTTTCCCCTGTCACTGTGATGATATAGGGCAGGCAAGTAGATTGTTTGCTCAGGCTGATAAATATTCCTGGCAACTTTGGAGGGATTCACTTACCCAGACATTCTGACCCTGAGAATACAAGTTTGGATTTCATTTTCCCAGAAACATTTTTAGGGATTAAATTTGACTGCTTGAATCTCTGCAAAAAATGAATGCAAAATGGGGCCCAAGTGAATTCACTTTAAGAAAACCAAACAAGTATTTATGGAAGGTCATTTGCATAATTATCCCAGGTTTGGTTTATACATTAGTTTGCCACTCCAAGTTTGTCCTCAATTATGCTAATCTGAAACGGAGAACACCCAGCACCTCTAGAGCATTTTCCTGCTAATGCAATTATTCCCGGGGGGGCGCCGGCAGGGCTGGGGATTTCCTGTGCTCAGAGCAAAGAGGCGGATCGTTCCTGGCTCAGTTTGTTCTCCTAGCAGGTAGCTGAGGCTCAGAAAATTGCTCTGCATGGTCTGCAAGTGCTCCAGGACTTGGGCTCTTCATTTCCAAAGGGGAACAACAGGAGGGAGCGGCCAGGGAAACAGAAGGCAAGTTCAGACAAGGCTCATGGCTGCCTGCCCAGGTTGGCCTCTATTAGTCTTTTATAGTAAATATTTGTTCTGAATTATGGTGCCGTTTACCCGGGAGCACACTTGAAATCTGTAGCAAGGGGATGTGGTCGACTGGTAAATAACACTTTGCACTTTCATCCAGGGACACTAATGCATTTTACACATCCTAAGTCAGGGGTTCTCAACACTTTTCTTTCTGAGCCTCCCACTCACCCACACATGCTATAAAAACTCCACGGCCCACCTGTGCCACAGCTGTTTTTCTGCATATAAAAGCCAGGACCGACATTAGGGAGTAGCAAGCAGGGCAATTGCCCGGGGCCCCATGCCACAGGGTGCCCCACGAAGCTAAGTTGCTCAGGCTTCGGCTTCAGCCCTGGGTGGCAGGGCTTCAGATTTCTGCCCTGGGCCCCAGTGAGTCTAATGTTAGCCTTGCTTGGCAGACCCCTGAAACCTGCTCATGGCCCCCCCAGGGGGCCTCGAACCCCGGGTTGGGAACTGTTGTCCTAAAGCCTACAAGTACAACAACCCCTCTGGGGTGCGTAAGGATCACAGATGGAGTGGGGTAGTGTTATTAAACTCTTGTCCCACTGAGGCTGCAAGGAGGCCAGGATTTGGCCCAGAGAAACAGATGCAGAGGGTCCAATTCTGCTCTCAGCTAGACAGATACAGCTTCCATTGAGGTCAGCTGTGATGTTGGCCCAGCCCGGTATAGTTGTGGTATAGTGAGTGGAACTGGAGAAGGGGGGCCAGGTTTCAGGAGGGACCTCGTTTGTGATAGCATGAGGGGCACAAGCTAGAGTATGGACTGCTGCCAATCAAACAGGAGACTGTCACATAGAACGCTGAGCGGTCAGTAAAGATCTTTTTCCGACAACCCCGCCAGCCTATTGCAGCATTTATTGTTAGTGAATAGAAGTGAATTGCTCAAGGTCACATACCAAGCAAGTGGTGGTGACTAGAAAAAAACCCGTGTCTCCTGACGTACAGTTCCCTGGTCTAATAGTAAACACCATTGTTTCCTTCATGCCTGATTTAAAGGAGTTGATCTTACAGGGTCAGCAGGTGTCCCCCAGGGATCAAAGCTGTTTTACTTTCTCCTCCTAAAACTAACAGCCACGTTTAAGCAGAGATGTGGGAAGCTGGACCCTTCCAAAGTGGCTGATAAATACAGAACTTTGACCTTCCTAAGTCTCACGAGCAGAGATATTTATCCAGCAAGATTCAGAGAAACATAAGCAAATCACGGAGCCCTGCCTTCCCTCTTGATAATAGAAGTGACTCCCTCCCCATCCTCTATTGAGCCTTCTGGGATGAAAGCTGAAAGAACATTACAATTCCAGCTCCTACAGTGGCGAGATCAACCCACAGCCAGTCATGGTGGATGCACAAGCAAATGCAGATATCGGGTGTCTGCCAGCTTGTGGGCAGACCCTAGAACTGATTCAGCCCAGTTACCTAAGTCTCTCACCCAGCGGTTGTATGCACAGAGAAAGCCCACTTTTCATTAGTTACAGCAGCAGAGGTTTGATCCATAGGTGAGCCAAGAGAGCTTCCTGCTAGCCAAGGCTTCTGCAGCCATGCTAAGCTCATTCCAGCTCTTTATACTCTCTGCTCTTGCCACTGGCTCCGTTCTTGTGATAACGGCGGGATTGGACAGACAAGAATCCTGTTCGTTTCAGTCCCTTGCCTTCTAACCAAACCAACATGGAGAGCAGGAGTGCTTGATGCGCGTATGTGACCGACTTGAACATGCTTTGAAAATCCTAGTCTGAACTTTTAGAAGAAAATAATCATTTGGAGACCTGGGCACTGTGACAGTTAACTAACTTTTTTTTTTTTTTTTTGAATTAAAGGACACCGGATGGCATTTTTCTCCTCTTAGCTTTCAACCAGAGGGCTCTTTATGGGTAATTTTGATGTCCCAAGTCAGCCAGGAGCAGCCACAGAGAGATGATAATACATCTTTAATGTCCAGGAAGTCAATATAAACCCCTCGGCACTACTGCTGTGTTTTTTCTTTCCTGCCTTATCATTAAAGAGCAGGTTTCTGGGTTTAGTTTTCTTCCTCTTTCCTAATGTTGTCCAACCTTTCAGGCAGAGATAAAAAATAACAGCTTTTAAAGAAGTGTCTTCAAGATTAAGGAACTGGCCTGCAGTCTGTAGCCAACATGAAATAAATATTTGTGACGTCATTTTACTCTAATTCATCTGCCTGCTACACTACTCTGATCTTATTTAGCATCTCCTATCCCAGGACTTCGGTCACTGGACAAACATTAAGTAAGCCTCACAACAACCTAGTACAATATTCTGTAGTAATGGCCCAAAACATTGTGAGCTAGATTGTATCTTAGTTTACCCATATATACATCGGGGCTAATAACTCATGTGGGTTTGTTTCTCTCTCTGCATCTGTCTGTTTATCTATACATTGCATGTCCCCTTTCTTCTCACTTGTTTACTTCAATGGGATACTTCTGTAAGTAAGTGCTCCTCAATGTGAGTAGAGGTCACACAATCTAGCCCTATATAATAGTGTATAGATAGACATATGGCACATCCCCCTACTCACACCCCCCCACACCCCCCATCAGTTATTAACTATTATACCCATTTCATATATGGGTAAACTGACACACAGAGGCCTAGCTTCTGCCACCTTCACTCCCACTGAGCACCACCTTACTTCTTGTGTGGTCCCACTGAAATCGGTACTAAACGACATGAGCAAAGGTGGGAGGATGCTACCCAACATCACAGTGGGCAGATCTGTGAACAGTCCTTGCCTGCTAACGGCCTGCCCTAACTATTGTATCACTATCCCTTCATAATGTCCATCCGTTTTTCCTTTCCCCCACCCTCCCCTCCACCCCTTGCTCTTTCCAACTAGCCTGGGAAATTCTGACAACCCCCAACAACAATCGTTTGGCAAAGTTGACACAATGAACTCCGGGAGCTGGAAGCAGGCATCGTGTTACTCTCATTTTTTTCTTTCATTCTTTTCCCCCCCTGTAAGTAATTATCTTCTACCTGCCTAAGTGTCTCCCTTACATCCACTGGCTATTATCTCCATTTTCTGTCTTTAAACTGTCGGTGGGAGCTGTTGCATCCCACCGTAGAGGTGGATGCATTTTAGTGATCCGGTAAAGTTAGCCTTCTATATTGTACGTATGTTTAATTCTATCAGGCTCGATGCTTGTAAAAGGTGCTATGTGATTTGGTGTATAGCATATTTAGAGGAGCTGTTGAAGATGCTGTGGGAGATATTGAAACATTTTCCTGATTTGTCAGATTTTGGAAGGCCATTGACATTTCCAACAGTTAAAGCTTTTTGACCAGCTCTATTACTTAGCGATTGTGAAAGGTGTTGAGTTGACAGGCCTGGAAACCCAGATCATTGTTTATTCACAAGGCAGGGGCTGCATGACCACAGACAGTACCAGTTTCCATCACTCTGCCCTGCCAATAAGCCTCAAACTTGACCTCGGCAATAACCCACCTCTGAGAGTGGACAAGGTAGCTCAATATCCATGGCTCATTCTCTCTTGGGCCTGTCTTCTAGGGTTGGTTGGGGAGTTGAGGTCGGAAGATGGAGATTTGGTGAAACAGAGGCTGTTGGCAGAAAGGGTCTGTTCCAACAAAGTTCTCTGGTTTTGGAAAGAAGGTTTGAAATGGCTGTGTGCCAAAGTTGTTGCCCCAACAACCCCCTTCCTGGCCAGATGTGGTGCAACAGCAACTTTTGCCTCAGTTTCTCCCACAGTCCTTCAGCCAACTCCAGCTGAAGGGGCATCCTGGCTTCCGTCCAGGCCACTTGCCAGAGCCAAGCCCCTTCTGGGGCCTCAGAGTCCTTTATCAAAGTTCAACCAAAGATGAAAACAACCAAACCTTCAGCCAGCTGGCAGCCACCTTGTTGCAGGCATGTCTCTAGTGCTTTAGACCATCCTTCTGTGCCTCAATCCATCCGATAAACCAGGGGCTGGCCTACTCCTCCCCTTACTCAGAGGTTCAAGCAGGCTGCACTGAGGCCTCCAGGTCACCCCTGGAGAAGCCTGTCTGGACTTCTCCCCTTTCTCCATCTCACCCTTCCTTCAGGCTGCTTCTCAGAGAGAGGGAACTCTCACCTCCTCTTGTCTGCAATTTTCTCCCTTCAGCTGGGCTCAGCTTTTTATGGAAACCAGCCATGCTCTCCCTAAGTGGGGCTTTATTCCTAATTAGGCCTGGCTCACCGTCCAGGTGTCAGCAAGCAGGTCTCACAGGGTATATCTTCATTGCAATAAAAGACCCTCGGCTGGCCCAGGTCAGCTGACTTGGGCTCGTGGGGCTATAAAATTGCAGTGTAGACATTTGGGTTCTGAGACCCTTCCCCATCACTGAGTTTCAGAGCCCAGGCTCTGGCCTGAGCCCGAATGTCTACACTGCAATTTTATAGCCCCACAGCCTGAGCCCTGTAAGCCCAAGTCATTTGACCTGGACCAGCTGCAGGTCTTTGATCACAGTGTAGACATACTCCATGCTGGGAAAGGGTTAACATGGGTCTGTGTGGAGAAAGCACCCCATCATAGGTCAGAAAAGTGCTGGCTTGGGGGTTGTACCTAAATTTCATTTCAAAATTTAAGTTTATTTATAATTTTTTAAAAAGCTACTTTTTTTTTAAAGGTGAAAAATCAAAACAAAAACCATTTCAACTGGCCTGATCCATATTGTTTAGGGACTTTTGGTTGCCAAACATTTTTGAGAAATTGAATTTTTGTCCCATTTCAGGATGGGGGATTGTGCTGTGGATATACGTCTACTAGGACTAAACTGGGGGGATCACCAATTTATTTGTAGGAATGTAAAGAGCCATCAGGAGAAAAGTCTTCTGGTCATGTCCAGCTTGGATTCTGTTTGAACCAGCGAGCCAGAAGCAAAAGCATCCAAGCTCTTGATCCGAACAGTTCACCTTAAACAGTAATAATGAGGAGGATGCAGAGGTGCTTTGAAATAATTCATTCCAAGTGCCTGTAATGAGAGTTTAGACCCTATCTGCCCTTCTCTGGCTACACAGTGCACAAATGTATTTACAAATCAAGTGGCAGTCGTATACTGCATCCAGTGTACTCTATACATCCAAAGTCATAGATGAGCCCTAGCAGAGGATTAATTAGGTGGATTTATGTGATCCAATTAGCTTTGCTATTGCTGCACACTGGACTGCAAAGCAATTAGCTCAGCAATTCAGCAGGGTTTAGAGAACAGTTTATATTAAACACAGTCATTGGTAATAAGCCTGACTAACATCTTTGTAACCATTAGTCTGTGGCACCGAAATAGTAATTATCCCTGCCATTCTAAAGCAAAGATGTTCTAAAGGTGGCTGCAATGGCCTGAGGACTTAGAACCTGATGGAAAGCCCCATGAATAGAGTATTGCATCCCATTGTCATCCCTGGACTCTGGAGCAGGCCCTAATATGCAGCTGTTTTGAGGGTGTCTGTCACGGGACACAGAAACCTAAATCCTACTTATGAAGAATTCACCATCAGAAACCTGCCAGTGTGCTGCCTGAATCAATGAGCTACTAGGCTGGCCTTTGACCTCTAGAGACTCCTGTGCAAATCCTGCCTACCAACTACCCAGAAGTTCGATGGCCTCCATATCCTATGGACATTGGCCACGTTATTGGCCTGATCCTGCAAGGTGGTGCTGAGCCCCCTCAACTCCTGCTGGAGTCTCTGGGAGTTGAGGACATTCAGCACCTCTCAGGATCAGGCCCTGAGTCTTCTATTCCTTAGGCAGAGTGGCTTCCTGCTGAGATGGGTTTAGTCCAGCCAGCGAGAGCAAAGAGAAAGCATCACTTCTCGTTCACTAGACAGAGCTGCTGTCTGTGGATTATTATTCTCTGTATGATCGAAGCACCGAAGAGCCTCACTCATGGACCAGGACCCTGCTGTGCCAGGCACAGAACAAAAAGATGGTCCCTGTGCCAAAGAGCTTGCAATCTAAATACAAGACAAGTGACAACAGATGAGATATGGACAGATGGGGGAGCACAAGGAGACAAAGAGACTATTGGGCAGCATGACAGGCCGTGGTCCCAGCACACAGTTAGATCTCTGTCCAAGACTTGGCCATGGGAAGGTACCGGATACCACACCGATACCAGACTGTGACCTCATACCAGTTTAAATCTGGGGTTACACCAATGGCTTCCAGTGTGAAATCAGACCGTGGCTTGGCAGGTCCATCCACCAGGTTCAGACAGACACCCCAGTGCCCAGCATCCCTCTCCCCAGTGCTGCTACTGGGGCATGGGGCTGACTGAAAGGTGAAAAGGGTAGAGATGCAGATAAAGGCGAGAGAAGATACTTATATTTTCCCCTTCTCCCCTCTCAAAGGATGACCTTTCTGGGTTCAAGACACACTTTAATCCATTCCTTACGATTTCTCTCCCTCTTTCCACTTTCTCTCTTCTCTCCCACCAATTGCTTTAAATATCATAAAACCCTTTCCTAATTACTCCAGCCCTCCCTCCTCTCATAAGTTGGATGGCTTGCAGCCGATCTGCAGCGCCATCTCCCGATTATGCAAGCGCACAGTGCAAACTGGCATCTCCACCGAGTATGCTCCCCATCAGGGATTGACAAGCGTTACTCCTTGGGCAAAGGGCACAGCGGGCTACCTGGCAGAGTATATGCACTGCATCTGCTCGTCTGCAATGACACTGCTGGCAAACACAGCAGATATAGCATGCAGGGAGGGATTCTTTTGGAAAGGCATACTATCGAGGTATACACCATAATAATCCATGGATATCAGAAGAGGCTGGGAGAGCTCCAGGTGAACCAGGACCCTACAACACTGCTCAACAGAGATCCAACATCCAGCGCTTATTACAACCATCACCCATATCAGAGAGTCAGAGAGATCAAGGGAAACACACCAAGCATCTAGAATCATAGACTTTAAGGTCAGAAGGGACTATTATGATCTTCTAGTCTGAGCTCCTGCACGATGCAGGCCACAGAATCTCTCCCACCCACTCCTGTACCAAACCCCTAACCTGTGTCTGAGCTATTGAAGTCCTCAAATCGTGGATTAAAGACTTCAAGGTGCAGAGAATCCTCCAGCAAGTGACCCTTGCCCCACGTGCAGAGGAAGGTAAAACCCCCCAGGGCCTCTGCCAATCTGCCCTATAGGAAAATTCCTTCCTAACCCCAAATATGGCAATCAGCTAAACCCTGAGCATGTGGGCAAGACTCACCAGCCAGACACCCTGGAAAGAATTCTCCGTAGTAACTCAGATCCCACCCCATCTAACATCCCATCACAGGCCATTGGGCATATTTACCGCTAATAGTCAAAGCTCAATTAATTGCCAAAATTAGGCTATCCCATCATACCATTCCCTCCATAAACTTATCAAGCTTAGTCTTGAAGCCAGATATGTCTTTTGCCCCCACTGCTCTCCTTGGAAGGCTGTTCCAGAACTTCACTCCTCTGATGGTTAGAAACCTTTGTCTAATTTCAAGTCTAAACTTCCTGATGGCCAGTTTATATCCATTTGTTCATGTCCGCATTGGTACTGAGCTTAAATAATTCCTCTCCCTCCCTGGTATTTATCCCTCTGATATATTTATAGAGAGCAATCATATCTCCCCTCAGCCTTCTTTTGGTTAGGCTAAACAAGCCAAACTCTTGCCAAATAACAGAGTTTAAAAGAGAACTGGATAAATTCATGGTGGTTAAGTCCATTAATGGCTATTAGCCAGGACGGGTAAGAAATGGTGTCCCTAGCCTCTGTCTGTCAGAGGGTGGAGATGGATGGCAGGAGAGAGATCACTTGATCATTGCCTGTTAGGTTCACTCCCTCTGGGGCGCCTGGCATTGGCCACTGTCGGTAGACAGGATACTGGGCTAGATGGACCTTTGGTCTGACCCGGTACGGCCTTTCTTATGTTCTTATGTTATGTTCTTTGAGTCTCCTTTCATAAGACAGGTTTTCCATTCCTTGGATCATCTTAATAGCCCTTCTCTGTACCTGTTCCAGTTTGAATTCATCCTTCTTAAACATGGAAGACCAGAACTGCATACAGTATTCCAGATGAGGTCTCACCAGCGCCTTGTATAATGGTACTAACATCTCCTTATCTCTACTGGAAATACCTCACCTGATGCATCCCAAGACCTCATTAGCTTTTTTCACGGCCATATCATATTGGCAGCTCATAGTCATCCTGTGATCAATCAATACTCTGAGGTCCTTCTCCTCCTCTGATATTTCCAACTGATGCGTCCCCAGCTTATAACAAAAATTCTTGTTATTAATCCCTAAATGCATGACCTTGCATGCATGACTTTTCACTATTAAATTTCATCCTATTACTATTACTCCAGTTTACAAGGTCATCCAGATCTTCCTGTATGATATCCCAGTCCTTCTCTGTATTAGCAATACCTCCCAGCATTGTGTCATCCGCAAACTTTATTAGCACATTCCCACTTTTTGTGCCAAGGTCAGTAATAAAAAGATTAAATAAGATTGGTCCCAAAACCGATCCCTGAGAAACTCCACTAGTAACCTCCCTCCAGCCTGACAGTTCACCTTTCAGTAAGACCTGTTGTAGTCTCCCCTTTAACCAGTTCCTTATCCATCTTTCAATTTTCATATTGATCCCCATCTTTTCCAATTTAGCTAATAATTCCCCAAGTGGAACCATATCGAATGCCTTACTGAAATCAAGGTAAATTAGATCCACTGCATTTCCTTTGTCTAAGAAATCTGTTACCTTCTCAGAGAAGGAGATCAGGTTGATTTGGCACGATCTAGCTTTTGTAAAACCATGTTGTATTTTGTCCCAATTACCATTGACCTCAATGTCCTTAACTACTTTCTCCTTCAAAAATTTTTCCAAGACCTTGCATACTACAGATGTCAAACTAACCGGCCTGTAGTTACCCGGATCACTTTTTTTTTTTTCCTTTCTTAAAAATAGGAACTATGTTAGCAGTTCTCCAGTCATACGATACAACCCCTGAGTTTACAGATTAATTAAAAATTCTTGCTAATGGGTTTGCAATTTCATGTGCCAGTTACTTTAATATTCTTGGATGAAGATTATCTGGGCCCCCGATTTAGTCCCATTAAGCTGTTCGAGTTTGGCTTCTACCTGGATGTGGTAATATCTACCTCCATATCCTCATTCCCATTTGTCATCCTACCATTATCCCTAAGCTCCTCATTAGCCTCATTAAAGACTGAGGCAAAGTATTTGTTTAGATATTGGGCCATATCTAAATTATCCTTAACCTCCACTCCATCCTTGGTGTTTAGCAGTCCCACTTCTTCTTTCTTTGTTTTCTTCTTATTTATATGGCTACAGAACCTTTTACTATTGGTTTTAATTCCCTTTGCGAGGTCCAACTCTACATGGATTTTTGGCCTTTCTCACTTTATCCCTACATGTTCTGACCTCAATAAAGTAGCTTTCCTTGCTGATCACTCCCATCTTCCACTCCTTGTAGGCTTTCTGCTTTTTCTTAATCACCTCTCTGATGCTTGCTCATCCAGCTCGGTCTACAATTCCTGCCTATGAATTTTTCCCCTTTCTGGGGATGCAGGCTTCTGATAGTTTCTGCAACTTTGACTTGAAGTAATTTCAGGCCTCCTCTGCCTTTAGCGCCACAAGTTCTTCAGTCCAATCCACTTCCCTAACTAATTTCCTTCATTTTTTAAAGGTAGTCCTTTTGAAATCAAAAACCCTAGTCACAGATCTATTTTTGTTTATCCTTCCATTTAGTTTTAACTGAATTAACTCATGATCACTCGAACCAAGGTTGTCCCCTACAACCTTTTGTTCTATGAGGTCCTCACTACTCACCAAAACCAAATCTAAAATGGCATCCCCTCTTGTTGGTTCAGCAACTACTTGGTGAAGGAATCAGTCAGCTATCACATCCAGGAAAATCTGAACCCTATTATTACTAGTACTTATCCTCCAGTCTATATCTGGGAAGTTAAAGTCTCCCATGATCACACAATTCCCATTAGTATTTACTTCATTAAAAACATTAAAGAGGTCTCTATCCATATCCAAATAAGATCCCGGTGGTCTATAGCACACCCCAACCACTATCCCAGGGGAGGCTCTAGTAGCTTTCTTCCCCAATGTGATTTTTGCCCAGACAGACTCTGTCTTATCCATTCCATCCCTTCTTATTTCTTTACAGTCTACCTCATCATTGATATACAATGCTACTCCACCACCTTTGCCTTTATTTCTGTCTTTCCTAAACAGCACATACCCTTCAATACCTGTACTCCAGTCATGCTACTATTCCACCATGTTTCTGTTATCCCTATAATATCTGGTTTCACTTCCTGCACCAGTAACTCTAGTTCCTCCATTTTGTTACCTAGGCTCCTCGCATTGGTGTAGAAATATCTTAATTTTTGCTGTTTGGCTTCGCTCACATTCTTTACCCGATTAGGCACAGACATTCTACCGCCAGTATCACCTATTAGACTGGTATCTACACTACTTTTCCTCCTTATGTCCATTCTCCTACCTATAGCTGTATCCTTTCTTACTTCGTTTTCTTCCCTCTCAATGTTAAAATCTGGCGTGGAGATTACCTGGACATCTCCCAACCATCTCCCCCCAAATTCCTAGTTTAAAGCTTTCTTAATCAGTTGTGCCAGCCTCCATCCTAGAAGTCTATTTCCATCCCTACTCAGGTGAGGTCCATCCCGAGAGAACAGTTCTCTGTCCATGAATGCCTCCCAGTGGCCATACATCCCAAAGCCCTCCTTATAGCACCACTGCCTGAGCCATCTGTTGATTGTCATAATCTTCTCACATCTTTGTTGTCCTTCTCTAGGAACAGGCAGAATCCCACTGAAGATTTCCTTAAGCGTCTTCCCCAGCCTGGCATAGTCTTCCTTGATACGTTCCAACGAGAATCTAGCCGTATCCTTTGTTCCCACATGAAGGACAATCAGTGGATTCTTTCCTGCTCCCTTTAGGATCCTCTTCAGCCTCAGATCCACATCCCGTATCTTAGCAAACAGAAGAGAAATAAGGAGGCCAAGAGAAAATGCTGTATGACAACATACAAGTATACACAGACCTTTAGAGGTAGGAATAACAGAGATACATCCAGTATCCACCGCTCAAGCCCAACAACTTGAAACGAATAGGAAAACCCATTTATTGTTATTGGGAACCTTTAATAAATACACTCAGTGTTCATGCTAAAGAATTAGAAGGTTTTATTGACTACATCCAGCTTTGTCAGAGGCATCCACAGAACTGAATGAATGAATGCTCCCAAAATATCCTGTCCCAATACACCAGCGTGCCCTGGGTCTCATGAAAAACCTGGGTGGACATTTTGGAAAGTGTCTCTACCTTGGTTCTTCCACAATCCAGCTCAGAGGCATGGCGGGAGAACAAACTAAGCCATTGCATTCCTGCATGGAAAGGATCATGTTTCACAAGCTAAAACAGGCTGCACGCACGGTTTGAATATTTTAATGTATTCCAAAGGGGACTGGGGAAATTTTGTCAACTTCCAACCCAAATTAACCACGACCAGCCTTGAGTTTTGATGAATGTGTTCATTATGCTCAATTATTCAGTGAATGGTTTATGAGAACATATTTCAGTTATAGATAATTCACGGTCTATCCCTTAGATTATTTGCTATCTGCAATTTGCATTATGCAGCTGGTTATCTGGATCATGTGGTATTGTTTCTGCACCCTCATCAGACAACGTCCAAACCAACACAGAGGCCAAGAGTTTCCCAAATGACTAGTGATTTGGGGTGCCCAACTTGCAGCATTTTAGAGAGGCCTGAGTTTCAGAGGGTGAGTGCTCAGCCCAGGGGTGAAAGTAACTTAAAAGTCTTACTGGTACGGGGGCCCAACTCAGGCAGAAGGGGCGGGGATGGGGGTCAGCCTCCCCAGCCAGCCCTTCAGTGCTGCCCAGCCTGCGCCACCCAGGGCTCTGGCAGCAATTTAAATGGCCTGGGGCTCCAGCCGCTGCCACAGTAGCAGCGGCTAGGAGCCCCAGGCCCTTTTAAATCGCTGGGCTCTGGGGCAGCTGCCCCTTTTGCCCCCCCTCTTGGCGGCCCAGGGGGGGACAAAAGGGGCAGTGATGTTAAAGCGCTGCCACGGCAGCGCTTTAAGAATCCTACCCACAGGGCTGCCAACAGGGGGGCACAAAAGGGGCAGCGCTTTAACATTGGCTGTGTATGGGCCCATACCGGCGGCCACTTCTTCCCAGTAAACCGTACCACCCACTTTCACCTCTGGCGCAGCCCTTCCTGAAAAATCAGGCCTTTTAAAGGCATCTCCAGTTGAATATCCAAAAACTGAAGCTCCCAAAATCACCTGTCACTACTGAAAAATCTAGAGCAGGGATTTTTAAGAAGGTCATGCAAACAAACCCACATTCCACAAACATTACCACAAACAAAAATCTCGCTCAGACAAATAGCCCCAGAAAGCACGGAAAGGGGGCTGTAAATACCTCTGGAAGCATAACTGTGGTTTTTATTTAAATTCTTTCTGAGTGTTTTGTAGCCTTCACCGAGATCTACTAGACAAACAAAAATTATAATCACTTCCTTTTCTGCTACACAATATACACTGATATTTGATAGTTAATACTTCCTCCTCTGAGCTGCATTGATATATTTTCAAAAAGGTTCATCCAAGGCCCTCCCATCATAGACGCCAAAAAACTTGCAGCCTGGAAATGAAGTAACACAACATTATTTGTATATTTTCCTGTTGACCCTTCCTTTGCCTGGCTACTTAGGCTTCTTTCAAAGCAGGAAACAGTTTCAATTTACAAGTAAAGGACAAACACATGCAAGTAGCTGCTTGGTGCTCTTGAGAAATAGGAGTTTTTTAGGATTAAAAAAAATAAAATTATAAATCCATAATGCAGAAAGCAGCCATACAAATAAAGTTACTTTTCCCATGCGCAGAAGTGACCATGGGCATAGTATACATATATTACTGTCAGCTATTATCTTACTAATCATACAAAACAGAAAAGTTGAATATAGGGTAACTTCCTGTTTGCAATCTGCAACTCTAGACTAGGTAGTATTGCACAAAGTCTTTGTGCTCTATCAGTAATACCATCTAAAGGCAGAGCTGACTATTTCTCCTGATTCCTTTTTTGTGTCCATTGTGATTAAAAAAAACCTCAGCCATATACATTGGCTGAGGGTTGATATTTTGTAGCATTTCTGCAAGGAGACACAGCTCATTAATTATTTTTAATATTGTGGTAGCACATAAAGGCCCCAGTTTGGGATCAGGGCCTCACTGGGCTAGGCATTGTACACATATATAATGACAAGACGGTCCACACCGAAGAGAGGTTACAATCTAAGTATCTGACCTCATCTAACTAAACTTCTCCCTGGCACTTCATCTCTTTCAGTTGCCAGTGACAACACATCAAAATGATCTGCAATGAAACTGGTACAAAATTCCCTCTCCCCCTCCATTTCCCCCAACAGTGTCTTTTGATCACACCATTGTTATATTAAAAAAAACAATCCTATAGTTGTTTGGAACTGCAAGCTCCCTTAGGAAAGGCCCTAGCTTTCAGGAAATTGGTTCCTTCAATCAAAGCTGGCCCAAGTCTCCAGGCAGAAACTTTAATGAATGAATAATGCCTCCAAGGAGAAAGGAGGCAAGCGGCATTCAGATCAACATCAGTCATTCACAGAAGTGAGAGTTTTAAGTGTAGTCTCCACCACTCCCTCTTTCCTGGAACACACTGTCCCCTCCCAAAGACACAGGGCACATTTAAAGGTTCTGCCCAGGATTCCATGAAGTCAGACTCTGGGAAATCAACTGGAATGTGGCAATGCGTTGAGTCCGCACCCTGCTGAAATCCTCATTCATGCTTTCTACATAATCTCTGGTTGATTATAGTGTTTCCCTTCTCTACAGAACACTGCTGCCAGCCCTTCACACACACGGGATGACTACTCCTTGAGCTGAGGGTATAATTTTCATTAACTATTTATGCAAACCTCTCTATGCATCATTTCTCAACCCTTGGTAGATCTAACCCTCTTATAAAGTGTGCCTGTTTTGGCACCCCGCAATTTTGGATTGCCCAACTTGAGACACCCGTCAGACCTTCTTAAGGTGTCTCCCATTGGGCAACCAAAAAATCACCAATCAAGACGGTATCCCTAGCCTCTGTCTGCCAGAAGCTGGGAATGAGCAACAGGGATGGATCACTCAATGATTACCTGTTCTGTTCATTCCTTCTGGGGCACCTGGCATTGGTCAGAAGACAGGATACTGGGCTAGATGGACCTTTGGTCTGACCCAGCATGGCCATTTTTATGTTCATAAAATCTTGGCTCTATTGTATTGAAAGCTGAGATGTTTCATCTGGGTCCGATCCCACCACCCATAACCTAAGAAAAGAAAGGGAGCAAAATAGGTGGGGGTGAAATAAGAATGGAACTTATTCATCCAAAACTCACTCTGAATTTGTTTTGTTTTTTTAGAAGTTCAAAAACCAGGTGTGCAATTTTTTCTATTATTTCCCACTTTGGCTTGTTTTGCCTCTTCCAAAGCCCAGAAGCAAAAGCGTATCTATGAGACTTACCTGGCACACGGTGCCACAGTATTTGAGCACCTCTTAATATTTAATGTATTTTCCCTCAACATCCCTGTGAGCCAGAGCAGTGCTTTTATCCCCATTTTACAGATAGGCAACTTAGGCACAGAGAGGCTAAGTGACTTACCCAAGGTCACACAAAGTCTGTGGCAGAGCAAGGAATTGAAGTGTGTGCTATCAAGTCCTAGGCTAGTGGCCCAGCTACTGCACCATTCTTAGTCTTCAGGAGTGGCTAATCTGGTGGTGTTATAAACAAAAATGAAGCAGAAATGTCATGACAAGCTCTGGTAAGATTTCCAGCCAACTTTTTGAATGCTCAGGAGATCCAGAAAGCTGCTAAGAAGCAGTTGAACTTCTAGATGCTGATCCTAACTTCCTCATCTTTGTAGATCTCACCTATCACAACTTCTATGTGAAGTGAATGGGGGCAAGGAGGGGAGCCAATCTGGGTAATAAATAAATGGCTCAGACTAACAAAAATCAGCCACTTGTTGTCTCCTGTCACAGGCTATGAACAGGAGGGAGGGTACGGGACTGAACGTGTCCAAACCCGCAAGGACATATGGCATTTCCTAGGAACTTGCAACACTGTCTCCAAGGTGGGGCGTACTGCTCCGCTAAGGCAGAGCCATAAGTGTGCACGCCCTGTTGTGTTTTATTAATTGTGCGTTCTCTGGCTGTGTCCAAGTATCAGCTCGGAAGTATTATGTGATTAAGAGTTTCTCCAGGCACGAAGACACATTCACACATACTCACACTTGTACATACTTTCACATAGTGGCATATTGAGGGTCAGGAAGGAATTTCCCCCCAGGTCAGATTGGTATGGACCTGTAGGGGCAGGAGGGGAGCCTTCCTCTGCAGCATGGGACGTAGGTCACTTGCCAGGGTCATCTGAGTGTAATTCAGCTATTTCCTTGCCATTGGCAGGGCCCATGGGTACTGATGCACCTCAGTGGCACAGAACAGTCTCCCGAGGGCTGTGATACTTTGGTTTGACTCTGATCGTTGGGCTTAGTATGCAGGTGCTGGGTGGTGTTTAGTGGTCTGGGAGATACAGGAGGTCGGGCCAAATGATCTGATGGTCCCTTCTGGCCTTAAACTTTGTGACATGCTCACACACAGAAACACCAGGACAAATGTGTTGATCGTGCCAGGTGGAGAGGCAGCATATAAAGAATTATAAATCTGTGGGGCTGATTTTGCCTCAGGCCTGTACACCATTCTTGTGGCCAGGGGAGAATACCAAACCGTGAGCAGCTCTTCTCTACTACCCTCGCAGCCCATACGGAAGAAGGTGTGCTGAGGCGGAAGTTGAGTGCAGGAAGCGTAGTCTGCAGTGCTGAATTCTGTAGAGATTATGGCCACCACTAGAGTTGGTAGAAAGATGCACGCTATTTTCAAACCCTCTGGAATTTTCTTTTTTTTCCCCCCCAATCTCAATTGCCCACATTTTTTTAAAAAAGTTGGATGAAAAAAAGTGTTTTTCCAAAAAAACATTTTCATTAAAATAAATTTCAGTTTTCAGGGGGGAAAGTTTCAGTTCTTTCAAAAGAGAAATCTTTTACCCAAAGTGTTAGGTTTAAACCAGAACATTTGGTAGAAAATGAAGGTAGTTTTTAAAATCACTTCTCCCCCCACTTTACTGCATCTCTTAGGGAGATGCACACAGCATCTGCTTCTTATCCTTTTATTAAAGCCGAAGATCAAACATTATTCACCCATGTGATTATGCAGGACTATCAGAAATCACAATTAAATCTACTCTAGAAAAAATTAATAATTTTTTTCCCATTCACTAAATAAATTCTGAAATTTCCTCTGCAGCTTCCTTTCATTTGGTACATACATCACCACACTAATAAAAAAATTCCTCCTTCCCCCACCACAACCCTTGTGCTTCTGGCAATTGGATCAGATCTTGTGGCACTTCCTTCCCATTGATAAGGAATATTTAGTATGTATGGACAGGAAGGAGCCAACTAAGGATACAGAGGATTAATAGAGTCATTATTACACCATATCAGCACTGCAGAGCAGTATAGAATTAGTGGGCTGCTGGCTTAACAAGAACATCACGTGGAAGCATGTATCATAGTCCAGGTTCCCAGATGCTTGCTCATGGGGTGGGCTTGCCATGGGGGCAGCCTGCTCAGCGGTTGGAACAATGAAGTCATCACGTCTCTTAAACATCTCCCTCCAGCCAACCAAGCACTGGCATGGATGGGCACTGGAGTCCTTGGACTGTTCATTCCTCCTTGGCCAGGAACATGGCACCCCTTAAGTTAGGGGAGGAGAGAGAAGCCTCATTGCGCCATTAGATGAGGCCTCTTGGGGGTGGCCACTTATTGCATCCCAACATCTCTGGGACAGTCATGCATGATAAATAGGGCAGGGCTATGGGAGTATCGGGATGAGCACAGCACCCATCCTGCGGAGCCCTTAGAGTCAGGGGATCGTGACGGCCTTTCCTGTGAGTCAGTGCACGATGACACTGTCACAATGCAGGCACTGACTGCACCATCGCGACGCAGCATCGCAGCCCCAAAACACCGCAGAACAGGTGGAGTGCCCTTCCTCCTCCCCACCAGCCAAACAGAGTGCCCCCATCTCACCCCCACACTCATAAGGGCTCAGGATCAGCCTGGCTTGTATCATCATACTCTATAGCAGAGGTGGGCAAACTACGGCCCGCCGGCCACATCCAGCCCGCTGGACTGTCCTGCCCGGCCCTTGAGCTCCTGGCCGGGGAGCCTAGCCCCTGGCCCTTCCCCCGCTGTTCACCCTCTCCCACAGCCACGCTGCTCTGAGCAGCATGGTAAGGGGGCCAGGGCCAGGGGGTTGGATAAGGGGAGAGGGGTTCCGAGGGGCAGTCAGGGGACAGGGAGCAGGGGGGGTTGGATAAGGGGCAGGGAGCAGAGGGCGGTTGGATGGGGTAGAGGTTCTGGGGGGGATGGGGGCGGTCAGGGGATGGGGAACAGGGTGGGTTGGATAGGAGTGGGAGTCCCAGGGGGCCTTGTCAGGGGGAAGGTTGTGGATTGGGGTCAGGGGACTGGGAGCAGGGGGGTTGGATAGGGGGTGGGGTCCCGGGGGGTGGTTAGGGGCAGGGGGTCCTGGGAGGGGGCGGTTAGGGGACAAGGAACAGGGGGGGGGTTGGATGGGCTGGGAGTTCTGAGGGGGGCAGTCAGGGGACGGGAAGTGGGAGGGGTGGATAGGGGGTGAGGGCCAGGCTGTTTGGGGCAGGGCCAGCTCTAGGTTTTTTGCCGCCCCAAGCCAAAAAAACCCCAAACCCTTCGAGAGCGCAACTGCCATCCCCAGAATTCTGCCCCTGCAATTGTGCCGCCCCAAACACGTGCTTGGTTTGCTGGTGCCTAGAGCCGGCCCTGGTTTGGGGAGGCACAGCCTTCCTTACCTGGCCATCCATACAGTTTTGCAATCCCATGTGGCCCTCAGGCCAAAAAGTTTGCCCACCCCTGCTGTATAGAGATCATCTTCCATTACTTAAGGAAGCCACTGATTTCACACAGCAGGTGGGGGTGGGAAGTTTGATTAATACTTTTCATTAGCCAAAAGGAATCCTTTTTCCCTCTGGGTGTCCTGCACACATTACCCAGTGCCTTCAGGCTAACGCGTATCGCCATGTCTGCAGCTCTCAAGCTGTCACAATCCCGCTTTGGTAGCAGATATGTAATCATGTTTATGGTTTGTGGGGGGAGGTTGCTCTTAGAGTGATTACCTTTTGGCAGCCTCCCTTTGCTAACCTAATACATAACGGGAGTAATATACATCCACTGTAAAACCCTTGGATATACACCCAGTCATAACACTACGGAACTGTTACTTCCCCACCTGCATTAAGGGCTACATTTCCCACTCCATGCCCAGATCCCAGCACCAGGCCTGGATACCGGGAGTTCTATAAGGACTGGGGCGTGGAAGAATATCCCCAGGCCTGTGGCTAAATCCCTGAGATGGCATTTCCCCCTGCACCTCTGCTCTGCATGGGAGTAGGAAGGAGGTGCTGGGGGAATGGCAGTGCAGTAGATCTATCTTCCTCGGTCTTTTCCCATCCCTGCTCTCTACCCCTACTCTGTAGTTTGCAGGCAGTGATGGCCCCTCCAAACTTTTACCTCCCCAACACAGCAGAACTAGGCGAGTTCCACCACAACTGCTGATGGCTGGGGAGGAAGGGAGAGTTGCCATCTCCAAATGCCACTCCATGAGCAGCATTTATTCATTGGCCTATTGCTGACAACGCTGTCTCGGCAGGAGCATATTTTCAAGGCACCTAAGATGTTTGTCTAGATGAGCAGAGCACCGTAACCTGCTGAACCTCAAAACATTCTGGGTTTCTCCCTGGATAGGATTTCCCCAAATTCAGACAAAGAGCTCCTCAGCAGTTCTTGGGGGACATCTACACAGCAGGTTTTCTATGCGCGAGTAGAAGCATGCTAGATGATGCGCAGTACATAAACTGCAGTGAACACTGGGCACATGGACAGCTGTTTTCTGTTTCAATCCACATCATTGCACACACACACGATAGGGGCTTGGTGTGCACTAAGCACCAGGGATTTGGGGTGGGTCTTCGCTGGTACTTTCCCTTGAATATATTCTTATTGTGGTGGTTGCAATCATTTCTTTGTGCCAGCATTTCTCCCTAGATGATGAGGAGATCAAAGAGCTCTGCACAGTTCCAAACGGATGTTCGAGGCACGGTGAAATGCTGCTAGACTAATATTGCTGTGATGCTGATATAATCCAATCTATCAGCATATGGGCTTTCGACCAGGGAAGGGGACCACTGGACAACATGGCCCCAGAGCAGTGGAGGCCATGCAGGGAAACAAACAGTCTGGCCAAGGCTGCTCGCAAGGCAATGTGGGAGAGGAGCAGAAGGATTGTCAACGTAGTGCGCAGCAATGGTGTGTGCACACGAACAATAGTTTGCACTAACTCAGTTCACAGAGAATGTGGAATCCTTTGAAACTCAGAACAGTCTGCGCAGCAAATGGGGAGTTAATGCACTTTAGGGGTCTGCGTCATGCATGCACAGGCTTTTTCAATGCACACTCACCCAAGTTAGTGGGAAATAAAGCCCCGGTACACCCAAACCCTTGGTTGGGAAATCTGTTGAGAAGAGGTCCTCATGCAGTCATTAACCATAAGGTGCACAGCACCTTCTCCTAGAATGGTCAGGGCTGAGTTGTCATTGGCCAACAATGCAGCCTCAGTACCCAACCAAATATTGTAAGGATCAGACCTTTGCAACGCCCACTCGCCAGCTACCAACCTGCCTCTGGCTCAGGAAGAGGGAAGGATAGGAGTCAGACCCAGAGTCCTAGCCAAATTCTGACCCGTTTCTGCAACCCTAAAATTCTCTCTGTAGTTTCAGCTACAGCCCCTGTTCTTCCCTTCCCAGAACATGCCAGACTGCTGTGCAGCGTGCTGTTGTCTCGGGCCACAGCAGAGGTGGCTGTGTTTCAGCAGGGAGTGAATAATCCCGATCTAAAAAAGAGAACAGTGAGTGCCCTCATCCTACTTCAAAGGAAGTGCCCAGTCATCCAACTTGTTAGCTGAATGGCGGGAGTGAGATCCGTTCCCACAAGGAAAGGGAACCAGTGACAGTGACTAAAGTCAGGTGAAGCACAGGCGGCCACTCTTCAGCCTTACTGTGCAGAGAGTAATTCGTTCATTACCACTGGCGTTCAGTGCTTTCGCTGCTGATGTAATGTGATTAAATAATAATAACTCAACAGCTCTGCAGACTGCATCTCAGCCCTGACCTACCCGCCTCCCGGGGTGTCTCCTGAGCGGAGAGTGCTACCAGATAACATGGTGGCTTGGTGCTGATTACAGGAGGCGGCCTGGATTCCAGAGACGGAAGGGTAATGAACCGCGTATACCAGGCCAAATGCATCTCTGCAGGATGAGAAGCATTGATTGGGGACTTTAAAAAATTAGAAAACAGTCCTAAATTCCACTCTGAGTTACACTGCTTTGAATAAATCAGTGGAAATACTCTGGATTTAGAGCGGTGTGAGAGCTGAGTTCAGGCTATGAAATTTAGAGATGACTGTGCAATCCATCCACTGCTTGGCAGGACCATTCCCTACAGAATGGTCTGAAGCGCTTTGTCTATCCATAGCTGATGAACACCAGCAGCAGGCAGCCCATTGCTTCCCTGGAATGCCTGCTGCACAAAAAGCCCTGCTACTTGGAGCCACCAGAGGATGGTCATAAATTATTTCAGTCCATGGGCCTTGTGCAGAGCAGGGACGCAGCCTGGGAGACTGAAGAAACCTGATTAGGCAAAGGGCAGCGCCAACATAGACAGCACAGGGCAGGTTTTCCTTGTGCTGGTGCTGTGCTATGTGGGCAATATGTACAATCTGCTCCTGGAGCATCTCCCCAGCAACTTGCATTTCCCCCACTAATTGTCTGCACTACAGCACTGCCTTTGTGACAAATGAAGTGGGGGGGAAGGGTAGCTCCCTTTTATGGACACCCACCCAGCCAGTAGCTATAAAATCCCGCTTAGTAGCTGTTCTCTAATTGCTCTACCTGTAAAGGGTTAAAAAGTCTCACTGGGATGCATAGGTAAAAGGAAGTGAGTGGGCACCTGGCCAAAAGAGCCAATGGGAAGGCTAGAACTGTTGTTCTCCTGGGGAGTGGTGGACAGGGCAGCAGCTGTGCTGTAAGAAGCTTGGGCCAGGTATGAAAAAATCGTCAGTAACATACATAGAAACTATTCATTTAAAACCCCAGATATGTAAGTAGATCACAAAATGTCCAGGAAGACGCGATCAGGTTTATCCCTTTTATTTCGTTATGGCTTGTGGATTCCTCTGTGCTAACCTCAGATGCTTTTGTTTTGCTTGTAACCTTTAAGCTGGACCTCAAGAAAGCTATTCTTGGTGCTTAATTCTTTTAGTTGCTCTTTTAAAATATAGCAATAGCCTGAGTTCCCAGATGTATTTTCTTTCCTTTTTTTTTATTAATAAAATTTACCTTTTTTAAGAACAGAATTGGATTTTTGTGTCCTAAGAGGTTTGTGCACATGTTGTTTAATTAGCTGGTGGCAACAGCTGATTTCCTGTGTTTTTCTTTCTCAGCTCTTTCCCGGAGGAGGGAAGAAAGGGCTTGAGGGTACCCCACAGGAAGGAATTCCCAAGTGCACCTTTCTGGGTTCTCAAAGGATGGTGGCAGCATCTACCCATCCAAGGTCAGAGAAAAGCTGTAACCTTGGGAGTTTAATACAAGCCTGGAGTGGCCAGTATTACTTTTTAGAATCCTTGTGGGCCCCCACCTTCTGCACTCGAAGTGCCAGAGTGGGAAATTAGCCTTGACAGCTCTCTACCAGAAACTTTTCTCCCCATAATGCCCTTTTAAATTGGACAGAAACAAGTAGCAATAACCCTGTGGCAATCATTGTGCTGCATCTTTCTGTGTTTCCAGTGGTAAGTGTCTTTCTCTCCTATTCTGTTGTCTCCTTCCTATTCCTGAGGAAAGGGTACATTGCACATCGCCCTACCAATGTGCCCCCCAGCCAACGACTCCTCTGTAAGCACGAGAGAGGGTCGTTCACTCACCACCATGCCATGATTGGTTCTTCCACTGAGGCTGACAACACGGGAGCCAGCAGCGACATGAACCTGCCTCCACTCTTGATCAGCCAGAATAGTCACTGCAGAGCAAGCCAAGGCCCTCATCTCCCTCCCTCTGCGGGATGCGAAGTGTATGTCGTACCCTTTTGGCCAACCACCAGCTTCTCCCAAGCTGTGTCCTTCACACACCCAGGGGGATCGCCCCTGTTTTCTATTGAGGGCTAGAGGGGGACTGAGCTGAACCTAAGCCAAAAGCCAAGTATCAGAGGGGTAGCCGTGTTAGTCTGAATCTGTAAAAAGCAACAGAGGGTCCTGTGGCACCTTTGAGACTAACAGAAGTACTGGGAGCATAAGCTTTCGTGGGTCAGAACCTCACTTCTTCAGATGCAAGTAATGGAAATCTCCAGAGGCAGGTATATATCAGTGTGGAGATAACGAGGTTAGTTCAATCAGGGAGGGTGAGGTGCTCTGCTAGCAGTTGAGGTGTGAACACCAAGGGAGGAGAAACTGTTTCTGTAGTTGGATAGCCATTCACAGTCTTTGTTTAATCCTGATCTGATGGTGTCAAATTTGCAAATGAACTGGAGCTCAGCAGTTTCTCTTTGGAGTCTGGTCCTGAAGTTTTTTTGCTGTAAGATGGCTACCTTTACATCTGCTATTGTGTGGCCAGGGAGGTTGAAGTGTTCTCCTACAGGTTTTTGTATATTGCCATTCCTGATATCTGACTTGTGTCCATTTATCCTCTTGCGTAGTGACTGTCCAGTTTGGCCAATGTACATAGCAGAGGGGCATTGCTGGCATATGATGGCATATATAACATTGGTGGACGTGCAGGTGAATGAGCCGGTGATGTTGTAGCTGATCTGGTTAGGTCCAGTGATGGTGTTGCTGGTGTAGATATGTGGGCAGAGTTGGCATCGAGGTTTGTTGCATGGGTTGGTTCCTGAGTTAGAGTTGTTATGGTGCGATGCGTGGTTGCTGGTGAGAATATGCTTAAGGTTGGCAGGTTGTCTGTGGGCGAGGACTGGCCTGCCTCCCAAGGTCTGTGAAAGTGAGGGATCATTGTCCAGGATGGGTTGTAGATCACTGATGATGCGTTGGAGAGGTTTAAGCTGAGGACTGTAGGTGATGGCCAGTGGAGTTCTGTTGGTTTCTCTTCTGGGCCTGTCTTGTAGCAGGAGGCTTCTGGGTACACGTCTGGCTCTGTTGATTTGTTTCTTTATTTCCTTGTGTGGGTATCATAGTTTTGAGAATGCTTGGTGAAGATCTTGTAGGTGTTGGTCTCTGTCTGAGGGGTTGGAGCAGATGCGATTGTACCTCAGTGCTTGGCTGTAGACGATGGATCGTGTGGTGTGACCGGGGTGGAAGCTGGAGGCATGAAGGTAGGCGTAGCAGTCGGTGGGTTTTCGGTATAGGGTGGTGTTAATGTGGCCATCGCTTATTTGTACGGTGGTGTCCAGGAAGTGGACCTCCCGTGTAGATTGGTCCAGGCTGAGGTTGATGGTGGGGTGGAAGCTGTTGAAAGCATGGTGGAATTCTTCCAGGGCCTCCTTCCCATGGGTCCAGATGATGAAGATGTCATCAATATAGCGTAGGTAGAGAAGGGGCATGAGTGGACGGGAGCTGAGGAAGCGTTGTTCCAGGTCAGCCATAAAAATGTTGGCATATTGTGGGGCCATGCGGGTGCCCATAGCGGTGCCACTGGTCTGGAGGTATATATTGTCACCAAATTTGAAATAATTGTGCGTGAGGATAAAGTCACAGAGCTCAGCAATAAGTTGTGCTGTGTCATCATCAGGGATACTGTTCCTGACAGCTTGTATTCCATCTGTATGTGGGATGTTTGTGTAGAGAGCCTCTACATCCATGGTGGCTAGGATGGTGTTTTCTGGGAGGTCACCAATGCATTGTAGTTTTCTCAGGAAATCTGTGGTGTCACGGAGATAGCTGGGAGTGCTGGTGGCGTAGGGTCTGAGTAGGGAGTCCACATATCCAGACAGTCCTTCAGTGAGAGTGCCAATGCCCGAGATGATGGGGCGTCCAGGATTTCCAGGTTTGTGGATCTTAGGTAGTAGATAGAATAACCCCGGTCGGGGCTCTAAGGGTATGTTGATTTGTTCCTGTGTTAGTGTAGGGAGTGTCCTGAGTAGATGGTGCAGTTTCTTAGTGTATTCCTCAGTGGGATCTGAGGAAAGCGGCCTGTAGAATTTGGTATTGGAGAGTTGTCTGGCAGCCTCCTTCTGGTAGTCAGACCTGTTCATGATGACAACAGCACCTCCTTTATCAGCCTCTTTGATGATAATGTCAGGGTGGTTTCTGAGGCTGTGGATGGCATTGCGTTCTGCACGACTTAGGTTATGAGGCAAGCGATGTTGTTTTTCCACAATTTCTGCCTGTGCACGTCGGCGGAAGCATTCTATGTATAGGTCCAGACTGTCATTTCGACCCTCAGGAGGAGTCCATGTGGAGTTCTTCTTCCTGTGTTGTTGGTGGGAGGGTATCTGTGTATCAGTGCGCTGTTCAGTGTTATCATGAAAGTATTCTTTGAGTCGGAGGCGGCGAAAGTAGGCTTCCAGATCACCACAGAACTGTATCATGTTGGTGGGGGTGCTGGGGCAAAAGGAGAGTCCCCGAGATAGGACAGACTCTTCTGCTGGGTTGAGTGTGTAGCTGGATAAATTGACGATATTGCTGGGTGAGTTCGGGGTACCCCTGTTGTGGCCCCATGTGGCAGGTAGGATTTTAGACAGCTTACGGTCCTTTTTCCTTTGTAGAGAGGTGAGGTGTGTAATGTAGATCTCCTGTCTTATTTTAGTAAAGTCCATTTGTGTGGAGGGTTGGTTATTTATGAAAGTCTCCAGGTTGGAGAGCTCTTTCTTGATGTTTTTCTGTTTGCTGTATAGGATGCTGATCAGGTGGTTCCTCAGTTTCTTTGATAATGTATGGCATAATCTCTCACTGTGGTCTGTGCAGTATGTAGATAGCAATGGATTTTTCACCTTCAGTCCATTTGGTATGATGTCCATCCGTTTGCATTTGGAAAGGAAGATGATATCTGTCTGTATTTGTGCAAGTTTCTTCATGAGGTTGATAGATTTCCATTCCATACGGCTAAATGCAGTGCCTTGCATGGTGTCAAGTATCAGAGGGGTAGCCGTGTTAGTCTGAATGGACACAAGTCAGATATCAGGAATGGCAATATACAAAAACCTGTAGGAGAACACTTCAACCTCCCTGGCCACACAATAGCAGATGTTAAGGTAGCCATCTTACAGCAAAAAAAGTTCAGGACCAGACTCCAAAGAGAAACTGCTGAGCTTCAGTTCATCTGCAAATTTGACACCATCAGATCAGGATTAAACAAAGACTGTGAATGGCTATCCAACTACAGAAACAGTTTCTCCTCCCTTGGTGTTCACACCTCAACTGCTAGCAGAGCACCTCACCCTCCCTGATTGAACTAACCTCGTTATCTCCACACTGATATATACCTGCCTCTGGAGATTTCCATTACTTGCATCTGAAGAAGTGAGGTTCTGACCCACGAAAGCTTATGCTCCCAGTACTTCTGTTAGTCTCAAAGGTGCCACAGGACCCTCTGTTGCTTTAAGCCAAAAGCAGTTTCAGAAGCCGAAGATGACCATGGGAATAGGAAGGATGAAAAGGGAGTTACTTCCCAAACTTGCCTAGCCCAAAAGTAACAGAAGTCTCCTACTGAACGAGAGGCAGAGTTCTCCTCCCCCTTCCCCAGTCACTAGCTCTGGTACAGCAGCCAAGCAGTGACCTCCTCAGTTTCACTGGGAAGGGGGTTTCCAGGGCTCAGAGCTGCGCTGCCTTGTTTGAGTTTCAGATGGGAGCAGAGGTCTAGCAGCCAGCTGGGTCCCTAGAGAAGCAAGACAGACAGACATAATCCAGGCCTCCAAGGGACATGAAATCCTTTTGCATCCAAGCTGGGAGAAGGCAGTTTCCAATAGGACATGGGTCTTATTACACTCTGGGTAAAGAAAACATTGAGATTCTATAGAGCTCAATCTGCTTCCTTCTTGTCTCTCCTCCTTTCTTTAAGGTCTAAAAACTGTCCAGGATCTCAGCTGAGTAATTAAAGAAAGGCGCACGCTTATTACACTGACCTTTTCAGAAAAAATATTTGTTGTGGAATTCAAAACTTTGCACTCGTGTGTAGGGTGCATCAGACCTGGGAACAAAGTATATAAGCCAAACTCACACAGTGCGGGACTCTGCCCTGAGAAGCAGTGACTGTGAAAGAGATTCGAAGCTTGTGGTGGTCAATCAGCTGAGATCCCAGTGCAATGCTGTAGCCAACTTGGGATCATAAACAGGGGAAGCTCAAGTAGAAGTAGAGCGGTTATTTTACTCTGTATTTGGCACTGATATGACCCACTACTTAATTTGTGCCAGGGCTTTCCAGGACTGAGCCCCAGCACCTCTGGGCTTGACAATTCATAGCTCTGGTACTTCTGGGTTTGGTGAGTCAGTTATGAAAGTAAAACAATTGCTTGAACCCCAGCACCTCTTTCATTGCAAATTAAGCACTGGTGTGACCGCTGCTGGGATAGTGTGTCCAATTCTCAGGGGGTAGCCGTGTTAGTCTGTATCTACAAAAACAACAAGGAGTCTGGTGGCACCTTAAAGACTAACAGATTTATTTGGGCATAAGCTTTCGTGAGTAAAAAGAAGTGAGGTTTTTACTCACGAAAGCTTATGCCCAAATAAATCTGTTAGTCTTTAAGGTGCCACCAGACTCCTTGTTGTTTTTGTCCAATTCTGGTGCCCACAATTCCAGAAGGATGTGGATAAATTAGTGAGGATTCAGTGATAGGGTTGCCAACCCTCCTATTTTCGCTGGAATCAGGCCCTAGCTCCCGGAGGCTACTGATGCCAAACCAGGAGATTTTAGGTGCTAAAAGTCTGGTGGCAGAGCGGGGCTAAGGCAGGCTCCCTGCCTACCCTGCCCCAGGCTGCTCCCAGAAGCACCCGGCACATACCCGGGCCTGGGGAACGGCAGGGGGTCTCCGCATGCTGCCCCTGCCTCGCGCACCGACTCTGCAGCTCCCATTGGCCAGGAACTGTGGCCAATGGCAGCTGCGGGGGCGGTGCCTGCAGGCAGGTGCAGCGTGCAGAGACCCTTGGCCCTGCCACTAGAGAGATGTGCTGGTCGCTTTCAGGAGCCATCTGAGGTAAGCGCCGCCCCTCTCACCCCCTCCTGCACACCAATCCTCTGCCCCAGCCCACTGCCCACACTCAAACTCCCTCCCAGAGCCTGCACCTCCTCCTGCACCCAAACTCCTTCCCAAAGTCTAAACCCCCTCCTGCATCTCAACCCCCTGCCCAGTCCTAAGGCCCCTCTTGCACCAAAACTCCCTTCCAGAGCCTGCATCCCCTCCTGCACCCCAACCCCTGCCCCAGCCCTGAGCCCCCTCCTGCATCAAACTCCCTCCTCAGCCTGGATACCCCACACACACACACTCTGAACCCCTTAGCCTCACTCCCCAAGCCCAATCCCCAGCCCAGTGAAAGTGAGGGAGGGTGGGGGACAGAGTGAGGAGGGAGGGAGGGGGGCTGGAGTTAGTGGGGGTGGGGCCTTGGAGAAGGGGCAAGGCAGGGGGCATGGGCTTGGGGAATGGGTGGGGCAATGGTGTTTGGATTTGTGCAGTTAGACAGTTGGCAACTCTATTCAGCGAAGAGCCCCAAGAATGATTAAAGGATTAGAAAACCTGCCTTATGATGATAGACTCAAGGAGCTCAATCTATTTAGCTTAACAAACAGAAGGTTAAGGGGGTGACTTGATCACACTCCATAAATACCTGCATGGGGAACAAAGGTTTAGTACTGGGTTCTTCAATCTAGCAGAAAAAGGTCTAACATAATCCAGTGGCTGGAAGTTGAAAGAAGAGAAATTCAGATTGGAAACAAGGCATAATTTTTTAATAGTGAGAGTGATTAACCACTGGGAAAAATTACCAAGGGTCGTGGTGGATTTTTTAAATCAAAATTGGATGTGTTTCTAAAAGCTCTGCTCCAGGAATTATTGTGGGGCAGTTCTCTGGCCCGTGTTATACAAGAGGTCAGACTAGATGATCACACTGGTCCCTCTGGCCTTGGAATCGATGACAATACCTAAAAGCTAGTGCACTGGCTGCTGTTTTGCTGCATGACTCCGTTGCTGGAAGCTTACTGAGTAAGAGGAGTACTGTGGCTTCACCAGTCTTCAATAACAACCCCCGCTCCCTGCCCCAAACTGTGGGATACTCCTATTCACAACTAAAACATGCTGTAGATGTAAATAATCACTGGGGAATTTCAGCACTGAACTGTGCTAGCGGTGCATGTTTGGGCAGAAGTCAGCACACATTTCAGTCAGCACAAGTTAGGAAAGACAAAACACCTCCCACGCAAAACTAGAGGCAGAGGAAGCAACAACAGCTTGGAGGCAGATAAGAGGCCTGTCAGAACAGGCTTGGACTATTCCAGCAGCCAGAAAGCATCCAATGAGAGAGAAAGCTATTCAGGGAATGAATGAATGGATATCAAGCCTGATGTTGGGACTTCCATTTGGCAGAAAGCTGAGCAAAATGTTTGGCTGCAGGGTGGGTACATCTAGGCGCTTGCTCTAACCTACAACACTGGGTGATTAGAAGGTAGCAGGCTGACCACAAACTGAACAAGGACAGAAGCCTACATCCTGTTTTTCTTGGATGAAAAAAAACATGGAACACCAGGTACCACTGGAGGGAAAGGAAACGTCCAGTGGCACATGTACCAGAGTGGGAAAAGACAACTGCCACCCATGGAAAGACAGTCAGTGACGCACACTGGAGCCAGTCCTGTTCCCATTGAAGTCTATGGTGGTTTGCCTCTGGTGGGAGTAGGGTCATAAACAAAGGGCAAGCGACATCTAGTTTACATGAGCCTAAAGCATTCGGCCTTTGCTCTCTTAGGGGTTGATCCAAAACCTACTGAAGTCAATAGGAGCTTTTCAGGTGATGTCAGTAGTCTTTGAATCAGCATAGAGGCATAGGGCCTGGGTGACACTTAAAATGGAAGTTACTTTGTCAACCTAGCCCTCAAAGTAGGTGCAGCTAGGTTGATGGAAGAATGCTTCTGGCAACCTAGCTACCATCCCTCGGGAAGGTGGAGTTCCTGCCGTGATGGACAAGCCCCTTCTGTCGCTGTAGGCTGGATCTACACTATGAGGTTATAGCAACATAGCTATGGTGTGTAGACATGACGGTTACCACACATCCGGATTTTCCTGGACATGTCTGGCTTTTTGGTCCTCAAATCCCTGTCCAGAGGGAATTGCCAAAAAGCCGAACATGTCCGGGAAAATGCCGGCATCCCTGCCCCAGTCCCCTGCTTACCTGAGTGGCTCCGGCAGGCTGCGAGCTGCAGGCGGATCCCCTGCTGCGGTGGTGGCTGCTGCTGCTCCCCCCAGACACCTCAGCTCTGTGTAGCTGAAGAGCCGAGCTGCCCGAGCGCTACCAGCTTCATGGTTTGCTGGGCAGCCCCCAGACCTCCAGACCCTGCGCCTCCCGCCGGGCGCTTCCCCTCCTGGGCTCCGGCTGCTCTGGGGAAGCACCCGGCCGGGGGCGCAGCGGGTCTGGAGGTCTGGGGGCTGCCCGGAAAACCGTGAAGCTGGTAGCGCTGGGCAGCTGTTTTGCGTGGCTGGGAGGGAGGAGGGGGAATGTGGGGCGCTCAGGGGAGGGGGCGGAGTTGGCGCAGGGACTTTGGGGAAGGGGTGGAGTTGGGGCGGGGTCAGGGAGGGGAAGGGGTGGAGTTGGGGCGGGGACTTCGGGGAAGGGGCAGGGTTGGGGTGCAGAAGGGGCAGGGCCAGGGCCCCGTGGAGTGTCCTCTTTTTTAAAACCTTAAATATGGTAACCCTAGTAGACATGGCCCAGGTGTGACACACACAGCCAACCCTTCAGGGAAGAAAGTAGCATCACAAGATCATATGTTCACACCAGAAGTGGAAACAGGGGGATGCAACCAAAAACTGATAAAACTTTGTAGTCAGAGCTACACTACAAACCTGCTTCCATAGACGGATGACTTGGCTGCACGGTTCATGTGGCACAGAGAAGGGCCCAAACCAAAATCCCAAATCCAAGGCGCTGGGGCAACATGGATCTGAATCCAGCTCCAGAATTCACAATTTCCTCCTATCTTTATAAACGGTCAGTTCAAAATTCTAGAACCAAACCCACACATGCTTTCAAGAAGCACAGATGCAGACCTAAACTTTGTAACCCTTTGAGCCTCTCTCTAGTATAGGTTTTTCCATAGCAGTTGCCATTTAAGCATAGCCCTGTTGAATTCCCTCAACTTTGTTCAGGGTTTTATTATAGTAACTCCCATGTAAAAAACCAAACAAAACAAAACTGGAGACAGGATTGTACAGGAAGCAATGGTAAAGCTTGAAACATTGTGTACCAGTGGTGGCACTGGGATGGCTTCTGAGTAGGCAAGGAAAAGCAAACACAAAAATTACAAAAATCCCAAAGAATCTGTCTTTAGGGCAGCAGTTGGAAACAGGAAGAGCAGAGTACTTGGGTGCAGAGCAAATACCAGAGCTCCCAAAGTAATGCTGTAGGAACCCCAGCAAGTGGCTTTCCAGAAGACAGGTGTTTCTTACATGTTTGTATTCCGTCCCTTTGCCAGCTATTTTTTAAGGCGGTGCGCATTCATCTGGTCTCTGTGAAAGGCAAGCTACTAATCAGAGATAGGCCGCAACCAGAACTTCAGATCTCTTTGAATTCCAGGAGATGTTGCACTTTCAAATCCCCAAACCCAAACCTGCCTCTGTTTCCAAGTCTGAATCAGACTGGGGATTGGTCCTGCTTTGAGCAGGGGGTTGGACTAGATGACCTCCTGAGGTCCCTTCCAACCCTGATATTCTATGATTCTATGAGAAGGGAACTCTACTCATTCTCATTCAGATGAGGCCACAAAACCTTACAGGAACAATTTGTGAGATGACAGCACCAGCAAACCTGATCTCCCCAATTCAGTTTCCGACACTCATCTTGAACCTACATATAATCCAAGATTGACCGCCACCACCTCTCCCCACCCCCACCTTTAGCAGTAATAGTGCTAGTCGGTCACTCTGCATGCTTTCCCATATGGTTCTCATCTCAGCCCTCAATTTGCAGCAATCTCTCCCATTTCCACCCTGCATCCCATCACTGCTCTGTGTAGGAATGTATAAGGCTACCAAATCAGACAGCCCCGCCTCTTTTCCCAACAATAGATCCTCCACCAGGTAAAACACTAAGCTAAACAGATGCATCTTTCATCACACTTTAAATACATCTAAGTGGGAATCTTGCAGTTGTCAGGGAAGACCCTTGGCTGTATTAGAAACTCGGAAGCCAGTTGCAGCCAGCTCTTTGTCATTGAAATTGCTTGTTCTGTCCACTCCATGGATTTTATATGCATCATCAGTCCTGCTGGTGACCTATTCCCAGACAAAAGCCCTTTGCTAAGTGCAGATTGATTTATCTGCAATTAATCAATAAAAACGAAGGTGCTTCTCAGTTATAATACTTTGCTTCCCTATGGTGCCTCGTATAATAGAGGAGCTCTCAGTGTTCTACAAACATACATTGAGCCTCATGACACCTTCTGAGGCAGGTGAGGGACACATAAGAGATGACTTTGCCTAGAGATGAAATGCAACCACCTCTGGATTGGAATACAGCAGCTGTTTGGCAGTGCACAGAAACAGTGCCCAAGAGTTGTAGGGCAGGAAATGAAGGATCCCCTATGCAATTACATGTGCAGGAGGGCTGAGCTCAGTCAGGTTGTCCAAGTAGGAATTCAGGGAGGACCTCAGAATCTTTCAAAACTTGTCATTGGAACTCTAGTGACCACCAATGGTCAGGACCTATGTTTTACACCCCAAAGGAGGAGACCTCCAGCAGCCTCACAGCATGCCTTTTCATACCAACAGAAAGCATCATGCTGCCTGTACACGCACCAACCCCCCTCCTGTAGCATCTGTTTTTCCCTGGAAGTCACCAGCCCGTGTTTTGACCCAGCCAATGTTGATCCTGTAGAGTTTCGCAAGATTAGCCTAACGCCAGATACTATTGTTGTATCTTAGCATCAGTGCTATATGCGTCCCCAGAAAATAGACTTTATCTCTTCATAATAAAGCACCTGTAGGTGATGATCACTGGCTGGAAACCTCCCCCAAATATACATCCCTACCCCGATATAACGCTGTCCTCGGGAGCCAAAAAATCTTACTGCATTATAGGTGAAACCGCGTTATATCGAATTTGCTTTGATCCGCCAAAGTGTGCAGCCCCGCTCCCCCGGAGCATTGTTTTACTGCATTATATTCAAATTCGTGTTATATCGGGTCGCATTATATCGGGGTAGAGGTGTACCACTAGGTGCACTGGTTCTTTATTCTTTGTCTCAAGAACTGGATATATTATTTCAGCAGCTGGTGAAGTGACACTTGTCTAGATACTGTAGAGTCTCTAAAGCTTTGGGGGATCTTTGGGATGGAAGCTGCCACACAAGAGCAATAGGTTATTATTCCCACTTTCAGTTGTGCCACTATTTTGTACCTCAAGCTTCTCCTAGACTTATGAGCAGATCGTGCTCATTAGATGGATTCCCCCACTCTCTCTCTTCTCCGCCCTCCCCCAAAGATATCTGAGCTCTATGTTTAATTTACACTTGGAAGAAATGTCAGGAAAGAAATCTTTCCTGTCAAAGCCATAAATATTCAGAACATGGTTCTTAGGCCATTTCCCCTCACTTCTCCAGCTAATAGCTTAGTGCAAATTTAAAGCCAGTCTTGCCAAAAAAATTCACTTGTGGGACATCACTAAAATATTTATTGCTCGCATTTTCACAGCTCTTTGATTTTAAATGCAGGGCTCATAGGGATTTGGCCATGTGAGTTTCTTCTGATGCCCAGCAAACGATAATAGAGGAAACCCCCACGCATGTTAAGACATAGCTGCAGACCCTCTCGCATGTTCAGGGTTGCCAGATTCAGCTCTAATCTTTGAGAGATCATTGGTTTAACCAGTGACAATGCCCCTTTCTGGGGCTACCAAATTTCAGGCATCTCACCTGATACCATGCAGGCAGCAGCCCTGTTGCCCAGACTCGCTGTCTCCTCATGCATCCAGCCAGGCTACATGCATGAACTGCAGTTCCTTCCCTCTGCCCCCAAGGGCCGCTACGGTGCCTGGCTTCAGGCAGCTCCTCTGCCCCTTCTCCCTGGTTCCACTGCTGGCACCAGGCCAGGATGCAGGCAGCAGCAACTGCTCCTGGGGAGGAGCAGGGCAAGGAATCAAAGGAGGGAGAGAATAGGGCAGAATCTGGAAGAGGATGGGGCATGTATGCAAATTCTCATTCAACAGCATGCATCAAATGTCACTCATGGAGCTATCCCAAACTTGGCAGCTATGCCTTCCATGGGAGATAAACTGAGGCACAGAGGAGTACAGTGATTTGCCCCTGGCTAGAGACTGAGCCAGGAATAAAACTCAGGAGCTGTGGGGCCCCCTCCCCTGGCTGTGGTTCCTACTCAGAACTCTCTGTCCTAGGGGGAAAGTGCACGTGTGTGTTTACGTACACTGGAGAGCTGCAAACGGTACCACAGTCTGTGTTAATGGCAAGAGCTTCCACTGCCACGGCCCTGCAGACTTCCATCCAGAACATGCAGCAATCACTTCGCCCACCACTAATGCAGGCAAAGGACTCTTCACACTCCACGCAAGCCAATGTTAGGACAAGCTCCCACCTCCAGCAAGAGGCCCCAGGGGGCTTTCGTGGCCATGCAGAGAGCACCCAGGACCTCTGTTTTTAAGGCCTTGTCCGAATGAGCCACCCCTGAGTAAATTGCCCAGTGTCAGTATTCAGTACAGCCTCTCCCCACCTGTACCAGAGGGGCTGTAATGCCCTATAGGGCGGGGTGGGTTTCTGCTGGGTCCCAGCCACACACAGCTCCCTCCTGCATGATGTGCCTAAGCCACACCGAGTGCAATGCTTGCCCTACACAGGAGTGCAGCAGGGACAACAGTTTTCTCCAGTCAAGCTAACCACCCCCTTGTCTGGCTTCAAACCAAACAAACCCTGGTGTTCGCTTGCACCACTGCTGGGAGAACAATGATGCAAAGCATGAACAAGCCATGGAGGAGAAAGAAACAACAAGATCTGCTCAAACCTGCTGCATTGGGACCCCCTCTTCCCAGCACTCCTGCAGCTCAGCTCTGACTTACACCGCACTTCAGCCAAGTTGCCTCATGTTGAGCCTTCCCCCAAGTCTACAGCGCCACAACACTTGGGATGATGCCTGAATCTGCAGGAAAACGAAGCCCTGGAAGGCAGTATGTGGCACAGGTGGTCTCCCGAAAGAATTCTCCTCCAGAGGGAGAGAGAAAGCTTTACTACTCATCAGCTCCTTTCACAGCCTGCAGGTAGCTGAGCTCCACGCTAATGGAACAGAAGGGAGAGGAGAATACCTGAGGCAGGGTGAGAACAGCACCACAAGAACACCAATGAGACTTAGGCCCTGCCTACACTGGCAAGTTTCTGCGCAGTAAAGCAGCTTTCTGCGCTGTAACTCCCGAGGTGTACACACTGCCAAGCCACTTAGTGCGCAGAAACTGCGCAGTTGCAGCGCTTTAAAAAAACCACCCCAACGCGAGGCGTACAGCTTTCTGCGCTGGGGCTACGGCGCTGCGGTGCCAGTGTAGACACCATAGTCGATTACAGCGCTGCAATTGGCCTCTGGGAGGTGTCCCACAATGCCTGTTCTTGCCTCTCAGGTCATCGGTTTGAACTCTACTGCCCTGCTCTCAGGTGACCAACCGTCATCCCCACCCCGTAAATTCCTTTGGAATTTTGAAAGTCCCCTTCTTGTTTGCTCAGTGATGCGTGCAGTGGTCTCAGCGCATCTTTCCAGGTGTCCATGACTGTTCCACGCACCAGGCGATCTCCCGCTTGGAGCAATGCCGAACTTCTGGACCTCATCACCATTTGGGGAGAGGAGGCTATCCAGTCCCAGTTGCACTCCAGCTGTAGGAATTATGATACCTATGGACAGATTTCACGATGCATGACAGAAAGGGGCCATGACCGGGACACACTGCAGTGCACGGTCAAAGTGAAGGAGCTGCGGAACGCCTACCACAAGGCACAGGATGTAAACCGCCGTCCGCCGCTCTGGTGCTGTGCCCATGAGCTGCCAGTTCTACTGGATGCAATACTCGGCGGTGACTCCACTTCCACTGCGAAGACCACTGTGGATACTTCGGTGGCTCACATGCCAGTCAAAAGTGGACCGAGCCAGGTGGAGGAAATCTTGGATGAGGATGTGGAGGGGGACCCAGAGACAGAGGATGACTTGGAGGTCAAAGATGCATGCAGCCAGAAACTCTTTTCTACCCCAGAGGAGGCTAGCCAGTCACAGCTGTCGGACGTTGGCAAAGCGCAAACAGGAGAGGAAGCCCCTGGTAAGTGGATTTGATTTTGGGAATCGCAGAAGTGAGTTGTTGGGGGCAGGAGGGTTCCAGAAAGCAGGCTTGTCTGCCACTGCCTGCCTAGTCTGAGCAACGGAACAGGCTGTTGATTGACTCCCTCATTTCACGGGAATCTCCCTCAGAGATCTCCAGGAAACTCTCATGGAGATACTCGGCAATCCGCTGCCGCAGGTTCTTCGGCAGAGCTGCTTTGTTTCTTGCCCAATTAACGGTAACTTTCCCACCCCACTGTACCATCAGGGTGGGCGGGGGACACCATTGCTGCACACAGCTAGCCACATAGGGGTCAGGGCAGAAGCTGCAGTTTTGGAGAAGACCCTCCCTTGATTCCCTGCTCACCCTCAGCAGAGAGATATCTTCCATAATGATCACATCCTGTGGAAAGTGTGGGGACAGGAATGATTATCAGTCCCCCCTCCCCCAGTGCTGGCTCTCCCCAAGAGCCACATGCCCAGTGTACAGCAGGGTCCAGGAAGAGTGATTTACCCTACCCCTGCGGCTACTCACCATTTTGGGGGTCTTGTGGCTCATGTGTGCTTGCCTGGGGTCAACCAGTTACTGACAGGTATGTGAGTACTGGCTGTGTTTTAAATCACTGAAGCAGTGTTCTGTGTGTTGCAAACAATACTGCTTCTGTAAAATGTTGCATTTAAACTTTACAGAGATGACCTTGGGAGCCTAGCCTCACTCTTTGTTATCGGTGGCTGAACGGCAACGCAGAATTAGAAAGCGGCCAAGAACTAAGGAGGACTTTGTGCGTGATGTTATGATGCACTCCGCCGCTGAGAAACGGGAATTGAAGGAGTAGTGGGACAGCGAGAAGAGGGACGGAAAGGAGAACACAGCACACCAGAATGAAGCCATGGAACGGCTCTTAAACTTTATGGAGTGCCAAGTAGACACACTCCAGGTGATATTAGCTCTTCAAACCAAGCGGCTTCACACGTGCCCTCCCCTGCAGCCGCTGTCACAAAATTCTTTCCCATGCTCCCCCCAGACATAGCCAAAACACTCTTATTGACCTCCTGGCTCCAGTCTATTCCTCACGTTCCACTTCTCCCCCCTCACAGTCCAGCACTGCGGACTCCCACTACCCACGGCACTCAACACCCATCCCTCTGCAGTTTGGCCCTGCTGAAGTACAGTACCCTCTGCATTGTACTCCAAAGAAGAAAGTTGGATATGATCCCTGGACATACACAAATCTTTAGCTGTCCTGGGACCCTCTCCTCCTCCTGGGACCTTCCCTTCCCCCTATCCCCCTCACTGCTGATGTTTTTTTGTTTGTTTGTTTCACTCTCTCCTCTGGTTGTTGTTTTTTAATAAAAGAATTGTATTGGTTTGAAAGCAATCTTTATTCTATTAATTGAAAGCAAATAGAGCCCTGCAAAGCATCAGACGGTTATGTTAAATCTTCATATTGCATCATCTGCACCAATCACAATCACCTCCTAGCACTCCACTCCTGAGCACAGCAACAAATATTAGTGGCTTTCAGCTTCAAACTGCTGCCTCAAGGCATCCCTGATCCTTATGGCCCTGTGCTGTGCCCCTCTAATAGCCCTGGTCTCTGACTGTTCAAACTCAGCCTCTAGGTGCTGAGCCTCTGCGGTCCTGCCCTGAATGAAGCTTTCACCCTTCCCTTCATAAATATTATGGAGCGTACAGCACGTGGCTATAAGCATAGGAATATTGTCATCGGCCAGGTCCAGCTTCCAATAGAGGCAGCGCTAGCAGGCCTTTAAACAGCCAAAAGCACACTCAACAGTCATTCTGCACTTGCTCAGCCTGTTGTTGAACTGCTCCTTGTTGCTGTCAAGTTGCCCCGTGTATGTCTTCATAAGCCACAGCATTAAGGGGTAGGCAGGGTCTCCCAGGATCACAATGGGCATTTCGACTTCCCCTACAGTGATCTTCTGGTCCAGGAAGAAAGTCCCCACTTGCAGCTTCCTGAACAGGCCAGTGTTCCGAAAGACGCGTGCGTCGTGCACCTTTCCGGACCAGCCTGCCTTAATGTCTGTGAAATGCCCACGGTGATCCACAAGCACCTGGAGAACCATTAAGAAATATTCCTTGCGATTAATGTACTTGGTGGCTAAGTGGTCTGGTGCCAGAATTGGAATGTGCGTGCCATCTATCGCCCCTCCGCAGTTAGGGAAACCCATTTGTGCAAAGCCATCCACAATGTCACTCATGTTGCCCAGAGTCACGGTCTTTCGGACCAGGATGCGATTAATGGCCCTGCATACTTCCGTTCACGCAAGTCCAACAGTCGACTTTCACACTCTGAACTGGTTAGCGACTGATCAGTAGCAGTCTGCAGTAGCCAGCTTCCACAGTGCAAGCACCACGCGCTTCTCCAACAACAGGCAGCTCTCATTCTTGTGTCCTTGCGCTGCAGGGCTGGGGCGAGTTCATCACACAGTCCCATGAATGCGGCTTTCCTCATCTGAAAGTTCTGCATCCACTGCTCATCATTCCAGACATGCCTCACGATGTGATCCCACCACTCAGTGCTTGTTTCCCAAGCCCAAAAGCGGCGTTCCACTGTGGTCAGCACCTCCATGAATGCCACAAGCAATCTCATGCTGTAACTAGTACACGTCATGAGATCAATGTCGCACACCTCTTGCCTTTATAGTTTAAGCAATAATTCCACTGCCACTCATGATGTGTTGGTCAGAGCGAGCAGCATACCGGTCAACAGTTCGGGATCCATTCCTGCAGCCCGAAGAAGCAGTGCACGCAGTACACAAACCGTTGAAAGATGGCGCCAAATGCAGACGGAAGCACAGGGATTACTGGGATGCGAAGCAATGTACCACAAATCATTGGGACAGGACCCAGGATGCCCCGCAACCCCCTCCGTCTTCCCACAACTCTTAGCAGCAGAAGAGGAAGAAATTCTCTGTGGGATAGCTCCCCAGAGTGCAACGCTCTGAATACCACTGCAAGTGCCACAAGTGTGAACACACTATTGCACAGTGTGAACACACAACAGCGGTTTGCCTTCAGCGCTCTCTGAGCGGCGCTGTAACTCTGCCAGTATAGTCATGCCCTTAAAGTTACCAGCAGTGTTCACAAAGGAGCCCATCCTTCAGCCAAGAGCTGAGCCATCCCCAGGTGGCAGGCAGGAAGACTAACTCCAGCAAAGAGGGGAGTGGACTCAGAATCAAGCTTTCAATTCCCTACTGGGTGCCATGGCAACTAATTAGAGCTGGGACTTGAAGCAGCTGCTGGGGAAAGGAAAGGAACTCACTTATACAAGAAATTCCCAGGCTGAATTCTTTTTCATTTCTGCTCAGAATTATTCCTCTCGCCCCACCTCTACCCCCTTTTCAAGGCTAATTTTCAAATGGGGCCTTGTCCTTCCACCACGCTAGCTTGGACTGTGAACCTGCAACCTCTTACAGGCTAACCACTGTCAGGCAAGGGCAGCAACTGGATGAGAGACCGCCGAGAAACACCTGTTATCCTGGTAGCTGTGGACAAAAGTGGTGCTGGTAATTCAGGAGGGGTCCCTGAGTTAGTATCAAGCCTCCAGCATGGCTGTGCAGAGGTGGGCCCCGCTTGTGTCCAGAGCCCTGCATGGGCACAGGGGTGAGGAGCTCGTTGCAGAACACAAGTCTTGGTGTATGCTGGTCCCCCACTTTGAGATCCGCTGGTAAAAAGCAGGAGGGCTCCACTGTATTACCCTTTAGAGGCTCACTGGTGCTGGTGTCGTGATATTGCTGTCACTGGCACCCTGCTATCCCTATCACTGCCACCTCCAGGCAATGCCATCCTCCCTTCTTACAACCATGGTCTGTCCCAACCCCATGAATGCATCCTCCAGCCTCCTGCCCCACACCCCACCTCAGTAGCCCCTCCAAGTATTGCAGTTACTGCCTCATTCCATTCACCCTTCAGGAAATAACCCCAGCCTCCATGTCTTCCCCAAGCAAAGCGCCATGTTCCTCCATCATGGCTCCTCCAGCCACTGCCCCAACCACTCTTAAACGGCCTGACCAGGAAATGCTCTCACGCTTGCTGATAACTCTCTCGACCAATGTCTCCCCTGACCCTGCTGATGTCCCTCCAGGTAATGCCCCATGGCATGGTCTCCTACACCTTCATTGCCTTCCAGCACTCTGATCGCCCCATCCTCTCTTCATCCATGCATTGCTACCCCCATCCAAGCTCTGTCCCAGGGCCCTTCCAGAGAAGGCTCCCATGACCACCAGCAGCTCTGGGAGGGAGTCTGTATAAGAAAATCCCACTATGAATGGGTAAGAGAGTTGCCCTGGATATGAGAGGGAAGAGAAAATCAGAGCAGGCAAGTGGGAAGAGTTAGCAACGCTCTGGCTGGAGAAGCCTTTAGGATACCGGGGAGGAGGGTTTGGATGGAGGAACTTCGGGAAAAGGAGCAAGCGGATATGGACAGCAGGGTAGGGTGGGTCTGATTCAAAGAGAACTCCCTGCTGCTTGGTAGCCATGCTGCATCTGTTTTGTGGCCATTGTTCCATTCAGCCTCTCGTGCTCCCAGCTCAACCCCTCTTTCATCAGCTTGGAATTCATGCCCAAAACACAATTAAAAGGGAAGAATTTAAGCTTGTGATAAAGAAAAAAGCACTTTTCAAGCAGACAAGTGCACGACTCTCTAAGCATGTGCCAGTTGGCTATTAATACAGAAATGTGTTGATTAGCTGAACTATTTATATGCTTTCAAAATTTCCAGACTATGCCCATCCTATTTTTGCTCAAAACTGAGGGGAAAAAACCCCAGCAATCCTGTTACTCTGGAAAGCCAACCCGGCAAATTGGGTTTAACACTTTAAGAGTTTGCTTTGCTTGTGTGTCTCTCTGTGCCACAAAGCAGGAGGCAAATTCTGAGTGTGACGGGGCCTACATTATTACTGCTTGGCACTATTCGGAGGAATGAAGTGCCTGGGAGTGAAATCCTGGCCCCATTGATGTTGATGGCAAAAAGTATTTCACCCCAAATCTCTGGCCTGTGGTGATAACCTAAGAGCTCAGTGCTAAGTGAGAGGCAATCAAACTGCCATTGAAGTATTTTCATTGGCTTTAATGAGAATTGGATCAGGCTCCTGGAGAGAAATAACCTAAGCAGGGGAGAAGAAACAGAGTTCATGGGACCATACCCTCAGCTAGTGCCAATTGGCCTAGCTCCATTGGACATGCTCAGGAGTTTGCTTGCACTAGGGGGTGGGGCCTACCATCCCCTGCTGATGAAACTGAGGCTTCTACCCTAAAGCCATGTTCTCAGTACATCTGCTAGCGGTCTAGGGCAAGGGCCTCTGCACTGCAACTTGCCCACCCCACCCCCAACTAACACAGCTCCTCTAAGGAGCATGGCAGACCCTGGACCAGCCAGAAGGTACATGTCTCCCTCCTGCACGCTCACCCCCCATGTGTTGCTCTTCCTGTTCCAATCCGTCCATTTTAGCAATTTACCCCAGCTCTGAACTAATCTCTAGGACTTTGTTTCCTTCCAGGACTAGGGTTGCCAATTTTGGTTGGATGTATTCTTCGAGGTTTCATCACACATGACAGACTTTAATTAAAGATTAATCTTTAATTTCTGGAGGGCTGGCAACCCTATCTGGGCCACCACCTCATCTATCCCAGGCCAGGCTGGGGCTTTCAGAGGGTGGCAGGTTACCATGGCGATGGCAAGGGTTGCCCAGCAATAACTCAGGTGCTGGAAGAGTGAGCACGGGCACTGTGTACTGTGCGCCAGGGCTGGGAGCCCAGGGAAGTCAGAGCTGAGTGTAGGGCAGCCAGCAGGGCATGAAGGCTAAAGGGAATGGGTGACAGGGGATGGATCACATGATGATTGCCTGTTCTGTTCATTCCCTCTGGGGCACCTGGCATTGGCCACTGTCAGAAGACAAGATACTGGGCTAGATGGACCTTTGGTCTGACTCAGTATGGCCGTTCTTATGTTCACCCCACCTGTAGCTCTAGCCCCAAGTTATCCTAGTGCTAAACTGCCCTTCAGCCCCCAACTTTTATGAGAACCAAAGCAGAGCCATTTGTTTTAAAGGGATTTTTTTAAGTCAATGTCCCAGATTTTCAACATTCATGCCCATTTTTCTTGAATAGGCATTTGACTTAACTTACTGGACTATTACAATCAGTGAGGAGAGTGGGGTGGTTGGACGGGAGATTATGCCCCGTGGAGAGGTAATAAGTAAGATTTGTGGGGAGCCATTAAAAAAAGCCAAATCTTAACCTTCCCTTCTTTTCCACTGTGACATTGGCCGATAGGGGGCACTGTCAGCATAAATTCAGAGTTTCCTACATTTCCTTGGCTGGAAACTGACAGAGGCAGGTATATGAAAAGCAACCTGCTAGTACAGAGATGTCCCAAGAGGGCCAGTCTGATGGGCTCCTAGTATTTAAAGATGGGGATGGATGACATGCATCTTGCAGGTGAAATTTCCCCTTTCAATACCCAAGTGCTTGCAGCATCACAGCTGAGAATATTTGAAGGGGCATCTCCCCCCAAAGTGTGTGTGTGGGGGGGGAGAACCTAGCTTTGTTTGCAGAGCAACCCACCCTGTGTAAGAACAAGCTACGAATTGCTTGAGGCTAATTGGTTATCCAGAAGCCCTCCGTGCTGTGTGTAGAACAGCGTCTCCTGGCTGCACTGAACTCCACCCACCAGAATTTCACCAGATAATGGCGTTTCTCTCACCCAGCCCTAGCTCCTCTACTTAGCTACTGAGGAGGTCTGGGGGCTCATCCAATACTGGGCACATGTACTTCTGGGGGCAGGAGAAATAGACTCCATCTAATCAGCCTTTTCTAGTTCTGTTCTGATTCTGTGCTGACTACTACACTTCTCTGTGGCTCCTAGGGCTTTGCTGTGTTTACTGGCTGCTTTCAGTTCTTTTCTCCTCAGGAGAATTATCTTTAAGACTTCAGGAGTCATATGTCTCTGTGCAAATCCCCTGTAACAAGGAGCAGAATGCCAGAGCTCCTTAACACACACAGATGCTTAAGCACATGGCTGGGCTTCCATTTCAGGGCCAGAGAAACTTGGACAAACTTCCTTTAGAGAGGGCTGGGAGATACCACTCTCAGGAGGAAGGGATGGTTAGCAGGGGCAAACTCTTTCACCACCTTAGGCAAAAGGACCTTCTAATGCAATGTATTGCTGGTAACATTTGCAACCACCTGAAGCTATGCTAGGGTGTGGGGTAGCGTGAGATCAAGCCGTTCAGAACCAAGACAGCTTGTTTCACACAGGCATTGAGTGAATACAAATTCTTGCAGTTAAAGAGATTAAAAATAGCATCTGCACTGTTCCAGACAGCCACAATCAAGCTACTGTGAAAGCCAGCTCACATGGCTGATGCTAAATGCTATTATTAACCTGAATTCTATCCAACAGTATTGTCGGAAAGAGAAAAATCAGATTGAAGAGAATATAACCGTGTTACTACCTGCTGAGCTGTTCTGCACCCTTCCGGCCCACATTTATGCTTATAGCTGGTTTCCAATCTTCCACACAAACTGCTATACCATGTAATTAAGGGAGGAAAAATGTAAAGGTCCATCTTTCCCCATGTACAAGATAGATTTTCGTTTGTTGAACCACAAACAAGCCTCTAAATCAATATATGGATTTCCATCATGCAGTAAGCTTGCCGTGATGGGGACACGTTAGAGGAGGTAAGCAACACATTAAGGTTCACTTTTCTTCTGCTTCAGACTTTTTACTATATTAGCCCTCCCACCACCACTATATCTGAGGTGCTTTGCGGAATAAAAAGCAACGGTCTTTTGTTCCCCAACACCAGGTACAAGAAGAAAAAAAAAAATCATCTCATTTGAGGACTCTGGTCCACAGAAAGGATTAAAAACCAGTAAGTTTGTTATTCATCCATTGGATTGAAACAAAGAATATTGAAAAAATTGAAAATAGCTTTTTTTTTTTGCATTTCTCTCAGCTGGGACAAAGGAACTGAACTGCTGAGTTTCACTTCCCAATTCACATTGGTGCAGCTTGGATTCACAGTTCTGTGGGGGAATGTTCAACTTTTCAACTAAATAAAAACCACATGAACACTTTGTAGATGTTAAACCCATTTGAACAACAAAATAATCTAGTTTGGCGTAAATGAATGAGTGGTGACCTTCAAGTTCTCAAAAGTTTCCAAATTTAACCATTCCCAGGCTTCGTGATTACTTGTCAGGTATTTTGCTTACCCTTTGCCATTCCATTTAAGTAGGCACAAGATTCTTGGTGCCTCTTATAGGACTGGAGTTTGGTATTTAAAAATAAAGAGACCTAAAAGACAATTTTTCCAAAACCCCGGGGAGAGGTTGATTCCTTTACCTCCACCCAAAGCTACTTTCTAGCCAAACTTTTTGAATGGGTTCAAGATGGGTACCTGCCTGTAATGAAATCCAGGTCTCTCTGCTAATAAAGAGACAAAGACCAGGTGTTAAGGCATTCAATGGAGAGGTGGCTAGAATGGGAAATAAAATAGGCTCCTTGCTATGCATTTTGTCTTCATTTGGACTAAGATCAAACAGATACTGTGATGTCTTTCTGTTCCTCTTGGTATACAGATGCTATCAGGCCATTGAGTCAGAGTAAAGACCCATCTATCACTTCCTTTTTGAAATACAACTACCCCTGCATTAGGCATAGCCCAAGTCACAAATCTGAATCATGCACCAAAGTTTAGACTCTTGAAACGGTTCCATGTCATAGTACTTGTAACAGGTGGTTATGTACCAAAGCTAGGGCTCTGCCCTCACAGCTGGGCTGTAACTAAGACATACATGTGGTGATTTCGAGCTCCCCTCTCCCCTAACTCTTGATTTCACATAACAGTCAACATGCCAAATGAAGTAGCAAAGGGACTATGGCCCTGATCCTGAAAAATGCGGAGCATCTACAATTCCAACTGACTTGTTTCTCAGCATCAAGCCCTAAGTTACTTTACTTTCCACTGAAATGAAAGCAGCCCCTTTACATCCACTATAGAGGTTATTGGCAAGGGTCAGGTGTCTCTCCAAGCCACATGTGCCTTACGAACAGAGGGCTTTTTTGGGTGGCGGTTGCAAGGGGGTCAAAACCAGTACCCATCTCGTGCTGTTCTTCCCACCACCACCCCCATTACTGCAAGATCTCAAAAATTACACTGTGCACGAAACCAAACACCACACTTGAACACAACCGAGAAAGTGCTGTTCACAGTCACAGGAGGACATAAAACGGGATAAGAGAACAGCCCAGCCTTATATAGACAGATTTCGCTGACTAGCCAAACACTGGACACAGAAACATGGTTTTTAAAGAAAAAATAATATTTATTTGCAATATAAACAAAAGTCCCAATATTGGTTCAGTATATATATAGGGTCATTAATTTACCTTCATAACTCAGAAAGCAAAAACCATCCCTCGCTAACAAGCTCTCTCATTTGTATTAATCAGAGGATGTATCTTTTTCCTTTAAAGAAGACAGATCACTTACAGCACAGGAAGCCTTTATAAGCCAGCTTAGCTGTAATGCAATACAGATGCACTGTCTAAAAATCCCTGACAAAAAAAAAAAAAAAAAAAAAAAAAAAAAAAAAAAAAAAACCCCCATGGTCCCAGCCAATTTAACCTGGGGCGAAAATTCCTTCCCAACCCCACCCCTTTCCTTTTTACACATCTAGATGTGTATAAAGAACAGGCAGGGACNAAAAAAAAAAAAAAAAAAAAAAAAAAAAAAAAAAAAAAAAAAGTTCCTCCATGAGGTAAAATGCAATTAGGATATTTTCAATTTGCTCGCTCACTCTCAGCCATACTTATGTCCATTCTCCCTTCCCTGATGACCCACAATCCCAACATTGTTACAAAACAAAACAAACAGAAGACAACCAAACAAAAAAACAAAAACACTCCAACATTCTGGTAACATCTTTAACAAAAAAAAAAAAAAAAAAAAAAAGTCATGATGTGACAGCGTCGAATATTCCTCCATATGGAGGGGTTTTTTTTCCTTCTTTTTTTTTTTTTGGAAAAAGAAAATACAAAAACCTGGATATTAGAAAAAAATTCCGTGGCTTTCTCTTTTTTGTTTTGTGTTAGTTACATGAGAGTTCCAGTGGATAAGGAGGTGGGGAGAAAGGAAGGACTACATTGCAGCCAATAAAAGAAACCTCCAGATCCATTCTGCCCTCCTCCCAGACGTTAGTACCACTTCTTCAGCATACGAGACCTTTGCCAAATGTTAGCCAGAAACATTAACAAGTCGTCTTGTTCTAGAAGGCACGGCAACAAGTTACTCAAAAAAGGAAACCCATCAGAACTCCGTTGAATGCTCTGAGAGTCTCGGAATTTGCCAGTTTTTACAACGTTCTGGTCATTATTTCATACATTTCCACTCCTCTTCCATGGTTTGCGCATGACTCCACAGCAGTGTCATGCTGCAAAAACTTTGCTCTGCTCTAGTCTTTTGGAGTACCAGTAGCACTCGATTCCCACCCCTGCACACATAAAAGAATTAAGTGTGCCAGATAAGTGCCAACATCACAAGTACTTTCTTTACTTCAGAAGCTGGAAGGATTTCAGGCCAGCTGGGTGACACCAATCATCGTTCGACCGACAGCAGAGAACGAGTGCTAGCCTCATATGCTTCTACCAACTCTGGAGGACACACCAGGTTTACCTCTGGCAACAGCAGACAGCGTTTTTTGGTGGTGGGGGAGCGGGGGTGGTATTTAAAAAAAAAAAGCTTGCAGCTTAGTCACCTTGGTTGATTCAGTGCAGAATTTGTGATTGTGAGTGTGGAAGTGGCAGAGAGGTTAAGACCAATTGGCCTTCACAAATAACAAAGCTTCCTACCAGATGCTAGCAACAACAGCAGCATGTGTCTCTCTCGGGGTGTACCCAGTAATATGCCAGGACATCTCAAGGCTTCACAAAGTGTGCAAAATGCATTTGGTCAATATAAACATTTGATTAAAAAAAAAAAAAAAGATCAAACAAGAACAGAGTAAAATACTGGTTTTGCAACCTCGTCTGTACAGCCAGGAACTTACATATTTAAAACGAGTTGGAGCCCAAGACTCAGAGAGTAAGATTACCTTTTTTTAAAAAAAAAAAGTAAACATGGGTTTTAAAATAGTCTTGGGCCAACATCTTTTGTTCAAGGTCGCCAAGTGCGTAAGTCTCCTCTACTTTCCACAACAACCTACCACGTAGGTAACTTTGTGTATGTTTGTGTGAGTGTGTGCGGTTCACCAGTCTCAACACACCCAGGAAAGCAGTTATTGCCGGTAACAGCTGCGCTCAGAACGCCACGAGATCCCCCATATTAAATAACCCCTGTAAAGAGACTACTCTTTGATCCACTTTGATTAGCATCAGGATACTAATAAATGGCCTTAGCCTTTTTAAAGCAGCGATCAGACACCTCTACTTGGAGAAACTAGTTCTTTCAAGGCTGCCTGGCAAGATACATACTTTTTTAATATTTGAAATGCTCAAGAGAAGCTATTCAAGGCTCGAGTTCCCAACCAAACAACATCCCCTTCATGTGGACTCCAAGGTGTTCAGCTGGAACAGGTTGTGATTGGTGGGTGTGGTGAAGTACAGTTGCTCGCTAGGGGAGCGGTTGTCACATGGGCTGTTGAGCCCCAGAGTCCTCTCAAAGTCCAGGAGCTGGCCCATGAAATTAAAGTTCGGGGAGATATTTGACTTTTTCCTTTTCACAAAGTCATAGGCGTCATTCAGGGACAAGTTCATTTTTTGCATCAAGTAGGCAACGGTTACCGTTACAGACCTGCTGATGCCGGCTAGGCAGTGAACCAGGATACCACATTTCTTGGTACGGGCCTCATCTGAAACAAAGAGGGGGAAAAAGAAGGATACATTTAGACTTCTGTAGCAAAAATGCACTGTCCTGGAGCAGGGCTAGATGGCAGCTTCAGCCTTTTAAAACCAGGTCATTGCCAGCAATGGATCCACTGCTCCAACAGTTCAGAGTGATACTACGTAATTTAACTCTGCATATTTGCCTCCTCAAAAATCAGGCACCCTGACAATATACTCCAGTGATGCAATCAGTCATACTTAGCACTTCAGCTTCCCCATGCTTAACAAAGATTAATTAATTAAAGCTTACAACACCTCTGTGAGGTTAGTAGTATTGCTTTCTAGTTCATAAAGGGAGAAACCAGTGTGGTTAAGTCACTTGCCCAAGACCAGAGAGAGGCAGTGTCAGAGTTGAAATTCCAACTCCAGAGTTCCTGGCACCCAGACCTGCATCACACCCCTCTCACAATTCATATCAATCAATCAGTGCTAAGATGGGGTTGTGAAGTCTAACTAGTCATGTGACCAGGCAGGACATCAAAAATCAGCAAAACTGAGTTGTTTTGTTTTTTGTTTTTTTTTTTTAAAGATATTTATTTTCTGAGTACTATACAGTGGAAACTGATTCAAGTGAACTCTAAAATAGAGGAACTTAATTATCGTGATGTTGTTCTTTAGGTGTGGCGATTGGGGAAACAGACTTCCCTATAGCAAGATTTGTGCTAGAGTGAATCTATCAAGATACACGGTGGCAGAGGGAAAAGGGAAGATAATTTGTAGTAAAACTGCAATTTCTCTTAGCAACTGCTGCCACTGCTTGAAGAACACAGATGTATTGTCTCTTTCTCAGAGCCTGAACAGCAGGAACTGACATCATAGTGTTGAGAGAGAGGAATGCCGCTGAGAACACTGCATACGTAAATATATACTGCAAAGTTTACTTCTGGGCAGAACAATGTTTCAAACCAGTCATTTGCCACAGAGCTTGGCTTTGAAGAATAAGGTACTATGAGAAAGGAAACCTCCAGTCTCACTCTACTCAAAGCCAGAGTTTAAAAAAAAAAGTACTCCAACACTACAGACTGAGGGATGGGCAGAGATGGGGAAACAAAAATTAAAAACAAGCCTCAGGTTTGACTTCCTAGTCCCCATTACTGTGTGAGGAACTCCAAGACAAAAGGACACTAACTCTTCAGATTGCATTGCTGCTCCTGCAATTTCAGAATTTCGCTGAAGTGTGTGTGTCTTTCATCTGAGCAAAGCCCCATTTCTAAGTTTGGGTTTTATAGTAAGCGAGTGAGGTAATCCTCCATTTCCTGACATTAAAGACAAAGCACAAGTTTGGTGTTCACAGAAACATGGATTGTCTGTAGCAGACAGAACCCATATGCCACAGCTCATCAGGAACCCAATGCATCCACCAGGAAGGTGAAACAGCATCCCCACACCTTGCTAAACCCTTGGACTTTTGAGCAGAACTGTGCTATTAGAGAGTGGGCGAAAAAAAAATAGCAATGACATCTTGTTCCTCCAACATAGCTGCAAAGCAGCCATGGTCCTAACACTGTATTGTTCCATTTAAGGCCTCACAGTCAACATAGAAGCACCTAGGCCCCTTACAAAGCCTAAGGTATGAAGGCAAGGGGCTCATTTCATTTCCTAGAGATATCAAAGCTTTTTAATGGTTAAAGTGAGGACAGCTGCTTGTGCCATTCAATCCTAATAAAAGTCTAGTGTTAGTAGGCCAATGACTACCATCACTAAATAGCTGACATGCACACTGGAAGCACACATTTTATTCAGCCTGACAGTCATCTACCACAGAACAAAAAGCATTTCTGGATGTTAAAGCTATCCTGGGAAGGGATCTGTCCTGCAAGAACCTTTAATAAAAGTGTCTTAGGGCTTGTTTACACAGGGAAATTTACCAGTATAACTATATCAGTATGATTGTATTGCTATTATTGTGTGTTATAACTCCATGTTATACTGGAATACCAGTATAAGTATAACAGGATAATTACACCCGTATATTTCCCCCATGTAAACAAGTCCTCTGATTTTACCTCGGTAAGGATTAACGCTCTCCCTACAGGTATGGAGAAAAGGCAACTGCAGACATCAGACAAACCACAGCATTTCTGGTCAGTCCTCATTTCACAAAATAAGAAGGTACCGTGCTCCTGATTCTCCACTGCCTCGTATAGTCATTTTATACAGATGTGAATACCTATGTAAGGTGGGAGGCAGTGGAGAATCAGGCCCCATAGCCGAGATCGTTAAAAGTAATCAATTGTGGGGAACCCAACTTCAGATGCCTTAAAGGAAACTGGTTTGGTCAGCACCAGTACTGAAGATAAGGCACTTTCAAAAAGTACCTCAGATTGGACACTGAAAAGCAATTGATTTTGGGTGCCTCGATCTTGGCACGTGACTAACATCTGATCTGAGAAGTGTACAACTTTTATGTCCACGTACAGACAAGTGGCGACTGCTACAGCACGTAGCTTGCTGCATTCTCAAGTTGTGATTGCTAAAGGAATGTTCTGCCAACAGCGGAATTCCAACACCTACCAATGAAAGCAATGGCCTCGGGAAAGAACTGAGAGAGATTCTGGCTCCAGTGATCCGAGATGGGAATCTGTTTGTATTTAAACTCTCCGTTGTGCTCGAACATGTTTGGCAGGTTGGGAGTCACATTCAGGATGTACTTGATGCCGTATTTGCCCAAGACATCCAAGTTGGTAGAATCTTTGGCACAACCCAGATACAGGTAGGGTAGGATCTGGACAGGGAAAGCAGGCTGGTTGTTAGGGATTGGGCTCCCATCCGACTCTGTGGCGCTGCTTGGCTCCCTGTCAGACTCGCCGTCAGAGCAATCGGAGCTGATCCTTAGTCCTCCAAGGCCAAGGACAGATGCAGGAGGAGAGTTGCTGGGTGAGGAGCTGTCAAGGTTGGTCTCGCAATGCTCAGAGTATTCGGTCTGAAATTTGTTAAAGCCACCTGGGGAAAAAAAGGCATGTTACTATTTAAAATGAGAGATTCTTGCATCAGTGAGTGGGTTAAACTAGGTAAAACACAACTTACTTTGGTCTTTGTTTCTCCCTAGTAAAAAGGCAGTGTAAATTCAGATCCCTGAAATGCAGATTATGGGCCCGATTGTGCTAACCTTACTCCTGTAGAGTAGCACTTTACTCAGCAAACAGTCCCACTGAAATAAATGGAACTACTGGTGTAGTAGGGTACATGAGTATGGGTAGCAGAATTACTAAGTAGGGGCTCAATCCACTTCCCATTTAAAAATCAATGGCAAGAGACTCATTGAACCTGAGCTGGCTTTCACCAGAGTCAAAGCTGGTAAATTTTAGTTTCCTAATAATTTAATACCTTTAAGTTCGTGGAGATGTAAATCTAAGTCTTTTTCCATTTGAGATGGCTCAGTCAAGAGCTACTGTGCTATTTAGCATGTAAGTAAGCCACAAAAAACAGTCAAACAATTCAAACCCCAGCTACAAAAAATTTCACTTTAAAAACAGTTAAAATGACATGGGTTTTGCAGGGTACATTGATTCCAATCTCTAAGCTGTACGGGACAGACACACTTTGCATTGGATCATTTCTTACTGAATTTTTTAAAATAAGAGAATCGTTTTATATAAAAATACAAACAAGAGACCGAGAGGATCCAAAATGCCAATTTCTCAGCAGCATTTCCTCTTCAGTGCCTCGGCTCAGCAGTCTGAGGAAGGGACGGAAAGTCGGGGGTGGGGGGGGGAAGGGGAGGGAAATCTACCTTCTTTTTAAGATATATTAAACAGGAATTTAGCCATCATTCTCCAAAGCTGACAACGGGTGTCATTAGAAAGCCTCCTGGAAACTTTGTTAGTGCGTTTGGTGGTTGTGAGTGGGTCATTGAGTAGAACAGACAGCTCCTGCCACATCCATTCATGAAAACAGGGCTCTTTCTTCCCCTCTTCCTCCTCCCTTCCCGAATAGAGAAAGACAACATGGAGAAGCCATCTTGGAATTTTAATTGAAAACATTTCCCACTAAGGCCCTAGGAAAAAAAGGAGAGCAAGAGAAATCTAACTCCTCCCCTCCCCATTAAAGATGGCTTAAAAGTAACTTCAAAGCTGTCCTTCCTACTTATGGGAGAGAGGAGTTAAAAAAGCAAGTGACAGAGCTAATCAGATAACACTAAAGAGAGATGGGGGTAGGGGAAGGGATTTCATCAGGAAGGGGAAGAGAACAGATCCACAATCAGATCAAGAGCCATGCCTGGAACATATCGGCAGGCAGGCAGGTTCCTTTATTTCACTTAGGAGTGGACCTAAATGCTAGAAAGAAGGAAATGCTCTATCCACAGATAATCCATTCCCCACCCCTCCCATGCACTCCAAAGAGCCTGATCATCTCCTTCCTCCCTCCCCCACATATCACTTGGCTCCTCTACGGGGGGAGGGGGGAAGTGTGTTTTAAATGGTTGAAAGTGGCAATTTTGCTTTTGCTTCACCTACCATTTCTGCCTCAACCCTGCCGCCCAGCGACCGCAATGGGATGTGCTTTGGGAAGAGAGGGTGTCTAACCAGGCCAGTGTTTTGGGGGGGGGGTACCTTTTGAGACATTTAGAGGAGGAAAGATAATAATTAACTAAGTGGGATATAAATCAAGATCTTAAGTATGAAGCTACAAGGAGCTGAGTTTTCATTCAGAGACTAAAAGCAAGGCACCCTCCCACCCCTACAGCATGAATCCAGGGGTGCAAACCTAGTGCTCTGAGATATCCCTAGGTGTACATCAATGGAGTGTGTGTCTCAGAGGCAAAGGGGGAAGGTATCAGTACAAGAAACATCCCCTCTTCCACAGAGGTTATTGGATCTAGGAATTTCAAGATGGAGAGGAGTATTAGGGGGTAGCCGTGTTAGTCTGTATCTACAAAAACAACAAGGAGTCTGGTGGCACCTTAAAGACTAACAGATTTATTTGGGCATAAGCTTTCGTGAGTAAAAACCTCACTTCTTCGGATGCAAGATGGAGAGGGCGAGCCAAGAACTGTTTTGATTGAAAATGAAGCTCTGACCACTCTAACTTTGTTTTGTGGTGTGTTTTTTTTTTTTTTTTTTTTTTTTTTAAAACACAAAATTAAGCTTTAGTCTATGGGGAAGAAAGTCAGATCTTCTCCTGGGTAAATGTCAAGAGAGGGGCCCTGCCACTCCAGAATACCGGAGGCAGGCCTTTAAATATACTCTGAGGGCAAACTGTGTGTCCTCAAATGGTTTCAGAGGCACACATGAGAGCGGGGTTATTGTTTTCATGCCAAGAGTATCACACCTCCACCCTTCTTCTCTGCTGGATAATAAAGTTCTGCTTTAGTGTGGTGAGTTTGGGGGGCTGCTCTAATTACTGCAGGTCAGTTCAGGACATAGGAGACTGCGCATGATCTGTGCCAATCTGAACTTTCCTTTGAGAGAGAAAAGAAGAAGAAAGATGCATCTATCTCCCTCCAGTAGGAATCAGATGTGGACTAAAGAAAGGGATGAGGGGCAAATCTTTAAGGGTGGGGAAGGGAAAGGAATCTGCTAGGTTTTTACTTTCACCCTGTCCTGCTCTCTGGAGGGAGAGAGGGGAATCCCTCTGTTCTCTTATAGCCTCCGGACTGGAAGAAGGGGAGGGGTAAATTTGCTTCCCAGATGAGTTGCAAAGAAGGTGGTGGTGGTTCCCCGCTTCCAAGACACAATTGCAAAACTCGGGGCGATCTGGCCAACCTCTCCACTCCCCCAGCACACGGAACCATTTTGTGAAAAGATTAACAAGGGAGAAAATAATCCAGGCAAAATAAAAAGTGTATGTGTCTTTCGCTCCGAGTCTGAAATCACATCCTACCTCGGCTTCCCCCCTCCACACACAGGAGATTAAAAAAAGATAATCCTCGGGACGGGGGGGCTCTTCTCCCCCTAAAGGTCTAGATTTCTCCTCAGAGAAAAGTCAGAGCCAATCGAGGGCATATGGGAGAGGGGAGACAAGACGGAAAAAGAAAACCCTAAAACAGGAAATCTGTCCTGGGGGGTACGAACTGCAAAGCATTTGGGGGGCTGGACAGAGTTTGGGGGGCCGCAAAGGAAACACATCTGTGATCACATGTGGAGGGGGAGCTCTGAGGTCCGAGGAGGGAGGCAGATCGGGGGCTGGCGAGCTTAGGGAGGGCGATCTGCGAGCCCCTTTTCGAGAAGGGAGGGGGGCTGGGATAGGGACCGATCCGCCCTTTTTACCTTTCAGGTAATACGCTTTGCACCCATCGTCCCGCAGCTTCTGTAGCAGCAGCCCCAGGACGGAGCTGGGGGCGCCGTTGTCCTGCTGCCACTCGGCCGTGGCCTCGTCATAGAGCAGCACGGTGTCCGCCTTGCAGCGCTTGGCGAAGCGCTCCTTGTCCTCGTGGTTGGGGATGATGGAGCGGATGGGCAGGTTGCCCTTCTTGAGGCGGCGCAGCATGAGGCCCGGGATGGCCAGGTTGATGGCCGTCTCGATGTGCGAGGACTCGAAGAGCTCGTGGGGACGGCAGTCGAGCAGCAGCAGCGAGTTCCCCCCGCCGGACTCCAGCTCCTCCTGCAGCCACTCCACGCTCTTCCACGGCACCGCTGCCGCCATGGGAGCCCGGGGGGAGCTGCCCCACAGGTGATTTTTCATGAGGCTCGGAGGACTGGGGGCGCCCCCCAGGTCCGAGGAATGGAGCACACGGGCCGCCGCTGCCGTAAGGGAAAGGCCCCCTTCCCTCCCCCGGTCCACTCCCAGTGCACCACCGAGCCGCAGGCAGCGGGCGCCAGAGGGGCAGGCAGGGGAGGCGAGAGCGATCCCAGGGCTGCCAGACCCGCTCTCCTCCCTCCGGGGGAGCCCGCTCAAGCTGAGATGCCGCCTTCCACTTGCAGAAGCGGCGGGAGGGATCGCCTGGCTCCTGCCCGGGGAGGTGGACGCTTGCTGCGGATTGCTGGGCTGCCCTCTCCCTCTGGCAGCGTGGCCGCTATCGCTCCAGCCTGAAAGACGCTACCGCCGCGGTCGATTCGCTTCCTATCCTCGCGGGCTGGCTCCGCTGCCTGACAGCCTCAATTAAAAAGGGGCTTCGCCATCGGAGCGGCGTGTCATGCTCCGGGAGGCGGGACCGGGGAGGGAGCGAGCAGCCAAGAGGCCAGCCTTAAAGGGGACGCGGGGCTCTCCCTCACTTCCAGGCGCACATCTACCCAGCTGCCAATGCCTGGGAAATTGATTGCAAGTGCAGCCTGCCCCCAACCTGAAGGGTCGGATCCTCCCGCATTCTGGAAAACACCCTCCCCCCCCCACCACCATGGCAACCACATGGTTTTTTTTTTTTTAATCTTAAACTAAGGAGAGCTGAGAGAGCACAGCGAACCCACTGGTTATTTTAGGTGAGGCATTTCCACACAGCTATACAATATTTCTGTGCATGAGCTAGTTGCCTGCATTCACTTCAGTGCAAACAAACTAGTACATGTCACAGGATGGGGACATGATCTTATTCCACCCGGTTTCTCCGGTTGTTCATCAATGGGAAGGTGCTGGGGTAAGGGCACCACTCCATCCTGGAATAAAACAGCGACAGACCAGTAGATCAGCCGTAGGAAAAATAGTGGATCTTAATAGTAGGTTTTCATCCTTAAATGGGTACAGAAAAATAATCTGGCTTCTTTTACAAATGACAGGAGGAATGAATGGGCACCTACTTCGGTTGCTTTGGGTGACTTGAATATATATATATATATATATATATATATCATAGCATCTCTCTTAAATACAGAATAGTGGAATCAGAAATAATTAAATAGATATTAGATTGCTGCACATCACCGGTTGTTCAGGCTCTTGTGACCATAATCTGGATGCTTTCACTCTCTCTACCGTAATAATCAGACTCTGTCATGATCCTTGCACATCACTGCACCTTTCTCATTCTCTTGCGCACTCTCTAAACTGCTTAGAGCTAGGGCTGTTCCAAAACCCAGTCTCCCTTGTTCTCTAAAACCCATCACAGAGTTTGTACTGCTCTAAACCTCTCCTGAGCTAACAAGACACAAGCAAGGGTAGCATACAGCACACACAAGTGATGCTCTGTAATATGACAGAGGCGAGTGAAGCGATCTCTATTTCGTGGCAGGATAGAGCGGAACTGATTTCCCTCTAGAAATTAGGTTTACACCAGTCTGACTTCAGTGGAGTCACTCCTGATTAACACCAGCGAGTGGAAAATCGGGTCCAACCCCCTACCATTGAGGGCTGGCATAGCCCAGGCTGGGCGGTATGTGAGCCTGGACAATCTGCACAACTCAACAAGGGGCTGGCTGGTCGGTTCAGCTTATTCTGGCAGAAAGGACGCATTGTAACGTCCTTAAGGGGTTCGAAGCAGGAACCTCCTCGTGCATTATTGGTATCTGGATACAAAAATTAAACACATGGTTCAACTCCTCAAACAAACCGCTCCAACAGCGCTGAGACCACACAGCAACACGTCCCGGGCAGTGAGCGTGTCCGGGGATGCTCGCTGGCCCTTTAAACAGCTTTACAAGCTGAGCCTCTGATTGACGGGCCCACTGCTCCACGTGACTTTTCCGCTTGAAAAAAAAAAAAAGAACAGGAGTACTTGTGGCACCTTAGAGACTAACTCCTGGTTTTCTTTTTGCGGATACAGACTAACACGGCTGCTACTCTGAAGAAAAAAAAAGTCTCCCTCCTCCCCCCTCCCTTCCCGTTTATTCGCGGCGCCAATGAGACGCTTCAGTGGGCGGTGATAGAACGCGAGAGGCCCTATCCGGGGGGAAAGGGGCGGGGCGTTTGGAACCTGGTGTATCAGGTTGCTAATTGCAAAGCGCGGGAAGGGGGCGGGCTCAGAGGAGGTTGAATGGAGACGCAGGTAGAGCTGTAACTGAATGTCGGGAGGCGCAGACGCAGGAGCCAGGGCTGTCATGCAATTGATCAAAGCAGCAGCAGGAGCCGTACCGGCGGTTTTACTACAAAGGGGCTTGTCATTTTCCTCCATTGTGAGACCCCGTGCTCAGGGTTTAATACCCGTCCTGCTCCGGCTGAACATCCAGCACACACTAGTGGGAGGATTAGGACACTGGTGCTAGCGAGGCTGCTGGAGAGACCCAGGCACTGCAGCTACTGCTGGCTGGGCACATTCATTGAGCTGAGAACACTGCCAAGCAAACACGATTTCTCGTTATTACATTGTGTTAATCACGGACTCGACATGCCACAAGAGTAAAGACAGATCCTGTCCCAAACAGCTTGAAATTCCCGCCCCCTTAGGAAAAAAATAGTCCTGTCCTGATCTCTTGTGCTCAGGCTAGTTTTTAAAAATTAACTGGTAAATTCTTAAAGTGAACAATAAAGATTCAGCTGACTCTATAAAGTAATTCTGTTTTTAGGTATAAAGAAACTCATCTATTCTAATTAAAAAAAACAGGATGAAGTGTAGTTACAAACTAAACCATAACCCAGACTCATCTGAACTTCTAAATTCCCATTTATTTTCAGGTTAAATTTAAAAAAAGTTAGATGTGAATCCCTATACATATTTAGATTAGAAAGGTGTCTTGCTTTTCAGCATGCACTAGTATAAAAATGAGCCTTGCATACTGAAATATTTGAACTTTCACAATGTAAAAATAATTGGAAGAATTATCCTGTTTTGTGTCTTTTTTTTTTTTTTTTTTCCAAATGGATGACTGTTCTGTTCCCTGCAGCTTCCAGCATTTGGTATAAAGTCTTCCGGTCACCCATCAGACATTACAAGTCTCTCCTTTTCAACATGTAGGAGTATTTTAAAAAACACATTGTTCTGTTTTCATACAGACCAGTTCTTCTCTCATAGTCAATTTCCAAACTCCCATTGACTTCAATGAGAGTAGGACAGACCTTCTAAACCTTGGATGGACATAATCTCTGGTGGCAGTAGTCTAATACTCTAAATTTTTCTAGCAAATAATGTGAAAGATAGACGCTGACTCTGCAATCTGATCAATGCAGGCAGACCCTTGTGCTCAGGCAGAATCCTATGTAAATCACTGAGGATCCACAGGAGGGTCATCTATGCAGAGGAGAGTGCAGGATCAGGGCCGTATACGCAGGTTTGGAAGGATTAGATTTTTAGTCAGTAAATGCCGATTTCCTGTACTTACACAATAGGACAAAAATATTCGCCATTGCTCATAATTGAAATGTACAGATCAGCAAAGAAAAATGCAACTTGAGAATGTACTAAAGTTTGATTTAAGGATATTTACTTTCTATATTTTGATATGTGATGTTGACAATTTGTGCTTTAATGGTTATAAAGCTTTAATTTTTTGACTCTCAATGTCTATTGACAATAAATAAATGTCTGAACACCCTACAACTGTGAAAATTTTAAACTGTTAAAAAAAATTTAAAAAGCTTTTTAAAACAATCAAATTTAGAAAAACCCCAAGTTCTGCCAAGCTTACATATCACAGAAAAATAACTGTAGTTTTAAAACACTGAACCTCATTCTTTATAAATGCTTAGATTTTAAAAGATACTCAACTCGTTTGTTTTAAATTACATTTTAAAAATACACTTTTTATTCAGACTGGCAACAAACATCATGTTGTCTTTGAAAAGGTCTTGAAAGCACTCCAGATCAGGGTTTCCCAAAGTCAGGGCTTTTAACTGGAACCTTAGTTTAACCAGTGCCATTGTGGTACAGTAGTTGCTTACATATGCTGGAGATTTACAGTTTTCTGAGGCACCCATTTGTCATTGATACTTTGTTCAAGACATGCATTGGGTTGCTTTTAAGGAGGATTTTCTTTTCTTTTTGATTTAAATACAAAAAAAAAAAAAACCACCCTCTCAAACGTGTTTCTCCTTTGGCTGATCTTTAAGAGCTTGAGTCCTGATTCAGCAAAGCACTTTAAGCATGTATATAGTCCCATTGCAAAACTCATTAAGTGGGGAACAAGAGCTATACATATAATCTATTGTTTTCAGCAGTAGTGGTGCCAACCCTTTGGGGGCCCTAAGCAGCAATATTCTCCCCCCCTCCCAATACTAAAACATGGAAGTTCATATGAAAATAAGTGAAGGGGGGGCCCTTTTGCTGCTTGAGGCCCTAAACAATTGCTTAGTCCTCTTATGTGCAGTGCCAACTCTGGGTATCAGTGAGTTAAAGGCCTAATAAAGAGGAACAAAATATGGTAGTCTACTTCCCCTTGCCCCTGTGTATTTTTACTGTTGGCTATTGTGGGAAAGGATTATGATTCAGTAAGGAGCGTTGCTGTAAGAAGTTACAAATATTGGTGTTACAGAACAGGATGTTTCAGTACTTACAAGCAACAGTGAAACTAACTTGTAAACTAGCTGACCTTTGAGTCCCTTCGATTCATAAATGAAACAGCAACGTCATACAAAGAAAGCATAGCTGTATCGAAAGCATTTGTTAAGTTAAAAATATATGACATCCAGAAATATCTGAGTGGACCTGATTCTCCATAATCTTGGGCAGTCATTGACAAAAGTGCAAAGCACTATCAAACTCCAACCACTTTGCATTGATGTTAATAACTAATGGGCAGGACAGTGGGGGATCTGGTCCATTGACTTTGGCCAAAGCTCACTTCTAGATGTTACTTGGTATTTTTGGCCCCATCTGTGCATTCGAATATTGAGAGATATGCCTGGGCCCAGTTCAAAAAGGCTTTAGCTGAGTATATAGTCATAGGTCAGAGTAAGAGGCAAGTACGGAGGCAATTGAGAAAGCACTAGCTTCCTTTTCTTCATTCCAAGAGCACCATCTTGCTCAGCTTCCTGTCCTTTTGGCAGGCTCACATTGAGTCATGGCCTCTCTCTGCCCGGGACTACAAGGAGGCAGCTTTGTGCAAGTCTGTCTGAGTGCTGCCCCCATGAGTCAGTAATTAGGAAATGCTGAGTACATTGGTTTCTAGTGCATCAAGATAATCACCTCCTCCAACAGGGTGCTTTTCCACTGACTGGAGGGCGGGGGGGGGGGGGAAATCACTGCTAGTCAGTGCAAATGTTATCAGTTAACACACACACACACACACACACACACACGAACCCATGCTCTCTCTCATGTCCCCTCTACCATGAATAAGACCAGGTGGAGCAGACAGTCAGACCTACATAAGCCATGTCTGACTTCCCCATGATCCAGTTTGAGGAAACTTAGGAATCAGAAATATATCTGATCATGAATGATCTCACTGGTGTGAGATTAGAGGTCGCCAGATATACAATAGCTACATATGACAGTATCTAGCCATAATACACATGGAGTCAGCTGTTCATGTTCCTTGGCCATTTTGTGGATGAGGAAGTCAGCCAGAGAGAGGGGATTGGGTTTGGCTATTTGCAGAGACCTAACTCATAATCCCCCTCTCATCCATTTGGCCACTTGAATCTGTATGTGTGTGTATGTTTTTACTGGATAGAATAACAAACAGAATAATGGCTCAGATGTTTCATTTGTGTTCATCTAGTCATGTGTGGGGTTTAGATGCCACAGTTGTGAGGTCTGTACATAGGCTACTTCCTGACTATTGGACTATATTCCTAAGAATCCCCCACACTTGAGGACAAGCTGTGTTTTAGCTGGGAAAGGAGAGTATAGCATAGGAACAGCTGTATGTATGTATCACTATAGCTGCTGGTTGGACTGTTGAAGCGGTCCAAATGGTTTTGATATACTAGTGTCTCACTCAAGAGGCTGTCCTGCTTCTGAAAAGTTTCTTTTCTTCAGCTCTCTCTCTCTGCTTGGATCCCACATTCATATTTATTTTCATTTTTCCCCATCCACACCAATACCTATGTTCTTGAGCTCATCAATAGCAACACACCACTCCCTTTCCTAGTCTCTTTATAATCTGGCCTGCACAGACCACTCTTGGATTATATCTGGACACCTGGCCCCATGATTTCTCCTTAGAAAATGAGGACGTATTAATGCTTGCTCAAGCACCTTGATCCCACTTTACTTTCCAGCCTGGTTTGCTCTTCAATAGCTATTTTGCCAACCCTTCCATCCCAGTCCCTTCTATTGATGCTTCCAGTGCTGTTCTCTCAACTCCCTTATTTCCTGCTGTTTATCACATCTTACTCATCAAATTCTGGGCTGCCTCTCACATATCAAGTGATCTTTGGTATGGAGAGACCAGCCTTTATCCTAAAGTGCACAAGCTGGCTGATCTCTTGAAAAATAAGAGTATGTGTTCCTACTCCATAGCCATTAGTACAAGATGTGGAAAGGTGCCAGCAGATATTCTATAGGGTTTGCCTCACTAGTTGCAAATTCAGATATTGGTTTCCTCACTTGCAGGGTAGCTGATAATCCTTGCTTTCTCTTTCACGCCATGATGTTCTCAGACTTTATCTCCTTTACCCATCCTTCTTCCTCTAATTTCAGTCTCATGAGGACATAAATGTATTTGGCAATTTACAAAATAAAGGCATCAATTCCACATTATTCAAAACGTTCCCCTCTGTGTTTTAATGTCTCCTTTCATTTGGGTCATTGTCTCAAGATGTTAGTCTCTAACATCAGAAGCTTAAGTTATGGCAGTATAAGAGCTAATAGTATTGTTCGCAAATGCCTACCTGAATGCTCTCATCCCGGTCTCTGCTGTGGTTATTGCTCCCAAAGTTCTGATGACAAGATCAAGCAGAGGGAGTAATTGAAATCATAGTAAAGAGGAATGCTGCTGTCTATTGGTATCAAATTAATGCCTGTCGGAAACAACAAGCAAGTGAAGACAACAGGGAAGTGACCCATGGGTAGATGTACTCTCCCAAAGTACCATTATTGAAATCCTGCAGAATCAATGTGTACTTCAGAGATAGTTTATCACTTCAGTGTTTTTGATGATTCTTACATGAAAGAGGTTTGTAATTAGAGCTGGTCAAAATATTTAGACTACAAACTTCCCCCCCTCCCCCCAGCAAAATTGGACCTCTCTCGTGAAAAGAAGTTATGCACAATATTGGTTTTTCAAAAATTTTCAAGTTCTCTTCAGTGAAAGCCAAACATTTTGGGTTTTGATTTTTGTTTTTCCAGAGGCAAAATGGGAAGAGGGAGGGGAAGGGGCAGAGAAAGGGTGAGGGAAGGGGGAAAATGGACTCCTAAAAAAATATTTTTTTTTCCCCTCCAGAAAAAAAAAAAAAAGTCATCAATTCTTTTAAAAAAAAAAAATTTGAAACAAGAGCATTTTTGAGGTAATTGAAAATGTTTGCAATGTTCCCTCCCACTTCTTAAATAGCTCACTTTGTAATGTCTGAGAGTGAGTCCAATACTAAGAACATATGAATCAGACCATTGGTCCATCTAATCTAATATATTGCCTCTAAGCACAGGCTTGTCTCAGAGGAAGGTGGAAAAATTCCTACACACACCTGCCAAATAGATACTGCTATCAGGGTTTAAATACTCAGATTATTTCCCAGAGCCCCCACCCCCCACTCCATTCACAGCTTTGGGATTCAGCTGTGGGGCGGGGGGACTTGACGCATCAGCCCCACAGGAACCCTGGTGCCTCCTGTGGGTTTGAAAATATTTGCCAGAGTTCTGCTCCAGATGACTCCAGCTGAATTTAAGTTCTGATTGCCATACATGGAATGCATTTATTCATTCCAGACTCCCTTTGGTAACTGGTTGACAGTCTGAAGCACTACATATGAGACACAGCATTTGGACAGGGCACTGAGTCCAGAGCCCAAGGTTCTATTCCTAGCTCTGCCTTTGATGCACTATGTGACCTTGAGCAAAATCACAAGTTCTGTGCATCAGTTTCCCCATCTTTAGAACAGTGATCATAAGTCTTACCCACCTTTGCAAACACATTGAAATTTGCAGATTAAAGGACACTAGACACATTTTTATATCCAGCTGCAGTATTTGACACTGCAGCCTCCTTGCAGCATTGAATTCCTACAAAGTAAAGAACAGTTTCCTTTAATTTGCGGTGGATTTACCATATAATTACTTAAATGAGATTCTGCTGTGGAAGGGCAGGTATTACTGCAAAGGTTGGACGGTTTACATTGTCTTTTACTAACGCATACAAGAGGTTAACTCTGTAGAGAAACCTATGCATAGTTTCAACTGTAGAAAGCTTTGCTTTCCACCCCTGCACTAATTTGTGACTATTTTTATCAATGTTAATGTTGAGCTATGGTAAAAATACTCCCTGGAAAGTTTAGATTTTACATTTGCCTTCATATCTATTCAGCAGAAAGCTGGTGCTGCAGCCCCATCCTGATTCATTAGCTTCACCCGTCCCATGGAAATGTCAGATTGCTTTGGCCTGGTGAGCCACCTCTCCTGCAGACGCACAGCTTGAGGATCTGAAGCGACGAACTCTGAATTTTAAAAAATAAAATAAAAAAAATAAAAAAAAATGGGCTTCTCTCTTTAACAATAGTGCTGACAATTAACAACATCACAGAACTGCAGTGATCAGGTTCATGAACTATCCCACTATTTTGCACAAGGGTCCTCTCTCAGGGTAGATCTACACTGCAAGTGACTATGTGATTGTAGTATAGATAGCCCATATGATCTTTAACCCATCCCACACAGGTAGCAATGGCAGTGTAGATGTGGCAACATGGGCTAACAAGCAGATTACATACACAGGTTCTCCTGAGGACTTGTAATCTGGTTGCTAGCTAGTGCTTTGAGACTGATGGAGGAAGAGGGCTATACAAGAGCTTGATATTCACTATAATCACTACCATAAGCCTTCCTGTATCTCTCCTCTTCTCACTGGCTCCCCGTTTCCATTCACCTCTCCTCTTACAATGTCTCTTTTCTCCTTTGCCTAGGTCCTCGAATGTTTGCACTCTGCAATAACAGTTTCTATTAAGCCTTGTAAAGCATTGTCAGACAGTCCTGGTAGAGCTCCCACAGCTGCACACGCAACTGGCTGCTTTGTTTGGGTCCTGATACATTGGGCCCATGTGCTCTTAAGCTTCCTTTGGTCTGAGCAACCTCCAGCCTCTTTCCTTGGTCTCGCTGGCATCCTTCCTGGGCATGGCCTCTCTATTACCCTTTGCGGAAATGGGACTTTATGGCCCAGCTACGCTAGGCCCCCAGGAAAAGTGGAGACCCTCCAGTAGCTTAACCACACCCTTTCCCAGAGCTGCAACCTAGTGGGCTCTCTGGATTTACAGTTCACCTCTTCAGGGACATGCGATAGTTCAAAGCCAACAGAGGCTTCGTACAAGCTCCCCAAACCAAACACTCGTCACTTCAGTTAAAACAAGCAATGTACAGATCCAGAAAAAAAAATCATAAATATCAACACGCATTTTGCTGCCTCTGTTTCCTCACTGGTTGAGCATTCTCTAGACTTCGATCAGAGTCCTCTACAGAGTCCAAGATCCCCCTTCCGACACACGGCTTCTCCTCTGCATGCAGTTTCTTTCTTCCATGTCTGGTCACACAGTTAAACAGGCCACCTATGCTACGAAAGCATATCCCTATGTTCCTCTCCTGAGCCCAAGTTTTCTGTGTTGGAGTCCCTCTGCCTTCCCCCTAAATGTCTCGGGAACTGTGATATTTTTAAGACCCGGCATTCACACCTGATCTTTGTTCTCCTGATAGGATAGTGAGAAATCCCCAAACCCCAGCCTCCTGCTGAGAGGTTGGTGTGACACTCTGTGCCCCAAAGCAACACCGTGGCACCCCCATATTCACCACTGTCATAAATTATATGTTTTGTACACAGTATGCCTTGTGAGGTATCATTCTAAAAGTCTTGATCTGATGGACATTAATATCTGGTTAAGCTGTATGTGCTATCATTGTACGTGAAGTTATGAAGTTTTGCTACGTATGTTCTACTGAAACATGTTGTGAGGTTGGGAACACACACACACAAAAGCAGCCTTTCAGGTACAACAATAAAAAGGCCAAACAATGTTGATGGCTCATTGAGGAGAATACAAACGCTCAAGGATTGCCCCAGGAACTGTGAACAATGGAAACCTCTCAGGGATAGCACATACCCAGAGGAGGCTGTTGAACTTCTATCACAGCAAAAGATCTTTCCAGTGAATTGGAAGAAGATATGAAAGGGGGAAGTGACATCATTGCTTGGCCTCACACCCCACACGACAGAACACCAGTGGAACAAAGACTGAACTGAGGGGAAGTGCTGGTCCCAGGCAGGAAAGAAGAAAGCCCTGCCTGTGTATGAAACATCAGCAAACTGCTTGTACTATCTAACAGGATGAAACAATGCTTGAGTCAAATCCTGTCTAGTGTATAAGTCTTAGATTGCAGTTTTGTTTATTTCTTAGGTAATTTTTATCTGTACATCTGTCACTTATCACTTAAAATCTATTTTTCTGTAGTTAAATTTATTTTACCTACAAATAATGTAGTTTGAGTGAAGTGCTTGAGGGAAAAAATCTCAGCTCAGTTAACAAAGGCTTGTGCATATTCCTCTCCACATTGAGGGAGGGGCGGACTGGGTAATAAACTCATACTGGTCAGGCTTTTGACCAGGACAGGACAGCGGTTCAAGACTGGGGAGCTCTGTGGAATTGGCTGGAGCCTTTCTATTGTTGGTTCATGCAGTGGCTGGCTAGAGCATTCATGAACACAGCTGGGTGTGGCCCCTGCCTGGGGATGTTTGTGTGAGGGGAAGCTTGGAGGGCTTTGCAGCTTGCCACAATGTCACAGTGTGAGAGGGAATCCAGATTGATAAAACAGAGGACTCAGTGGTACCCCAGTTCCAGGTTGCACCCTGGGGCAGCCTATCATAGTTGGAAAACACTGATTTCTCCTAGAATGTGTCCAGCCATCTTAATAGTTCACCAGAGGAGGTTGTGTGTAGTCTCTGCCAAAAGCAAAGAACTAGCTGATTGTCAGTTATTGCAAGATGTTTGCACGGGAAACAATTTTAAAGCTACATAACATGTAGGATATTAGGTTTCACTCGCAACAGAGTGGGAACACATCCCCTGAGGAAGGCGAGTGTGACAGCTGACTCAATCAACATAAGAAGGATGGACATCAATAGAGACAGCCTGTGTTTGCTGTCTGGACGATTCTCAGGGGACCCACAACTGACAGTCACCTTCTTATTCACATCCTGCCTCCAGCATGAGACAGTCTTGCTTGTGCCCAGCTGGGTGGCAGCTCCTTAGGCCGTGCCAGCCCTTGCAGGTTAGCAGTAGATGCAGCGCAGTCCCAGAGTCCTTCTGGCACGTTCTGCCACTATCCACTGACCACCCTCAGAAATACTAGGTCTGCTGTCCCCCAAGGAACAGTTCGCACTAGCTTGTGTTATTCAGCTCCCTTTACTTAAAAGCACAACACTGATGTATTTATAGTGAAAACAAGAATACATTTTTTCCTCAGAGATTCAAGGAATAGCAAGTCAGAATACTGAAAAGAAACTGCTACATATAAAACCAAATCGTAACACGCTTTCTAGAGGCTAAACATAACTAATCAGTTAACCTCCTCTCTTCTCTCACCCAGAATCCTGCAGCATTTTCAACCATGTTTGGCTGAGATCCCATTTTCATTAACGTAAGCACACTGCCTGTTTACTTCCTAGGTGCAGGAAAGGGTGTGTGTGTGTGTGTGGGGGGGGGGTGTTTTCTTTGCCTTCTACATCTATCCCCCACAACGTTCATGATTTGTTCTCAGTGACAAGATAACCACCAATGGCTTATTTTTTCTATGTGCTGCTTCCCTCTTGACTTCACAACTCGCCCTTGGCTTCATATGCAAACGGAATCCATTGCATTAGCTTACAACGCTTAATTTACATCCCAATAGAGAAGCAGGTAAATAAACATCTCTTGTCCGACAGAAAACCTGTTCCTCCCTCTCTGCTTGGCCCAGACCCTATGGATATATTTTCAGCATACCACATAACACCTTACTTATCTGTACAGACATTTTACACTGATCGTAGTGACTAGAGTGACCCCAGCTTTCACTTCCGACCTCATGTGACATTCTTTGGTGAACCAGAATGTACATACCAGGCTCAGGACACTCCTGTAAGCCCCTTGCCTGTGGTATTAAGGGTTTTGGGGTTACGGTAGGCTGGAGATTTACAAGACAAATGAACCCCCGGGGAGTTCTCAGAAGAGGGGACCTTCTGGGCTTGGCCTGTGGCTGGATAAGAGAAGACATGGTCCATATGGTTACCCATTACAGAGGAGTGACTCTGCCAGCGGGAGTTGTTTCATGAAGTGGGTCCCAACTCTCTGAACTGGACAAGTGCTGCCAGAACTAGCCAGTGGGTAAGAAATAGCTTAGGAGACACGAAAGTAATTGGTTACTAAGGCCTTGGCTACACTGGCGCTGTACAGCGCTGCAACTTGCTGCGCTCAGGGGTGCGAACCTCCCCGCCCCCGAGCACAGCGCTGTAAAGCGCCAGTGTAATCAGCGCCTGCAGCGCTACATGCTCGCTCGCAGCGGTGCAAGCTATTCCCCTCAGAGAGCTCTCGCAGCGCTGGCGGCGCGACTACACTCATGCTTCACAGTGCTGCTGCGGCAGTGCTGTGAATCCCCAAGTGTAGCTAAGGCCTAAGTGTAGGCTACAGATTACGTTTTGTTTCTTTTAACTGTAACCTTATGTTTCCCAGTCCTCCTACTTGCTTTTATCTGAATCATTATCTCAAGCTCTGTTAAATACATTTCAGTTTGGGTTTTACTACAAGCCTGTCTAAGGTCCCGTCTACACTGTAGACCTGTATCGGTGTAGCTACGTCACTCCTGGGTGTGAAAAATCCACATTCCTGAGCAATGTAGTTCTACCAACTTAATCCCCCTGGAGACAGTGCTGCTCCCGCCAACATAGCTATTGCCTCTCAGGGAGGTGGATTAACTAGCTAATGGGAGAGCTCTCTTCTGTCATCCTGGAGCTCTTCATTAGAGCGCTGCAGCTGTGCCAATGCAGTGTTTTAAGTATAGATGTGGCTTTAGTGACTTGTGCTAAGGAAAGCAATGAACTGAGATGAAACCAGTGAACTGGGGTGCACTGGTTCTGCAGAGGCAGCAGAGCAGCGTACACTGTGGGTGTCCTTAAGATAGGGGACTGGGTACTCAAGTGTAACCAATGTGCCCATTTTCCCCCAGCATTCCCACATCAATGGGCACCATCAAGGTTTAACGACCCTCCATTTTCCCTGGTCTGGGAGATACATGTGACACAGCCCTGACAGCACATGGCTGACTCCACAGCCACTGAGATATTCACTGATACAGCAATTTCGTAAGATCAACCAGAAGTCATAGGTTGTGCATAGACAGATCCCCCAAACCATCACAAGCATGCTCTCTTTTGTATTAAAAAAAAGAAAAAATGCTTATCAAACTGTTACCTGCTAGTTTTCAAAGCCACAGGGGAGCATTCTGATAATACAGTCTGACTTCCCATGTTGTATATCAGGCCCAGATCCTCAAAAGGTATTTAGGCACTTAACTCCCATGGATTGCAATATAGGCCTTAGAACTCTTTGCATCACAACAATCCGAATCTTGTGGGCTAGATCTCAGCTTTCTACCAATTTGGTCCTTACAGTTGTGGTGCCAAGATCTGGAGCTCTCACTGCAGGGTGAGCTGTGAAATCTTGCTGCTCAGCAGAGCCCTTTGTGCTTCTAAAACTGGTGAGCACATAAAATGCCAGCTCTCTGGTTAAATGAGCAGAGAAATCTGGTTCCCTTTCCCAGACAAAGGAGGCTGCAACATGTGCCAAAAGCCTGGCAGCCACGGAAGTGGTGGGAAAAGGTTTCCCTAGGTATACTTCTTAAATGTTCAGCCACAACTAGCTCACAGTCCACAGCTGCTGGATTCCACCACCCCTAAACCCTAAAGGGTTAATTTAATGAAAAACAAAGAAATTTGCAGCAGGCTGCATTTCCCCCAGATTCCAATATTGCACCTTCTTCCCACTGCCTCTGACTAATGCATTGTGGAGATGAGACCATTGTGCAGCGACCGCATCTTTCTCTCTAAGAATGTGTCATGGCAAGGCCACAGCTGTACCCCAGAGAGGAAGAAACTCAGTGGGAAACAGCTGAGCAACAGCTACCGAGTCTGAAATCCTGCCAAAGAACCTTGGAGCACAATAAACTGAACACAGGTTGGGCTTTGTAGTACGGCAACTGCCAAGCAAGTATTTCTGGAGAGAGGGGTTCAAATCCTATGAACTGCGGAAGAGGCAGAGGTTGAACCTGGATCCAAAGTTCCACAGCTCTGCCCCTCGCTTTATCATGAGCCAGAGCAAACCCCCTCCCCACGCTGAACGCTCCTGAATTTTGGGATCCTCAGAATCCGAACCCTGGTCTGGATTTGAACCATACAACTTGGGCTGGCTCTACTTTTTCCTTGTGTCCGAGTTTACCTGGGGCATTCCCGAAGGGCCAGATCCAACTTCTACTGCCGTCAATGAAAGTTCTCATTGCTTTAAAAGGGCCTGGGATTGGGCCCTCACCCACGGTATGGAGGAGTCTGAGAAAATAGTCTTTATAATGTTTTTTTCTCTCCTGTTCCTCATTGCTTTATAGGGAGAGAACTGGGATTCCTATTTTATTTCTCTCCTTCAACCACAACAAAGAGCACACGCACAGTGAACCAGAGAGGGCAGTGTGACGGGTTGGATCACAGAAACCCCCTTTGGGAACTGCCAACTGATGTGCTGAGACTACCTCTGAAACCGTTTTCCCTGGCAGCTTGGGACTTCAGTGGCCTGCCTGGTTTGAGCCAGACACGCTAGCCTGCTGCAAACACAGACCCAGGTCTGACCCACGCCCCCAAAATCTGCAGGTTTAACTGAAAACAGCTTAAAAAGTGTTCCTGTCTCCAATACTCAGAGGCCCAGCTCCCAATGGGGTTCAAACCCCAAATAAATCCGTTTTACCCTGTATAAAGCTTATGCAGGATAAACTCAAATTGTTCGCCCTCTATAACACAGAGAGCAGGGCCGGCTCTGGCTTTTTTGCCACCCCAGGCAAAAAAGCCAGGTGCCGCCCCCCCCCCCCCCCCCGAGCGCCGGGCGGGGGGGGGCGGCGAGCCCGGCCGGGGCTCCGCTCTCCCTGGCAGAGAGAGCGCTGTGCCGCCCCCCTCCAGGTGCCGCCCCAACACATGCTTGGTGGGCTGGTGCCTGGAGCCGGCCCTGATAGAGAGATATGCACAGCGGTTTGCCTCCCCCCCCCCCCCCCCCCCCCGGTATTAATACATACTCTGGATACAAAATACAAAAAAGTAGGATTTAAGTGATTCCAAGTAATAACAGACAGAACAAAGTCTGGGTCCAGCAATCACTCACACCCCCGTGGTTACTGTCCTTTGTTCCAGTTTCTTTCAGGTATCCTTTGGGGGTGGAGAGGCTGAAGACAGAGTGGAGGGGTGTCCCAGGGGCTTAAATAGACTTGCTCTTGTGGGTGGAGACCCCCTCCCTCCCCTTGTGTAGAATCCCAGCTACAAGATGGAGTTTTGGAGTCACCTGGGCAAGTCACATAGCCATGCATGACTCAGAACTTTACAGATCATAGAATCACAGAATATCAGGGTTGGAAGGGACCTCAGGAGGTCATCTAGTCCAACCCACTGCTCAAAGCAGGACCAATCCCCAGACAGATTTTTACCCCAGTTCCCTAAATGGCCCCCTCAAGGATTGAACTCACAACCCTGGGTCTAGCAGGCCAATGCTCAAACCACTGAAACATTGTTCACATGCTACCTTGAACATCCTCGGGTAGACTTCTTATGTGGATTGGAGTCTTCCAAAATCCATTGTCTGTTAAGTGTTTCTTGACTGGGCACTTAACTTTCAAATTCCTTTCTAAAGAAGCTGACCAAATGCCTTGCTAAGGCTACTTAAAATCAAACAAGTACACAGCCAATATTCATAACTTTGAATACAAAAATGATACATGCATACAAATAGGATGAATATATTCAGTAGATGATAACCTTTGCAGAGATGTTACATGGCATATGTAGCTGTCATGGGGCAGGACTCACCCCTGCGGTACCTCCTGCTGGTCGTCCAGGGAATTAGCATTTCCAGCCTCCGGAGTGCCCTCTGCAGGCTGGTGTCCCACTTGCCCCAAATCCCTCCCAGACCCCCTTTCAGGCTGGAGTGCTGCCCTCTGGCAGTACCCCCACAGGCCTGAGTCTCCCCTCCCCAGGGAACCCCCACCCTCTATCCCCACCTCACCTCAGACTATGGCTACTGCCAGTCTCGATCTAGCCCCCGTTCACTGGGGCAGACTGCAGTGTAAATGCCACTCATCACTGGCAAGCGGGGTTTGGACCTGCTGCCTCTGCCTACCCTTAGGCTGCCCCTCTGCAACCCCAGTATCCTTTATGGCCTTTAACAAAGCCTACAGCCTCGGGGGTTTCCAGACTGGAGCTCCCCCAGCTCCTCTAGCCTTCCCCAGCACTGCTCCTCTTTAGGTACTTTTTCTCAGCTCCCAGGCCCTTCTCCCTCAAGAACTAGAGGGAGAATCCTCTCAGCTCTTGGCTTCACTGGCTTTTATAGGGCCAGCTGCAGTCTGATTGGGACGTGGCCCAGCTGCAGCCGCTTCCCCAATCAGCGAGCCTTTAGCTCGCAGCCCCAGTCCTCTCTCAGGGCTGACTTCAAGCCCTTTCCGAGCCGGAGCGGGTGACCACCCCGCTACAGTAGCATAAAACATATTCCAGTTATGTCATATTTACATTCATCAGCATATTTCCATAAAGCATTATGGGGTGCAACGTCACAGGTGGGGCCTGTGTCAGAGACTCTCTCTTCAGGGCGTGAGGCTGAAAGAGGAGGCAGAGAATGGCTCTAGAGCCACTCACAGACTCCCTCCCCACGGGAACAGAAGGAGCTGCCATGGCAGGCTTAAAAGAACCAGAGCACAAATACAGCACGTTGCTCTGCCACTGAACAGCAGCTCACCCCGTTAAGCAAAACCCCTACATTTTCCATGAAAAAGCAGACAAAATTGGGTTGTTTAGCCAAAAAACAGTTTATATGGAAAATGTTTGACCAGTCCTGCCTCCAGGGACATCACCGGGAGCTTTGGCTGAGTGAAAATTGTAGGATTGGGTCCAAAGCACCCAGCTTCTGAAATACCAGAGAGGCTCCTGAGAGCAAGACAGCTGCCCAGCCATCTCTCCCTGGCAGCTGGCTGCTCTGCAGATAAGCAGTTCTCAGCACAACTCTGGCTCCAGACTAATTAAACTCAGGAGCAGGCTGGACAAACGGTTACACCAATTCTCTTCTTTTACCCATCACAGACCTCCAACCAATAGCAAGACAGCAGGTCACCCAGTCTTTAGGGTAGCCAATGTGCAGAAACTCTACAATAATTACCCTATTAGTTGGTGGGCTAAACTAAAAGAGTGCAAAACAGGAACCTAAAACCACCTGGCACGGATCAGCATCTGCATGCGGAGCCCATTGATCTCCCTGGGAGATCTGCATAGGGAATGGGGACAGACAGTCACCCTGGGAGTCTCTCTCTTCCCTTCCTAACTAGAGACACCAATGTTTTCACTTCACAGAAGGCAAATGGAAGGATCTGCCCCCAATGATTTGACTGGTCATGCTGCTCAGAGACCATCAGTCCCCCAGGATCGGAGTCCGGGACTCTGACATGTTGAGTAGCATCAGACCCCACTTACAGTCCCCTTGAATTCAAAGGTTTCAGAGTAGCAGCCGTGTTAGTCTGTATCCGCAAAAAGAAGAACAGGAGTACTTGTGGCACCTTAGAGACTAACAAATTTATTAGAGCATAAGCTTTCATGGACTGAAGTGGGCTGTAGTCCACGAAAGCTTATGCTCTAATAAATTTGTTAGTCTCTAAGGTGCCACAAGTACTCGTGTTCTTCTTTTTTCTTGAATTCAAAGGGACTGTGTGAGGAACATTATATCCAATGTGAGTAAAGGTGTCCCAATCTGGGCCTTACAAGTTAAGTTAGTAGGTGGACAGGGATCGTGAACTAAGCCACTGTGCTGAACTACAGCTACAAGTTTCTTCCCTGTTATTTATCTTCATGTAAAAACCAAAGCCAACTCCTCCACCAAGCACGGAACCTCATGCACTCTGTGCTCACCATCCAACCTACCAAGAAGGCCGAGGGAGAGGTACATTTTGCATCTCTCCCTCAAGCAGGCAGATGGGGGCAGGCTGGGGAGGTGGGAAGATTAGAAGTAAGTGATTTCCCTGCATGGAAGTTCCTGGACTCCCACTCCTCTTAGCTCTGCCAAGCTTCCTGCCTGAAATAGGAGTATCCTGCATTAGAGACATCCCTTTCCACTTTCTGGAACACCATCTTGGGGCTGCTGCTGGAGCTCTGGCATTGGGGGAGGGCTGACTGGATAGAGGGAGAAGCAGGTAACCAGAAAACCTGTGCTTTGAGAGACTGTCCCTGGACTGCAGCCAGCAGGGGAAGAGAGCAAGTCATCTGCCTGGGGGAGTGCCAGAAGACTAGGCCCTTGCGGTGTGAGAGGGAGGAAGAGAGATGGGAAGGCCAGAAGAGAGGAATGGGCTAGTGGCAGGGAGAGCAAAGGGAGTGTGAAAAGGGTAACTGATTTATTAAATCTCTAATTTTCACAGGACTCTTGGGTCTGACTTAAAGCAGCTCAGCTAAACACCCAGCGAGGGCTATTCCCTGTCCCCTCCAAACTGGGCACTAGCTGGAGGCCTTGTAAGAAAGCCTGGTCCCTGGAGATTTCCCGATCCTAGAGGCTGGACATGCTTACCTGAGCTGAACCCTTGAGGAGGTTTTACCCATCACTAGAATGACGCTGCAGGATCCAAGTCTTATCTCAGCTACACTGCTGTAAATCCAGGACAATCCTATTGGCCTCAGCATAGTTATTTGGGATTGAGACTGGTGTGAACTCACAATCTTGCTCAGTGACTTGACGACACAATCCCTCTGCCCCCATTCCCCAAACCCAATCCCAGTCACAGCACAGATTAGTACCTTTTTGGTGCACAGAGGTGAAGGGGATGTTTCTCTGTGCTGCAGCTTTTCATGCTGTGCTACTTTGCTCCCTCTTACTGTGTCGCTTCAGTCTCTCCTATTGCTCTCATCCTTGTATTATAACGGGAGTTACACGTTACCCAGCCAGTGGGATCCTGGAAAAATCTTTTCTGTTGCTGCTGTTGATGTCTTTTTAGGTTAGTCACACATTTTCCTCCTAATTCATCCCAGCCCTGGCACCCACATTAGCAATTCTGCTACAATCTGCTGGCTAGACCTCGCGTGCTTTGCCGTGGCTAGGATCAGGTAGCAAGGAGATGCTACAACAGAAGGGCCATGTTTCCCTGATGGCTGCTTGATGGGAGCTGAGGGTAGGACCTGAGTGGGCAAAACATACCCAGGGATCAGATTGTATTAAAGAAGAGAGTGGCTGCAAAGAGGCAGGCTATGGATACTATAGGTCTCACTGCGCAGTGTTCCATCCTGATCCGGGAGCTTCCTGCCCCTCTGCCAATTTCTGTACAATGCTTTGTAAGCCATGCAACAATACGTGCTCGCATGCCCAATGAAAGCAACACATCCATCAGTATCTCTACACACCTACCTTGTGTGCTGATTTGCATGTTCAACCCAAGCGTCCACTTGAGACATGGCTTAGGCCCTCTGTTTTCCATATAGGCTTTTGCCTCATTTCTTACTACTGAATCTGTGTTCTCACCTCTCTGCATTACAGAGAAGACATTAAGCTCAACAACCTGCAGGTCCAATGGAGCTCTGGGTCAAAGCCTCTTATTGAGCAGGAGGCCTGGCATGGATCATGCTGGGAAGCACAGGGGTCAATATTTTTTCCAACCCTCCTTTGCAACAACTTGTGGATCCAATTCAACTTGCTATTAGAGCAAAGTGAAATTTTTCAGACAAGGAGGAGGTTGTTAGTTTTGGGGTTTTTTTGTTTGTTTTTGATAAAAAAGGGGGGAGCAGTTTTTGTCAACTGAAGGTATTCACAAATTTGGGTTAAATGCAACGAATAGTTTGAGGTTGGAAAAAATGCCCCCCTGCCCCCTGAAAGCATCGAAATGTTTGACACTTCTGAAATACAACCTTTTGAGGTTTTGTTTAGAAATTTAGCTCTCTTTGTTTTAAAACCAAAAGGGTAAAATACACCCGAAAACTAAACCAAACATGACAACAACTCACTTTAGGGCAAATATTTCATTTTGTTTGACCTTAAAACAAATAGCTTTTGGTGTTTTGGCCAGCCGAAAATGAAAATAGAAAATAAAAATGACCTATTCTTTCAGATCTACTCCCCAATCCCGTGTTCAGCTTAATGGGAGTGTGTCCACACCTGGAGTTATTCAGGAACAGCTGAATAGCTCCATGTATAAACTAGTCATTACCCTAGGCAGGGCAGACAAGGGGGAGGGAAGCCAGTACAAATTACCGGGGCCTGGAAGTCCGGAAGGGGGCCCAGCTCCCCCGCCCCCCCATCAGCCCTCTTTAGCCGGTCCGCCCTTGCTGGAGGGCCCGAAAAAAAATTTTCACCAGGGCCTGAACCCGCTCTCGGCGGCCCGACCCTAGGCAAGCCCACTGATGCTAATGGGGCGATAGGAACAGGCAGGCAGAACATGGGCAATGTGCATGAGATTCCAAGGGGAAATTGACAGAACATTAACTACTGGCAGCAAATAGAATAGCAACAGTACCGCTAGCCTTCAGTAAGTGCATGGGGTTGCAACCGATGATGGAACAGGGACTGCTACAGTGTTCTAGGTTGGCGTGTGGAGCAAAGAGGCATCTCTGCTCTATGCACTTGTTTTGCATTTCCGTTCTGAGAAGGACAGGCAAAAAAAAAAAAAAAAAAAAAAAACACCACATTTTCGCTTTCTTGTCACAAAGAACATGAGAAACATTGGACAAAGGAGGCCATAACACCTGCTTGTGTTAAAAATTATCTTAGGCCCACTTCCTTGTTGGATCCCTTAGTCCCTTCCTTCTAGAGAAAGACGTCTAAGACTCTTCAGTGCTAGAGTCTACCCTCAGTTATGCCCTTGCAAGATGCAAGCCCATTGATTTCAGCTGGGTTGCACAGATAGCAGCAGAGATCAACTGACCTCCTGTGTTATTACCTTTTGCATTCAGGGCAGCAAGGCAATAATAACCCTTTGCACTGAGCAGTTTAGCCTGAGTTCCCTAATTAGTCCTTGCTTCCTGATGTTCTATGGTAAGTTCTTTTATTCTGAAATGTCTCATCAATAGCAGTTGAAAGCTGGTTTCAAAATGAAAGCCCACTTTTGTGAAATATTTTGCATATGTCAATATTTTCCCCATGTCGAGGTATCTTAATTAGACACTTTATTAAAAAAAAGATTTTGTTTTGAATTCTGAAATTTGTGTAAATAACGTAATTTAAATTTTTTGGTTTGCCCCAATTTTTTTTAAAGAAAAAAGAAAAAGAAAAAATTGATGTTTTTAGAAATTGTTTTTGTTAAGACATGACATTTCATTTTTTTAAAAGGACATTCAATGAAAAAGATATTTTCTTTTGAAGAATTTCAACCAACTCTAGTAAAGACTAAACCACTCTCCAGTTGAGCCCAGTTGACTTTATCAAATACATTCATGACATTGAAACGCTCCTTTGGTCACTGCAAAGCTTCTGCTATCAACAATAAGGTCTTGAACGTCTACATTAGTTTTTAGCCTCTGGCTTCTCTTCAGAGCAGTGTTGCCTTGCAGCTAGAGCACTAGGCTGGCCTTGGGAGACCAAGGTTTTATTCTTAGCTCTGCCATTGGCCTGCTGGATGACCTTGGGCATGTCTCATTGCCGCTCTATGCCTCAGTTTCCCCATCTGTAAAACCAGGATAATGACCTCATTGGTAAAGAGCTTTGGGATTTATTGATGAAAAGCAGGATATAAAAGAGTATTGTTATTATCCTAAAGTGTAGCCCCAAGTGGTGGTTTATGGCAGTGCAGTGACTTTACACATGGGATTAGTGGTGCAGCATGACAGAATTCACTCACCACCAGGCGCCTCCCCATGGCGTAGCTGCTCTCCCTGGGCCAGTGCCCCTTTGTTGACAGTCACTCTGGCACTGTGGTGGTCTCTGTGCCTAGTAGCGCAGTCCTCTGGCCAGATCACAGTCTTTAGTCCCCCACATCAACTGCTCAGCCTGCAGCCCCCTTTCTGGGCTTGATAACCCTTTCAACAGGCTTGTACACCCCCTTTCCCTGGGGCTGGTAGGGGAACCCAATCCCACCCCTACTTGGGTTTAAGCCCAAAGCCCCATATTGGAGATCTACTCTGCTCCTTCACCTGTGCTGTGCTTTTCCCTGGGCATTTCCTACCCCTCTTCTCAAGTTCCTCTCTGGGGCTCCCACTCACTTCCCTGGTTAGTCCAGGCCCCCCCGCCTGGAAAGCCTTCTTCACTCTCTCCATGCTTGGAGTTCCCCCGTACAGCTTGGCTCTCCTTCCAGCTTCCCCGCACCCAGGCTTTAGCCTCACTTGAGCCTGCTTTTCCCTCCTTCACTTCAGCCACCTTCTGCTCTCTATGGGAAAGCAGCTGATTCCCCTCAGGTGGGACTCATTCTCTGATCAGGCTGGCTTAGCCCCAGGTAACATGACACCCTGTTCCAAGCAGCAATATCGCTGCCTTTTTTCCAGGGGCTAAAAAGATCCAGTGTGCACGTGGCCCAAGACCAGGTCCCTTCTCCTCCCTGCACAACTTCAGTTATACAAGCTGGGTCTCACCTTGTTGCTCAACCGATTATCTCCTTCCCACTCCGTGCTACACGCTGTATTGCAGACAGTGGGGCCGAGCGTCCAGTGCCCTGCACCTCATGGTGCATTCCCTTGACTGAACAGTGGCTGTAAAACTCTACCAGGCCATAACAGTCGCATTGCGCAGCCCCATGGCTCAGGGGTAAATGACTGCACGAGATGGAGAGAACTAGGCCCTTGATGTGTTTCAAGTTCCATAGGCCTCAAATCCTTAGCCCAGTACAGCATAGAGTAAGCAGGCAGTGTGCTACGGAGAGCCACAGAGGTGTTGGAGGGGAGATCAAGGGATCTCTCTCCTCCCTCCCCCCACCAGGCTGTAGATTGGCAGCAAAGACACATTTGCTGTGCTGTGGGGTAGAGTGCTGCTTGCCTGGGCCCCGTATCCAGTAGCAACGTCCCCCCATTTGCTGCATAGTCTGCCCTAGGCTAGTATAACGCTTTCTTCTTCGCTACATGTACTGCTGCTGTGCCTTGGGCTGGAAATTTCAAGGAGGTCTCCATTTTCACCCCCACGACACCCATCTGAGGCTGAGAGGTTGTTCCACTTTCTAGCCATCAGGAAACAGTTTTGGTGGCAAAGTCTTTGGCTCCATCAGGCCAGTTCCTAGCTAGAGTAAACAAGAGCCTAGGTAAGAGCAGTGCAGGCGAACAATGCACAAAAGGTTATTGTAGCCAGTAATGTCAGAGCTCATCTGCCTGCATTACTGGGCTGCTGCTGCTGACGGTGTAGTTAACCGTTGTGTCTCTGAAGTGCACTCAGGGATTTTTAATTGTGTACTGGCACTATTAGAGTTGTTCAGCTTTGCTGCTCCAGAACGAAGAACTGGGAGGGCTGTGTGCTATGGGGAGCCCTTCTAACCAGTTTTAAAACCAGCTGGAGTTATAATCCAGACTCAGTTTCAAGCACTTAAGCTGGCTTCACCTGTTTTTACCGAGCTGGCTTTACAACCCTAACACACTGAAAACTGTGTCTATGCTATTTCATGAGCCAGTTTTAACACTGGTTTAGCTGAACTGGTTAGGAAATATCCCCAGCATAGCCTGTCACTGAAATATTTGTCATTTGTGCGGTGTAGTATCCCAGAGAAATCTAACTTAATTGTCCCTCTAGTCCACTGTCCGCATATTAACCTGCTGAACTGTGTCTGTGAAACTGTTAAATACTGTATTTAGCACAACAAAGGAAAGGAAATTGAAAATATGGAAGGGCCCTTGCTGTGCACTCAGGCAATTTAATTAGGTATCCAAGCATTGTGTGTGTCATGATTTCTCCAGAGCCAATGTTAAAAGAGTGGAGGATAGTAATCAAAGAAAGAGGCGGCCAGGCAGCTAATTTAAGTAAATACATCCTGAGAAATGAGTCATTCCCTTTACACTAGACTGAAAGACGTCTCTGCAATGGATGGGGCCACGGAGGTCATTGGGCAAAATGAATGATCTAGGGCAGGAGTGGACAAACTTTTTGGCCGAGAGCCACATCTGGGTATGGAAATTGTATGGCGGGCCATGAATGCTCACAAAACTGGGGGTTGGGTGTGGAATCTGGCTGGAGGTGCGGGGTCTGGGGTGGGGCCATGGATGAGGGGTTTGGGGTGCAGGAGGGGCTGGGGGGTGGAGCAGAGGGGTTCGGAGTATGGGCGGGGGCTCCAGGCTGAGTCAGGGATTTGGGGTGTCGGAGGGAGTACGGGCTCTGGGCTGGAGGTGTGGGTTCCAGAGTGGGGCCAGAAATGAGGGGTTCATGGTGTGGGAGGGGACTCCAGGCAGGGGCAGAGGGTTGGGGTGTGGGAGAGGAGGCTCCAGGCTGGGGCCGAGATGTTCAGAGTCCAGGAGGGGCTCCAGGCTGGGGCAGGGAGTGGGGGGGAGGTGAGGGCTCTGGCTGGGGATGCGGGCTCTGGGGTGGGGCTTTTGGGGTGCAGGAGGATGCTCCAGGCTGGAATTGAGGGGTTTGGAGGGTGGGAGGGGGATCGGGGCTGGGGCAAGGGGTTGAGCTGGGGAGGAGATCAGGGGTGCAGACTCCAGGTGGCGCTTACCTGAAGCAGCTCCCGAAAACAGCAGCATGTCCCCCCTCCAGCTCCTACGCGGAGGCGCAGGGCCAGATTAAAAGGTCTGATGGGCCGGATGTGGCCCACGGGCTGTAGTTTGCCCACCCCTGATATAGGGAGATGCCTGTGTGTAAGCTTAAATGGCAAGTTGTGCATGGAATTAAGGGACTGGCTCTTCCACCTTGGCAATTGTCATCTCATATCAGTGCTGGAAAGACCATGCTTGTCTAAAAGCCAGGTCTTCGCTGCTCTTTCCTCAGGCAAACGTGGGGAGGTCGGCGTGTGTCAGCTGCAGAGCGCAAAGGCTGTGACAGAGGGAGACAGCTTCCCAGCATGGGAGCTGTAAAATACTAACGAGGCTTTGTCTTGCCTTTCCTGTCACACTAGTGCATCATCCAGGTGTGACCAGGCACCTCCTCTACCTCGCTGGGCTCGGCATGTCCACATCTGGCAGTTGGGGGCCTGGAGAAAAACAGCCCTACTCCGGACTGTGTTTATTTCTCACTACTTCCAACGTAGGCCAGGGCAGGCCGAAGGAGAACTCCTCCACTAAACCAACGGGATACCTTTTCCTACACCCTCTTGGGGTGCGCAGGGGCCCTTGTTTTTAGTCCTGGGGGGCTAGTCCTTTCCCTAAACCAACCAGCAGTCAGTCATGTAGCTTCCCCTGTTGGGAGGATAACTGCCTCTTACGCTGGAGCAGCTTATCTCTCTGCTGCCATTAGTTCTACAGCAGTTTTTCTCTCCTCCTCTCTCACCCGAGGAGGGTTTACTAAAGGTCTCAGGCAGCCCTGAATTGGACTCAGATGGCCCTAGTTGACCTGCTGTCACCCTTGTTCAGCTCATAGGGAAAAGGGCCTTTATCTAGGGCTAATATACCTGCCCTCTCCCACTCTCTTACAGCTGCCCAGTGTGACTTTGTCTCCCAGGAGAGCTGCAGAACATGGTTCACCCTGGCCTCCCCTACTGCACATTGAATACATGATCCATAGATATTTAGATCTCATTAAACGGATTAGACACTACTGTAATCACAGCAGCCCCAGCCAAGATCAGAACCCCGGTGTGCTAGGCGCGGTACTAACACATCATAAGAAAGAGTCGCTGCCCCCAGGGCTTACAGTCTAAACAGACAAAGGCTGGAGGAGAAACCCAGAGAGAAGGGGAGTGATTTACCTAAGGGTATGGCTACACTTGTAGCTGTACAGCGCTGTATGTTAAACCTGTCTTCGTACAGCTGAGTAGGGAAAGCGCTGCAGTCTGTCCACACTGACAGCTGCCAGCGCACTGTCGTGGCCACATTTGCAGCATTTGCAGCGGCATTGGGAGCGGTGCATTCTGGGCAGCTATCCCAGCGTTCAAGTGGCTACAATGTGCTTTTCAAAAGGGGTGGGGTGGAGTGTGGGGGGAGATAGAGTGGATTTTTGGAGTGCCGACACTGTGTCAGCACCCTGCCTTGCAAGTTCCGACCTCCCTCCCTCCCTCCTCCACCCCTCTCTCACTCACTGAAAGCAAACAGCAGCTGTTTGTTTGTTTTTCTCAAAGACCAGATAAGCAACTGCTCACCGAATGGGACCCCAAACCCTCTCCCCTCCCCCGTGCACCACCTCTCTCTTCAAGCAAACATTAGCTGTGGGCGTTCCAAAGGGAGCCCCCCTGCCTGCCTCTACTCATTCACAGCAAACAGTAGCTGTGTTTGGTTTTTTGATAATCAGCTCCCGGATCGTGGAGTTCACAACAAAACAAGGAGAGGAAGCTTCACTTAAAAGGATTATGGGGAGTTTCCAGAGGTCAATCACTGCGTCATAAGGTTACTCCCCGTTTACACTGGAGCACCAGCATCTCAGCCACTCCGCACCAGCTGTTAATCCTCTCGGGGAGGTGGAGTACCTGCAGCACTGTAGCCACGGAGATACAGCGCTGTACGTGCCTTGCCAGTGTGGACAAGGAGTGAGTTACAGCGCTGGGGGAGGCTTTATTGCGCTGTAACTCTCAAGTGTAGCCAAGGCCTAAGATAGGTTTCAGAGTGGTAGCCATGTTAGTCTGTATCAGCAAAAATCATGCATCTGATTAATTGGATTCTAGCCCACGAAAGCTTATGCCTAAATCAATTGGTTAGTCTCTAAGGTGCCACAAGGACTCCTCGTTGTTTTTACCTAAGATAGCGCAGCAGCTTAAGAGCAGAGCCAGAGAAACCAGGTCTCCTGACCCCCAATCCGGTGTCCGCCCCACTGTCTGCTTTACTCTGGGGAGTGGAGGCCATCTCTGAGAGGGATTTCCCTTCCTACCTCTGCTCTGGATGGATGTCAGGTGGGTTTCAGTCTCAGAAAGGAGGAGATCTGCTGGTAGTTAGGGGACCACCTGTAGGCATTGTCAGCAGCCTGTAGTGCGAGCCAAAGAGGCTGAGGGGGATTGGGGCAGGGGCATGCGCAAGGGGGGGCAAAGGGGGTCATAGGCCCCCCAGTAATAGGGCACAGAACGCCTCCAGCCCCAGGGCCTTGGAGTGGGGGAAGGAAGAGTAAGCTCCTGCAGGGCCAGTGGGGAAGAGTGAGCTCCTGCCAGGGCAGGGGAGGGGGGCACAGACCACGAAAAAGGGTCAAAGTAAAATTTCTGCACACGCCCCTGGAGTGGGGAGAAGGGTGTGGCCAGGTCAGACCCTGAAGGACGGTAAGGGTTACAGAAAGGCTCGAACAAGGGGGAAATGGCACAGCTCCATGGGGAGGGGCAGGTGGGATATGTCAAGCTAGGCTCTGACTCAGGTTTGAGCCCAAGCCCCTCTTCCAATCACACACAAATCAGTCTGACTCGGGTCCACAAGCACTCAGGACCCCAGTCTTATGACCCCGCGGGGGGGTGCGTCAGAGCCAGAGTCCCAATGCGACTCGGGTTCAAGCCCTGTAATTTTGCAGTGTGGATGCAGCTCAAGCCGCAGAGCTGAATCTGAAGGTCGGGACGCGTTAGCCCGGCTGAGAGAGCTGGGGCCAGCAATTGTAAACCTAGGTTTAAAGCATAGTGTGACCATGCCAGCACAGGCTTGGAAACAGTGTCCACAAGCCCGGATCCCCCAGACCCAGGCGTGGTGTGCTGTGTTGACATACCTGGAGACACCATCCAGGGAACTATCATGAAGCAGCCTCCATAGTAAACCCTCAGAGCAGGGATTTGGGAAGGGAGGGTGTCTGGCCAGGGGAGGACAGCGGTGTGGCCAGTGGGTCCATGGCTATATGGATTCACTGGCCTACCCCTTCCAGGGAAAGGCTGGGCAGCACCTCCCCAATACCACTCCCTGAGGACACAGTAGCAGCCATCAAGGAATGCAAAGGAGCTCTGCCCCCTGTCTCCAGGTTGCGTGGGAGGACTCTGCTTCCAGCACACCCAGCCCTTGCCCAGCTCCCCTGGGTACAGCCTGCTTCACTTGGGCCCTGTGCCAACACCGGGATTTGGTCCTAAGCCTTCACACCACTTCTCTACGAAGCCAGCCCAAGCTTCTGAACTAGCTGAGAGGAATCTGGTACTGGTAAGAGGCTAAAGCTGCCACCTCTGCTTTCCTCCAAGGGGAAAGCACAGTCGTGTGGCTTGTGCTTAGACTGGGAGCTCATTGGTTCAGAGCAGCTTTTCATTGTGTGTGTACAGCACCTAGCACAGCAGGTGCCACCCAATGGGCTGTAACCGCTACCACGCCACAACTGCTGATGATTTTAGAAATGAAGGCATCCAGCTGCTCCTTCTTCCCCATCAAAAGGACACAGCCAGATTCAGCAAGCCAAGTCCCACTGGTTCACGATATGTCCAGCCACAGACTCTATGTCACCTTTTCCTCCCATGGGAAACACACCAGCAAGCTCTGGCATCTGCTACAGAGGAGCAACAGCATCTCGCTTTGGGGCTGAATCAGAGACTTCCTCTTGTCCTTTCCCTGATTTAACAACCTTTGGCATTGAACAACTGAAAAGCTGGCCCTCATCCTCTGGTAAGCCGCAACTAAACAGGGATATGACACACTTATCCAATCTGGTACACACTCCCCCACAACAGGGAAGTCTTGTCCTGACTATTTGAAGTCCACATATCCTCATAGGGACCACCAGTACCCCACTGCAGCTTATCAGCAGGGATGTAACCCTGAATCAGAGCACAGGCCTCTACCACTGAAGTTAAGAAACAACTATATTAGCTGGTAGCAGTAGCAGGCTTTTATCCACAACACACTTGGTCAGCATGTTACATACATGCAATGCAGAAAATATTTTTTAAAATGTTAGACTGTGTCAATTATATTTATTTACACTAGTTTTTCATATCTCTTCACTCCTTTGGCCTGGCTGACAGAATATAACTAATAAAATCTTAGAAACTTCTAAACCTTACCTAACTTAACTTGCCTATATATAATAAACTATGTCTGTCAAGTGTTGTGAAATGCTTGGCTGAAATATGCCAGAAGTGCAAAATATTATTATTTAAAAGCAATTTGGTGGGATAGGATAGGCATTGGGTCCGAGTCTCAGCTGATTTCAATGGAGCTATGCTGATCTATGCCAGCTGATGATCTGGCCCATTATTTCAATGTAAAATTAGATTTGCCATATAGATCCTCATATATTTCAAATTACTTTTGTTAATTCAAATGGTGACATTTAAACAAAATATTACTGTTATTTATCTTGCACAGTAACTGAAGTTGTCATGCCACTCAAAAAAAATTATTTTCACATGCTAAACTTTTTTTTATATAAGAATGGAAAACTAAAATCAAAGCGAAATCTCATCGCTTATGAAACAAGGAATGCAAATTAAGGCCCAGAACCCACAAACACTAATATATGTTTGTATCCGTATTCATGTGAGTAGTCCCACTGATTTCAACAGATCTCCTCAGGTAAGTAAAGTTATGCACATATTTAAACATTCAGAGGATCAGGGCCTATGTAGTGGTTCTGTGCAAACTGGACTACGAGTGCATAATAGAGTTGCCAATTTTGGTTGGACGTGTTCCTGGTGATTTAATCACATGACATAATCTTTAATTCCTGGAGACTCCAGGCCAATCCTGGAGAGTTGGCAACCCTAGTGCATACAGGAAAACACAGTAGGCCAGTTTCTGCTTTCTTAGGGTTACCATACGTCCGGATTTTCCCGGACATGTCCGGCTTTTGGGGGCTCAAATCCCCGTCCGGAGGGAAATCCCCAAAAGCCGGGCATGTCCGGGAAAATCGGGAGGCTCGGCCGGGGCCTCTTTGTGCGGGGCCAGGGGCATGGTGCCGGGCCGGGCCCGCGGGGCTGGGAGCCGGCCCGCGGGGCTGGGAGCCGGGAGCCGGCCCGCGGGGCTGGGAGCCGGGCCGGGGTCGGGGAGCCGGGCCCGCGGGGCTGGGAGCCGGGAGCCGGCCCGCGGGGCTGGGAGCCGGGCCAGGGTCGGGGAGCCGACCCGCGGCGATGGGAGCCAGGAGCCGACCCGCGGCGATGGGAGCCGGGCCGGGGTCGGGGGGCT
>NC_048304.1:44783851-44866707 GCF_013100865.1 Trachemys scripta elegans
GGGGAGCCGGGCCGGGGTCGGGGGGCTGGGAGCCGGGAGCCGGCCCGCGGCGCTGGGAGCCGGGAGCCGGCCCGCGGTCGGGGAGCCGGGCCGGGGTCGGGGGGCTGGGAGCCGGGCCGGGCCCGCGGGGCTGGGAGCCGGGGGTGGTCGGCCAGGGCCCGAGCCGACCCAGGCTGGAGCCGCCGGGGGCCAGGCTGGAGCCGCCGGGGGCCAGCCTGGGCCGCGCCTCCTCCCCCCCACACTCCCCCTTACCTGCTTCAGGCTTCAAGCAGGGGAGGGGGCGGAGTTGGGGCGGGGGGCGTGGGCGGGGCTGGGGGCGGGGCCGGGGCCCCCGGGAGTGTCCTCCATTAGGAGGCACAAAATATGGTAACCCTAGCTTTCTCTTATACTGGTGTGGGCCCAGAGTAACTCCATTGATGACTGCTACTCTAGATTTATATTGGAGAAACTGAAAGCAAACACTGGCTCAGTGCATCGATCTTCCTAAACTATTGCACAACACTTAGGACCTTTGAAAACAAAGCACCCTTTTGCAAACACAAAAATGAAAGCAAATTAATTAGCCAGAAGATGCAGAACACTATGAACTCTAACCCAGTGGTTCTCAAACTTTTTTTTTTTGCGAACCAGTTGAAAATTGCCGAGGGTCTCTGCGGACCACTTCATGGTGTTTCCAAAAGTTGTTTGTACCGTTAGCTAACTATTGTAAAGTGCTTTGGATAAAAGCGCTATATAAAAAAACCTTAATAATAATTAACATTTTTTGTTCTACAAATAAAAGCACACAACTCATATTTTAATATCAGTAGTCTTAGCTTTCTAATGCAATGGATGTGCCCTCTCTCCCCCACTGCGGCAGCCCCCGAGCTGAGGCTGGAAAGGAGGGGGGTTTCTCCCTCTCTCCCCTGCCGTGGCAGCCCCCGAGCTGGGACTGGGAAGAAGGGGGGTCTCTCCCTCTCTCACCCACCACAGCAGCCACAGAACTGAGGCTGGGAAGGAGGACCATCTATCCCCGGCAGCCGCAGCCCTGGAGCTGGGGAAAGTCACCTCTTTCTCTGGTTGCCGCAGCCCAGCACATCCCAAATTCCCCCACCCCCTCTTCTCACCCCACTGCCCCCTCCCACTTACCCTCTATTCCCCCCAAAGCCACCACCTCACCTTACATGTGCGTCTTCTCCAGGGTCCAGGCACCTAATTAGTGGAGCCACGCCTGCATGGCTCCACTATTCAGGTGGGTGGCCCTTCATTCTCTCATGTGCGGCCTTAGAGGGAACTATCCGTGGACCACCTGAATGGAGCTTGCAGACCAAAGGTGGTCCGCGAACCACCGTTTGAAAACCTCTGCTCTAACCCATAACCACGACAATCAGAACAAGTCAAAGTGCATCGTCCATGCCAAGAGTTGTAAATCACTGTGTAACCCCCAAGGAGATTACCTGATTCATGGGGCTCTGTCTGCTGGCAGCTCAGGGAGAGGCACACTGTCCCTGGTAGGGAGGAGGAGCCAAGGCAGACTCAGAGTCTGCCTGGCAACCAATAGGGAGTGAGATGCCCTTCCCAGGGAGTTCAGGAGAGGGGAGAAGCCATTTTTGAGTCAGGCTGGAACCAGCCAGGGCAAGGGCAGGACTGGCTGTGTGGGGAGCTGGTGAGTCCCAGGCCTGCATGCAGGGCCAGTGTTACAACTAGGCGAACTAGGCAGCTACCTAGGGCGCCAAGATTTGGGGTCGCCAAAAAGCAGTGCCCCCCAAAAAAATTTTACACTGCCAGTGGAGTCACATCTTACACGGGGGTTAGGGTCTAAGAAGGTCAGCGCATAAGAGGAAAATCGCGTATAGTGAAAATTACCATAAAGTATAGTACACACAATATACACAGTATAAACTAGAACAGGGGTCCTCAACCTACGACACGGGTGCCAAAGGTGGCACACAACCTGATTTATTTTTAATGGCAGGCTGCAGGTCCTGGACACCGCTGAGCCTGCTGCTGGCCTGGGGTTCCGTTCACTCAGCCAGCAGCGGGCTGAGCGGGGCCGGCAGCGGGCTGAGCTGATCGGCGGCCGGGACCCCAGCTGGCAGAAGCCGGCGGATGGAACCCCAGACCATCAGCGGGCTGAGCGGGGCCAGCGGCCTGGACCCCAGACCAGCAGCAGGCTGAGCTGCTCAGCCCGCTGCCGGTCTGGGGTTCTGTCCGCCGGCTCCTGCCAGCCGGGGTCCCAGCCGCCGGCTCCGCTCAGCCTCCTGCCAGCCTGGGTGAACGGAACCCCAGGCCAGCAGGAAGCTGAGCAGGGCTGATGGCCAGGACCCTGACTGGCAAGGGGCCGGCAGCCGGAACCCCAGACCATCAGCGGGCTGAGCCAGGCCAGTGGCCAGGACCCCAGACCAGCAGCGGATTGAGCTGCTCAGCCTGCTGCCGGTCTGGGGTTCCGTCCGCTGGCTCCTGCCACGCGTGCCGTAGGTTGAGGACCCCTGTTCTAGTGTATACAGTGTAAACTGTGTATACTGTACTTTATGGTAATTTTCACTATACGCGATTTTCCTCTTAGGCGCTGACCTTAGAACCTAACCCCCGTGTAAGATGTGACTCCACTGTATTCATTTTTGAAAGTTTATAATAAGCGATGCTCCGGGGGGAGGAGAGAGAGAGGGAGGGTGCAAGGTGGAAGTTTCGCTTAGGGTGCAAAATATCCTTGCACTGGCCCTGCCTGCATGCAGGGTTCTCCCTGAGAACTGGCCTCTAGAGACCTGAAAGCAAGATCCCTCATCTGGGCTTTTCCCTCTCCACTGATGACTCCCAATTTGTAGAGTTTTGCTGGGAAACTTCCCCAGCCAGGCTGAGTTAGCCCTCCAGATCCCTAGGTGAAACCAGTCACCAAATGGTCAGCTCTGCTCTAGCTGCTAGTCCAGGGCTGCTGCCTGCTGTGATTGTGTCTGGACGCTGGGCTAGGAAACTGGAGTTTGGATTTTAGTACAGTTGTGTAATCTGCACCTTGAGCCCTGCACCCCTTTGTGTTGAGGGGAAATCCTGGGACCGAAGCAGCCTGACTCCTGTCTGAAGAGGATCCTGCCAGCAGAGATCAGCCCCTCTGCAGTGACTGAGGAGTCCAGTCATCTCTGAATCTGAGGATCATTCATGGAGTTTGTGAGTGCACCATCTTTTAGTTAGTCAGGGAACTTGTTTTGGGGACCCCCTATCCCCTGAACTGTGTCCTCAAGCCAGGGAATAAGGGTTTGGGGATTTTATAACCTGCAGCATATTAAACCTGTGGAGGGACTTACCACCTCCTCCTACTTGTGAGTCCTTTGGGCTGTACTGAACCCAGTCAGCCACACTGCTAGACCACTGCAGAGAAGAATTTTGTGCTCATAGGTCATCAAGGGCCCCAACAAATTATGCGTACCGATGGGACACTAATCTTACATTTGCTACATCAGGTCACGTGACTGGGGAAAGTCACGGGTATTATCAGCATGGGCAGCAGTGACCCTAAAATAGTGTTTTACCCTGTTACGTTATATTTGTCTCCTGTTCAATATCATTATTGTGTTGAATATATTGTATGTGTTTGTGTTATTTCTTGGAAGTCTCGAACTATCTAGCAAGTGAGTGGGCATTACCCTGTGGTTAGAATTGTCCTCCCAAGCTGCCCTGGTGACCCTGCCAGGAAGGAGCAAGGGGGTTGGAGGCACCACCAAATAAATTCATAAGAAAAAATAAAGAAGATACACCCTGCTGAGTGGGTGGTGGGATCCAGAAGAACCCAGACCTGTCCATCAACACCTGTAAGCAGATTGGCATTAAAGAAGGTAACCGGGTAGAGAGGGGGCATTACAATTGTGAGATCAGAAGTAACTCAAATCACCAACCCTTACTCTACAGTTAATTTGCATGTAACAATTTCATTGGCTGCATGAGGGAGACTGCACAGATGGTGGCTTGCTTGGTCCAATTGCTACATCCATGTGACTGCATCAGCTACAAGTAAAGCCCATAAGAGGGCAGATTTAGATCTCAGTTACACCAGTGTAAACATGGAATTGTTCTGCTGAAGTCAATAGACTTCACATTCAAACCAGTGCAACTCAGAACAGAGTCTAGACCTTACATTGCAAAAGCCTGTATTGTGTGCCCATATTCTGGCTGGGACAAGCCCTGTGCCCAACTGCCCATTGGACAATCTGCTTCTTACTAAAGGATAGGTAAGAATAACCTGCAGAGGGGCTGTGTAGAGAAGCCATGGTTCAAATCATATGCAGATAAATATGTGGATCATGTGTTCTGACCACGGGCCATGTCCCATAATGCCTCCCTGTAGCTCTTCAGCTCAGAGAGCCTGCTGGGTGTCTTTCTGCCATATTTCAGATGGGTTAGGATAGGGGCTAGCCATCCTCTGCCCTATGCTCCATCTGTTGGCCAGGAGCTGTCTGTATATTCACAGTGCCAGGCAGAATCTGACCCAACACTGTGACTCGTTAATGGCCCATAGAAACAGTTACACTGAATCACTTTGTTTTAAGAGCCTTGCAAGTCACTTCATTCCTGCATTAGATCTGCCCTTCCCCACTCTGGCTAGGAAAGCATAATCAGTTCCAGGAACAGGAGAAGACCATTGGGCTGACATATGCTTAGTTATTCTGTTTTGTTTACTTAAACTTTTCCTCCATTCTTCTCTCCCTACTGTATCTTTCCAGCCTTTTCCATTCACAAACCCGCCCAATTCTTTCTTGCGCCATTCACTCTCCAAGTTCTTTCAGTAACTAGAGGCCAAATTTGTCCTGGTGCAACCAGGCACAACTCCAGTGAAGTCAACACCAGGCTGCTTTCACTTACACCAGGGCTGCATTTTGCCCTTTGTGCTCCCGGCCAGTTTGAAGAGCTTGATTGGCTGTTGCATCAGTCACACTGGATTTCATAACATTAGACATTTCAATGGGAGTGACTCATTCCCTCTTGGAGTGTATAATATGTATGAGCAAAGATGATTAACTTTTGCTGAATGGGATGATTTCTGGAATGGGAACTGGTGTTAATTAGGAACAGAGCTCAGGCTTTCACAATCTCTGTTTTTAATTACTTTATATATATATATATTTATTTTTTTAAAATTCGATTTGCTTTTTAGCCCAGGCTTGATGTTAATGCTAAAGTTAAATACCTTTGTCATCTCAGTTTACAAAGGAACAATGGAGACTCAGAGTTAAGGCTTCAGATTTTGATAGCCCCTGACATTGCCAACTCTCGTGATTTCATTGCAAGTCTCATGATATTTGCAAAAGAATCTCAGCTTTCATTTGAAAAAGAAGTTTTTAGCCCTCCTGGTTGCAGGGAAAAGCCTTTAAGATGTGAAGCAAGTAAATCCTGAAGACTCAGGAAGCAGAAGATACATTTAAAGAACCAAAATTACATCTTTTATAAAAAAATCACAGGATTGTTAAGCCAATCTCACAATTTTTGGGGCATCTGGATCTTGAATGTTTGAGTTTTACCAGCTCTTGTTGGCCTGCAAGCCAGTACTATCCCATGGCGATTTGTCTCATGTTCCAGCTTCGAAGCCTCTATTTTATTTTCTTTTTAAAAGTCTCTTGTTATTATGGATGCAAACGAAGCCTTCAAGATGTAGGCAAAGTGTAAACCGATTCAATGCTGTCTCATCTGCCTAGGTCTGCAGAGCTGTGAATGGCTTCTGGCTGCTTTAAGGGAGTGTTGACTCTAGAGCCTAATAGCAAGAGTTTAAAAGGCAATGTTGTTAGCTATTTCACTGCTGATCATAAGAACATAAGAATGGCCATACTGGGTCAGACCACAGGTCCATCCAGCCCAGTATCCTGTCTGCCGACTATGGCCAATGCCAGATGGCCCAGAGGGAGTGAACCTAACAGGTAACAATCAAGTGATCTCTCTCCTGCAGTCCACCTCCACCCTCTGACAAACAGAGGCTAGGGACACCATTCCTTACCCATCCTGGCTAATAGCCATTAATGGACTTAACCTCCATGAATTTATCTAGTTCTCTTTTAAACCCTGTTATAGTCCTAGCCTTCACAACCTCCTCCGGCAAGGAGTTCCACAGGTTGACTGTGCGCTGTGTGAAGAAGAACTTCCTTTTATTTGTTTTAGACCTGCTGCCCATTAATTTCATTTGGTGACCCCTAGTTCTTGTATTATGGGAACAAGTAAAAAACTTTTCCTTATTCACTTTCTCCACACCACTCATGATTTTATATACCTTTATCATATCCCCCCTTAGTCTCCTCTTTTCCAAGCTGAAAAGTCCTAGCCTCTTTAATCTCTCTTCATATGAGACCCGTTCCAAACCCCTAATTGTTTTAGTTGCCCTTCTCTGAACCTTTTCTAGTGCCAGTATATCTTTTATGAGATAAGAAGACCACATCTGTATGCAATATTCAAGATGTGGGCGTACCATGGATTTATATAAGGGCAAGAAGATATTCTCCATCTTATTCTCTATCCCTTTTTTAATGATTGGTAACATCGTGTTTGCTTTTTTGACTGCCGCTGCACACTGCGTGGACATCTTCAGAGAACTATCCATGATGACTCCAAGATATCTTTTCCTGATTAGTTGTAGCTAAATTAGCCCCCATCATATTGTATGTATAGTTGGGGTTATTTTTTCCAATGTGCATTACTTTACATTTATCCACATTAAATTTCATTTGCTATTTTGTTGCCCAATCACTTAGTTTTGTGAGATCTTTTTGAAGGGCTTCACAGTCTGCTTTGGTCTTAATTATCTTGAGGAGTTTAGTGTCATCTGCAAACTTTGCTACCTCACTGTTTACCCCTTTCTCCAGATCATTTATGAATAAGTTGAATAGGATTGGTCCTAGGACTGACCCTTGGGGAACACCCACTAGTTAGCCCTCTCCATTCTGTAAATTTACCATTTATTCCTACTCTTTGTTCCTTGTCTTTTAACCAGTTCTCAGTCCATGAAAGGATCTTCTCTCTTATCCCATGACAACTTAATTTATGAAGCATATAAGAAAAAATAGAGGGGCACCTGCATTAGAAAGTTCTGCACAATCTACTGTGAATGGCAACAGTAGTGGGTGGAGCCTATATTGTGGGTGGAGTCTGGGAGAATATCAGCACTTTTCTTTTTCCAGCTTGTCCCATGCTGCTATTTTAGGATAACCAAATGTCCCGATTTTATAGGGACAGTCCCTATTTTGGGGTCTTTTTCTTATATAGGCTCCTATTCCCACCACCCCCATCCGATTTTTCACACTTGTTGTCTGGTCACCCTATGCTATTTCTGGCTATTGTCAATGATGTAAAAAGCTGTTGTTCTTATAATTATTATTATTATACCGCTACCTCGATATAACGCTGTCCTCGGGAGCCAAAAAATCTTACCACATTATAGGTGAAACCATGTTATATCGAACTTGCTTTGATCCGCCAGAGTGCGCAGCCCTGCCCCCTCCGGTGCTCTGCTTTACCGCATTAAATCCGAATTCATGTTATATCGGGTTGCTTTATATTGAGGTAAAGGTGTATTATTTGCATTGCAGTAATCCCTAGGAGTTCCAGTCCTAGGCTAAAAGTCAGGGCTGGTTCCAGGGTTTTGGCCACCTCAAGCAGCCACAGAAAAAAAAAAAAAGCCACGATTGCGATCTGCGGCAACAATTTGGCGGAAGGTCCTTCGCTCCTAGTGGGAGTGAGGGACCGTCCGCCAAATAGCTGCTGAATAGCTGGACCTGCCGCCCCTGGCCGGAGTGGCCGCCCTAAGCACCAGCTTGCCAAGCTGGTGCCTGGAGCCGGCCCTGCTAAGAGTCCACTGTGCCAGGTGCTGTACAAACACAAAAAGGCTGTCTCTGCCCCAAGGAGCTAACTGACCTTCTCTATTGCAATCCCCGTCCCTGTCTCAGTGATTAATTCAGGTCTCGTGCCTCTGCATTGGGACATTCCACCTCTCATTAAGGTCCGGACACTCCAACCCACAGCAGAACATGGGAACACATCAATAAAGACTTTGCCTCTTTGCGGATGATGACTAACCTACCTCATTTTCTAGGAAATTCAGAGGAGGTGCACTGGTCCTTTAGACACTTACTTCAAAGTACTTTACAAAGGAGCTGCAAGTGTTGTCAGCCTCATTTTACAGGAGTGCAGTGACGAGGCACAAAGGTTAAGTGACAAGGCCGCAGTCATGCAGGGAGTTGGTAGCAGAAAGAACACAAGCCTCCTTTAATCCTGGCCTGATGCACTGGATCACGCTGCTTCCTCCATGGAGAGATAGTCTTCAGACTTCTCAATAGGGCACCTTTCAACAACATAAGATATTATGGGAACGGGGATGCTTGCAAGTCCTTAGTCGCAGCAGTGCTGTTGGCCAAGTCTCTTTGTAGCCTCTATTATACTCATCTTGGCATTTTCTTCTAGAGCTTATTTACCTGAGAATTGTCGGAGAAAAACAGAGTTCTCACTCTCAGGCAAAGAAATATCTCTGAATACAGCCTCTAAATGTTAACCAAAAAGAACCTGGTGGTTGTGTACATTGATGTAGGAAGTAGCTACATCTTTGGGTTTCCGCGCCCTCCTCCCTAGCTATTTTCTTGCTCTTCAGCTTGCTCACTTTTCTAAAAATGTCCGAGAGAGCAACTGGCTCCAAGGCTATTTCCATAACAATGGGTGCGTTTCACAGCTTCTGCAAAAAATGAGCAATAGGCGCACTGCAAATCTGGTGGTGGAGTGCGTGTGTGATTTTAAAAATAGCATTTAACGGATCTGAACACTCTTGAAACTTGTTTGATAACTAGCCCTGGAGACTGAAGTCCCCTGTTTATTCCCGTACACAGGCAGTGGCGTCCATAATACTCAGCGGGCAGTGATCAGTCCTGTGCAACTCCAGCTAAAGCAATGAGGTTGCATGGGTGTGGAAGGCCCAAGACTATTTGGCCTTTATGGATAAAAATGCCATGTATTAGACATAGGAGAATAGCAAGTGTTTCAGGATGGCCCAGTAAGCAGCAGAGATAATCTTCCAGCAAACTGGTGCCTATTTAGCGTCTCAGTCTTTAGCCATCAGCAAATACAGCCACTGAGCTCTGGAAAAGTGTCCTTCAAAGGAAGAGAAACTCAGCAGACGGGCCAAGGGCAAAATGGGTGTATAGACTAAACTGCCTTCTTTGCCCCTCAGGCAGTTCCTTCAGCTAAGTCAGGATTCAATTTGGCTCTGATCCTGGGCCATGCTCCAGCAGCTCTGTGCTGCTCCACCTGTGCAAAGAGGCCATTATCCCAGTGAACATAAGACTGGCCATACTGGACCAGATCAGTGGTCCTTCTAGCCCTGTATCTTGTCTTCTGATGGTGGCCAATCGCAGATGCTTCAGAGGGAATTAACAAAACAAGAGTCAAACAAACTGGCATCTTTCACCAGCACTGCATTTAGTTTCAAGTTAAAGAAACTCAGGCCTGCAAAGGCAGTGTGGCCTAGTGGGCAGAGCAAATTTATTATTTTTTAAAAATCAGGTGATTTTTAAGTTAATCTCATGATTTTGGGCACTTGGGATTGGCAATATCAGCTTTGTCTTTTCCTTCTTTAACTCTTTGCTGCCTATTGCTCTGCCTAGCATTAACATGCAACTACTGCTTCTGTTTTTAAACCCAGCCTTCAAGTAACTAAAACTCTTTTAATTTGTGCTGGGTGGAAACCTGTTGTCAGCCATATACTAATTTGTATATGGGGCGGCTTGGACCCTCCTTCTGGGATGCCACCTGATGAGCTGGGGTTTAACTGAGCCTCCCCTGCTCAATCAGCCTGCGTTCCCTCTCCCTGCTTTGCTGAATTAGGCTCTCCGGCCTCTTGCAGCACACACACAGGTAGGATCACACCCCGCTGCAGTCAGCTGTGTGTGAGAGGGCTCCCCCAGCACTCATGTGCCCACCCTTTGTTGGAGACCAACCCAAAATATACTGTCTTGCACTGTATAGAAATATCTGTACAGCACAAACTCATAAAATTCGCCCTCTTCCTCAATGTGGAGAGAGATGTGCATGACTTCTTGTCCCCCCAGCTAGAAATTGCATAAACTGGGTTTTATTATAAACAAGAAATAAGTTTATTAACTACAAAAGGTGAATTTTAAGTGGTTAAAGAGATAGCAAACAGAACCAAGCTGATTACCTTAGTAAACAAAAGCTGCACACTGAGCTTAACACACTAGATAGGTAGGATACAAATTAACAAATTCTCACCCTGAGTGATAAAAAAGGCTGGCTGATCCATAAGGACCAAGTTACCTTGGCTTTCCCAGGTTTTCTTAGGCCTTGGCTACACTGGCGCTGTACAGCGCTGCAACTTGCTGCACTCAGGGGTGTGAAAACGCCCCCCCCCCCCCCCCCACCGCGTACAGAGCTGTAAAGCGCCAGTGTAATCAGAGCCTGCAGTGCTGCACACTCGCTCGCAGCGCTGCAAGCTATTCCCCTCGGAGAGGTGGAGTACACACTGGCGGCGTGACTATACTCGCGCTTCACAGCGCTGCCGTGGCAGCGCTGGGACGTCCCGAGTGTAGCCAAGGCCTTACACAGGCTAAAGATCTTAGCCTGGGACCATCACTTCTCACAGTTCAGTCTTTGTTCCTCAGGTGTCTTCAGGTGTGTTGTTGTAGGAAGAGTGAGGACCTGCCATGTTGTCATTGTCCCTCTTTTATAACTTCCCCCCACTTGCTGGAAAGTTTTTTTCGCTGTGACGTAGGTCAAACAGTTCCCATTGTGTAGTGCTATCTCTGAGAGGTTTCTATTGCAGGCAGTTCCTTGGGTAATCCTTATGCTTGTGTGCATTTCTTCAATAAGCCACTAACATTGTTTGGCCTCATCCAACATAGCACATTTGAAATACAGAGACATGGTCAATATTCCCAGCTTCAGATACAAAAACGATACATGCATACATATTGGTTACACACATTCAGTAAATTATAACCTTTCCAATGATATCTTACAAGACCCATCTTGCATAAAGTACATCTCAGTTATGTCATATTCATATCATATGCATATTTTCATAAAGAATATGGAGTGAAACATCACAATATGTTTCCAATTATATGTTTCCATCTTTAAACCTGTTTTTTCAGCCGATTGCAGCTCAATTGTAATGTGTGTCTGGCTGGACCTTGATATATTCATTGTCAGCCACCCAGACACAAATTTCATTGCATTGCACACACAAAAAAAGGGATTTTAAATGGAATAAACTACATATTTTTAAAAATAAAACAAAACCCTAGACAGGGGGTTGGTTGTCTTCATAGATTTTTCTTTTTTAAACTCTCCCTTGAAACAAAATTAATCTGAACACAAAGTTTTTTTTAAAGAGAATTAGATACAGCAAAGCACCAAATCACATGCTTAATTTCAAGCACATGTTTAAGTCCAAATCAAAATGGTATAAAAACTCAGGCAGCTAGTGCCTCCCATTGCCCATCATTCTGCAGCTACGCTGTTATTGTTAGCGAGTTAGCACAGATGTGTCTAGCTGATCTGGAAATTATAGCTCCCGTGAGGACATAGCCAGAGTCCGTGTGAATTCACTCCAGGATCCCACCACTGATCTTGGGGTCTTGCTTTCAGGGGCAAAAATCCAACAGCCACAGAAGTTAAGAGCATAGCTTCTCATTTGTGCTTCCCATACATTTCACATACACTTTCCCCTCTCGTTCAAGTCTCGTGCATGTTACACATTATTTCCCATTCTCCATTTAACATTAGCCCCTCTAAGGACAGATACATTCAGACGCAAGCAAATCATTCCAGTCTTTCTATGCTAAGCACTTCCCTGCTTGTTAAACTTTCTCGTGACTTTGCATAAACAAGGCCTGACGGTAACTGGTGAGTGTGTGTTATAGGGCCCCCTCTGTGCGATCCATGGAGGGTAGGATTTGTCACAAAGCACTGGCTCTAGCAGCTCATGCTCTGAGGTCCTTGGTGCATTGGCCAAGAAGGCAGCCATCACAAGAGCATTTGTTGAAATTACTAGATCCCCTGCTTTGTCCCCCATCCCTCTGGTCTGCAAGGACACAGAGCTCTGGTATATAATTTCACAGGCAAAGAGGGGAAATTTTAGTGGGAGTCATGTTATAATATCAGCACATATCACTGGGGTGGAGATGGCTAAGCCATCAGCAAAGCAAAGGAAAAAGGAAAGAAACCTTCTCCTATTTCCTCTCCTTTTGAGCAGAAAAACTGATTGTATTACAACAGTGCCTATAGACCCTCCAATGGAAAGCAGGACCCCTATTATGCTAGGCACTGTACAGACACAGTGAGAGACTGTGTGCCTTGAAGCGCTTATGACTTAAACAGACAGGGCCTAAGGGAAACAGAAGCAGAATAACTTGTCCACTTTCCCATACCAGGTGAGTGGAAGAGAGGGAACTAGAATCCGGGTCTTCTGGGTCCAAATCCAGGGCTTTAACCACTACATCACACGGCCACTTATAGGACTGGCTGATGTGACACACTGTGGCATATAGATGCAAGAAATAACACTTCAAGCAGGGGATGCAGATGCACTTAAGTAAAGACCATAGAAACTAGACAGCCTGTCCGCCTATTTATCAAAGCACCTGCAGCCCCCATTTCAAGTCAGGGGAAACAATTAGAAATACACAAGAACAAATGGATATAAACTGGCCATCAGGAAGCTTAGACTTGAAATTAGACAATGGTTTCTAACCATCAGAGGAGTGAAGTTCTGGAACAGCCTTCCCAGGGGAGCAGTGGGGGCAAAAGACATATCTGGCTTCAAGACTAAGCTTGATAAGTTTATGGAGGGGATGGTATGATGGGATAGCCTAATTTTGGCAATTAATTGATCTTTGACTATTAGTGGTAAATATGCCCAATGGCCTGTGATGGGATGTTAGATGGGGTGGGATCTGAGTTACTACAGAGAATTCTTCCTGAGTGTCTGGCTGGTAAGTCTTGCCCACATGTTCAGGGTTTAGCTGATTGCCATATTTGGGGTCGGGAAGAAATTTTCCCTCAGGGCAGATTGACAGAGGCCATGGGGGTTTTTCGCCTTTCTCTGCAGCGTGGAGCACGGGGGTCACTTGCTGGAAGATTCTCTGCACCTTGAAGTCTTTAAACCATGATTTGAGGACTTCAATAGCTCAGATGTAGGTTAGGGGTTTGATACAGGAGTGGCAGATAAGTTTCTGTGGCCTGTGTTGTGCGGGAGGTCATAATGGTCCCTTCTGACCTTAAAGTCTATGATTCTATAATACTGTGCTAAATGAGGATGCTTGAAGTAGATAATCTCAAACAATTCCTTTCTAGGAGCTGCCTACTCAGTTGTAACCTAAAGACCTTGAGAGATGGAAACAGCCAAAGCTACATGGGCAAAAGGCGGCTAGATACGCTGCATAATGAAGAATGAGCTGGAGATGGTGAATATGACAACTCTGTAGCTATTCATTCTACATACAGATGAACCCACTGCTTACGTATTTCGTGACCGATCCTGCCCACCCTGTCTGATTTTGGTGAGTGCAGCGGGCTGGAGGAATGATCTAGAATGAGGCACTCTCTGTCACACCCTCTAGGACAGCCCAGATTTATCAGTATATTGGAAAGCCGAGTGCAAGGTGATGGATTTGTTGGCTTCAGCCCATGCCTCTCACTGCAAAGTGGAAGGCTGCAGCAGAGCTGACCTCTATGGAATGAATTATGGGAGTGTTAATATGTGAGACTCAGGAAAAAACTGATCAATATAAAGGGAAAAATTAGCCACACCGTACATGTACGGGCAAGGATATCCCAGAGAGACTTCCCAAACGTGACAAATGCTTCTCCAGTAATAGAATGTACAAGCTGATGGGTTAATGAAATAAGAGGATGATCTCAGGTGCTAGGAGACAGGTCTCTACCATCCTCCATCTGCAATGCCATCCATGTCTTGGCAGCGAATCCAAAGACCAAAGACCATAAAGCCCCTCATCAGCAAACCCTACTGAGCAGAGATAGGGAGGTCATCTCTCATCTCAGAGGTGCCCTTCTAGAGCAGTGGTTCTCGGCATTTACCACCAACGACCTGAAAACCACCTATGGTTTCTTGCCACCACCACCCTCCACATCCCGCAATCTTGTGTGTCTGCAAAGGACTGTGGGATAGGGATCCTGACATGAAATGACAGGTAGAATATGGGTGCTGGTGGGCCTGTTGCTGGCTGGGCATTAGAGAGGTGTTGGGTAGAGGTGCGTGTTGTTATTGTGCTTTTGGAAACACTGGAGTGTGCTGGGGTTGGAGGATCCTGGGTAGGGATGTTGCCTGTGGGGCTGATGGGAGATCCTGGAGCTCAGTACTGAAAGGGGCCTGGCTGACTTGGGAGGCTGTTACCTTTCTCCCCACCTCCAGCCCAGGGCTGCTTCACCACTGTCTGCAGAGCAGCAGCAGCAGGGGAAAGATGGGGTGAGCTGAGGACCTGACTGGTTGGGAAAGAAGAGATTGGAGAGCCGGGAGGGGAGGGCAGGAGAGGGGCACAGGCAGAGCAGGAGGGAGCTGCTCCTTCCCTGGCTCCCACTAAGACCTAGCAGCCACGTGGACTTTGTCCCCTCGACCAGCTCAGCAGTCCCAGGTTAGAGGTCAAGGTCAGAGCATGACTTTGGGGCAGGGAATCCCACATGGCCACCACTGAGCCTTCTGCCGTGTGTCTGTGACTAGCAGAGGACAAGGTGCTCAGACTAGCACCTTCCAGCAGTACTAGATCCACTTGAAATGAAATAAAAGGGGTGGAGTGGATAAGGAATAAACAGCCCTATACGGGGTTTTCTGCTTTCAACTTAACTGCCACAAGACAACATTGACACGCACGCATGCCTAGCGCAACTATAATGCACACCCCGCCTCTCCAACACCCTCGATCCTGGGCAATAATCAACAGAACACTTTGCAGTTGCTTTTAGCCTTCTTAAAGGTGGGTGAAATATCTCCCCTCCGCCCCTTTTACAGATGGAGAAACTGAGGCAAACAGAGGTGATATGCCATGCTTAAGGTCCACAACAGGTCAGTTGCGTAACCCGGAATAGAACGCAGGTCTCCACTTCGCTTGTGTGATAGCTTGAGTGTCCCTGTTCACACACACAAACCCCTGACTTGAGCGCAGGGGTTCTAGTAACACAAGAGGGCTGGCAAGACCAGGGGGTATAGGCCAAAGCCTGAGAGAGCTCAGTTCATTGGCTAACATAACCACTCTACTGTGGCCGGAGAATAGGTTCCCAACACAACACTCAAGGGATGCTAGGCCTCTGATGCCCCAGGGCCATCTTTTCTTGTCGTCCACCCATTCCCTGATTCTGGACTGGAAATCAACGACCAAGCCAGTTCGGTGTTCAACCCCCACATTCTCTTGCAGCTTCCAGTACCAGAAACTGCATTTCTCTAGTGGGCTGCACCACGCTGCCATTCTAACACCACTCCCCAGAGAGGAGAATGAATGAAAAGCAAGCCACACAAAAGCCGGAGTTCCACATTCATACTTAAAACTGCATAAACCGAGCCCTCCATAGCTTTGGCATCAGAGGAGACCAGAACCTTGAAAATCAAGCCCATTTTCACCCTATACAAATTGGACTTCTGAATGAAAGTGCCCCCATGGAGCTATATACTCCCCCAAAAAAATGAGGAAAAGAGATCAATTTGCCCATTGTTACCAATCTCTCTGTGGCCACACCTATTCACAATCAGCCAAGTCACCCTGTAGAAGAACTGTCATTCAGTTGAAGCAATAGGTAAAACAAGGCAAATCCGGTAACCTCCCTTTGGGAATTCCAAGCATGGGCATGCAGTATTACAGCGGCACAGTGCTCAGCTGTGCCAGATCAAGGAATTGATAAGAACCTGGTCTTTGGATTTCCTCATTTGGTTCCCCTCACCTGATGTTTGCGGGAGTTTACATCCAAAAATAAGTCAAACCCAGCCCAGAAAATTTCACCTAGTTTACAATCTGTGGGAATTTTAACTTCACTTGCAATGATTATTCATACCAGGAGCTGTGCCAGGAAAACATATCTGTTTATACAATCAGGAAACAGAAATGATATTGTGTTACTTATGACCAATCGCAATGAAGCAACACAGCTCCCAGGTGGGATATTGCGGTTTGAATAGCAAGCCACAGAGTAAACACAAAAATTACCCCAAAATTGCTCAATAATGTCCATTAGTGAATAAATTCAAAGAAATCATCTGCTCACAGCCATCCTGAGAGAAGGAGAAGAGATCAGATAAGAGAAGAAATCAGATATCAGGGGGAAAAAAAAAACTTTCTTTCGGGGTAGTTAAGCACTGGAATAAATTTCCCAGGGAGGCTGTGGAATCTCCATCATTGGAGTTTTTTAAGAGCAGGTTAGACAAACACCTGTCAGGGATAGTCTAGGTAATATTTAGTCCTGCCATGAGTGCAGGAGACTGGACCAGAAGACCTCTCGAGGTCCCTTCCAATCCTACGATTTTATGATTCAATAAATTATTACAAATTATTTGCTCACTCTAGGCATTATGCACTTTAACACATGAACATACCCAATATCAGTGGCTTTCATTCAAAAACTAAGGGCCAAGGTTTTCAGAAGTGCCTAGAGATTGAGTGACTATGCTGAGACACTTCCTGAAAATCAGTCCCCTGGAGATCCCTGAAGCGGGGTCCCCAAAATCTTGGCCAAAGACGTTTCTTTGCTTCCTGCAGTTCCAAACTGAATTAAACAAAATCTGGAGCAGCTATTCACAAAAAGGGCAGATCTTTTGCTGGTGTATTAATGACGCTATGACAACTGACACTAGCTGATGCTCTGCCTTGGACTGTTTTCACCCTTTAGACAGATTAGATGGGCCTTTCATACTGCTTTATTATTAATAAGAACAATACTAACTTAATCTTAAAGACATCTATCGGAGCATGCAGCAGTCCAAATGCTGAAACACATAAACCGCCTCTCCTTCTGCTCCATGCTAGCAAAGCTGTTCCATATTTAGCTCAGAATCCAGCTATTCCACATTTGACCAACTGTTCTCTGTGGTGTCATCTTTGTTTGTTTATCCCCAAACTGTTCTCTGAAATTCTGGGTCTAAAAAAAAAAAAAAAAAAAAACAGGCCTTTTTTTTTTTTTTTTTTAAAGACAAGAAAAATAAAAAGCAAGAGCTGCTGTACAGCTGCCAGTGTGTTTTACCATGGGGCAGAAATCTCCATCTCCCCATTTCACAGATAAGGGAAATCCGGGATAGAGGTTAAGGGACTTTTCCAAGGTCTCATATAAGCCAGTGACAGAGCCAAGACTAGAAGTCAGGTCTCTTGATTCCCAGGCCAGCATGTCATTCCCAGGATCACACTGCCACCTCTTTCCTGCTGATTGCTTTTAGTTTTCTGACATCATCTAATCAGGCCAGGTTGCACATGCACACATTTTAGGTCATACACTGACCAGCTGCCATAAGAGCCCTGACTCCAGTGTCGGCTATGGGAACATGTCAGATGCCACTACAAGCCGAGCACTCAGCTAGCAGATCATCTGAGGAAGTCTGGAGTGTCCTGAAAAGCTGAAGAAGATCTCAGGGCATGTTCCATTACACCAGGGATGATGGATCCAGTGCCTTGGAGGTAATCAACACATCACAGTCTATTTAACACATGACATTGCAAGTCACAGAAAAATACAGAGGGAGGGGCAGGCAATACAGCCCCTGGCTAGAAAGTTATGAAAAACAGAGCCAGGAGGCAAAGGGAGAGGGGAGCAGAGCCGGCTCCAGGGTTTTGGCTGCCCCAAGCAGCCAAACAAAAAACAAAAAAAAAGGCATGATCACAATCACGATCTGCGGTGGCAATTCGGCGGGAGGTCCTTTGCTTCGAGCAGGAGTGAGGGACCGTCCGCCGAACTGCCGCCGAACAGCTGGACATGCCGCCCCTCTCCGAAGTGGCCGCCCCAAGCACCTGCCTGGTGAGCTGGTGCCTGGAGCTGACCCTGGAGGGGAGCCTTCCAGATCAACCACTGGGCAAGTCACTGTGGTATTTGGGCAGCTTCCCCAGCAGCAGCCTGGGTACAGATGTTTCCTCCCATACAGATCATTTTTCATGAGGCCGACAGACATCGTTTGGTTCCCTGGTACGAGAGGCAGCTGTAATCACTTGTCCTTTCTCACACACATGTCCTGGAGGCTTCTCATTAAACTTCCACATCTGTTCCTGGTTTGCTATTTGTCTGAAGATATTCCTGCTATGCCAGAGAATGTGCAGCAAAAGGCCAGGTGACATCTCAAGAGAGAGGGGGCCTCAAGATTTAGCCCTGTGGATGGCAGGTGAAGCAATAGCAGGAGTTATTATATAGAACAGTCCATGATGGACATCAATAGGGTGTTGATATAAACAACCCACCATGTTGCTGCTCAAAAATGGTCCCACACGACTCCTTGAGCAGTCAGGAGGGGAAGAAAACGGGCACAAAGAAGTCATTGCTTCACCCTGGCCTCTCTGGGTAATTAATCCACAGTGCTAGGGGGCTCTGAAGGGGTGGGTAAATTAGGAAGAGAAATGGAGTGTGGGGGAGAGAGAGAGGATCCTGGAGATTTAAACATGGAGGTAACAAGCAAACATTACTTTCCTACCTGCCCCACCACTGGTGGTGGGGAAACTCGGACGATTAAAGGAAGCTGCCTCTCTGTATCCCTTCTTGCAAACCCACATTCCAACAACTCGGCTGCTAGGTGCATTTTTAGCTACTGAGTGGTCCCAGCCCCCACCCCGCCCCCATCTTATGGAGTGAGGAGTTCTTTTTTGGTTTGCTTTGCCAGTGGGAGAGCGATCTACAACAGGCAAGATGGAAGATGTTCTAATTTGGGTTTCCTATGATTTTTATAATTAGGTTTAGGCAAGGTTGGATGTATATGGCACAATCATCTGTTAGCTTGGTTCTGTCTACTCCCTTTCCCCCACCCCAAAGGGTTTTTATGAGACTGTAGTAATGTCTACTGTGCTCTGGAGCTAGATATCTTAGGTATTTAGATCAAATTGCAGCTTGGGTAATTTTCACCCAGAATAACACAAGGCCAAATTCTATGGTCCTCAATTGAGTAAAGTTCCCACTCCAGTAATTGCAGTGGCCAAATCCATCTGGGGCAAGAGATGCTGGGAGAGACTGCTAAAGACTAGACCAAGAGTTTTCTCTCAGCTGTGGCCACAATGCATTGTAGGGGAGCGAAGGAACTTATGACCCCCACAAATTTGTGTGTCATCTTTGCGCAGGGGCCATGCTAATCTTCTCTGTATCATTCCAATTTTAGTATATCACCCTAAGCAAGCACATAAGAAGTCACAATTTTCCCCTGCACATTGCAAAGGGACATCAAAGCTGTACTTATAAGGGAGAAAAAAAACAGTTTGTCATTAATGTCAAATAGATTTAGTTTAAAAATAAACCATCTTGTTGCTAATCCATTTCACAACACTTCTGTCACTTCTGTCAAAAAAGGGGCTCATGATGAATGCCTTTATCATTGCGAAAGATCTCACTTCCTCAGTGCTCTCCAGCTTGTGTTACAACAAGTGCTGCTTGGGCAACGCAGTTCATTACCATACTTCCCTAAACACAGTATCTGTGGTGCAGATCTTCTTACTCAACACTTCAGAGTGACTCATCGGAGAGCAGTCACACCATGTCTGGTTAATCAAGGATAGGTTTCTAGTTTCCCAGGCTGCTGCTTTGGGCCTGTATCTGAAGGTACGTTGTTGGGTGTAGACTTCCCTCTCCTTGGTTTCAAGCGGGATGTATTCTTTTATGGAGAAAGAAAGTTAAAATATAAAATAACCCCTTTATATAAAATCACCTCCATCTATGGAGAGGGGGCATCCAAACTATGGTTCATTGGTTCTGTTCAAGCTGTGGTTTTAGGAAGATCAGTAGTTTTCTGTCTGAAGAGAAGATAGGATGACCAGACAGCAAATGTGAAAAATTGGGATAGGGGGTGGAGGGGTAATAGGAGCCTATGTAAGAAAAAAAAACAAAAATTGGGACTGTCCCTATAAAATCGGGACATCTGGTCACCCTAAGAGAAGAGAACAAAGGACTAAATTCTGCCCTTAGTTACACTCTTACAACAGATAGGGTTGCTCCATCCATGGTAACTATATGGCCCTCATTAGTCTAGTGTCCATGCACCTCAGACAGTCCTTAATGTATTTATCCTCACAATGCCCCTGTGGGGTCAGGCTTATCAAAGTGACTTGCCCCAGGTGTACCCTTCACCCAGTAGAGAAAGCCTTTCTATTGAAAATCGTACATATCTATTTTTTTCCTTGCCCAAACTGTGAGGGATTTATCACCAGGCTTAGGATCTGAGGACAAACTGGCTCACTGCAATGTCTTGAAAAGGCATTTGTCCAGAAGGATTTAGGTTTGGACTCCAGCTCAGAAAATATTTGAGCTATTTGGGATTTTGCTTAAAAAAAAAAAAACAAGAGAAAGTTGTAGTTTTTCTTTTCGTAAACACCTGTGTCGCTAATGGCAATGACATTTCTCTAATGGAAGTGTGTATTGCTCAGACGGAAGATGCCCTGAAAGGTGATGAAAATTCAAACAAACATGCAAGATCCCAAGAGTAGAGGAAAAGATACAGCTGTCTAAAAAGACAATTAGCACTGAATGTATTTTGCAACATTTGAGACAATGTTTATCTTGCTTGCATCCTCTCAGATTCAGACAAGGGCACTTTTTTGAACTTTCTTTTTTTAATGGTAGAGACTTCTTGTACTGTCTTTGGCAAATATTGCTGAGATGTAGCTGAAACCCTTGGTCAATCTTGGCTTATTCCAACAAAGGGTTATTCCAGATCTGCTCCCTTTGAAATCAATGGCAAAACACGCATTGATTTCAATACAAGCAGGATCTGGCAGTTATAAGCCACTCTGTACAAATTAAGACCCCGATTCAGGGAAGCACTTAGGCATTCACTCAAAATTAAGCCCCCTTTCTGAATGGGGATACTTTGCTGAATTGGGGCCTAAACATCTTTCACTTTATACTGAGAAATCAGAACTGCACCTTCACGGTATCTCCCTCGGGTTGAGTGAAATCACAATCACCAACAAGAGAGACAGAAGGCACCCTTCCCAGTCAAGGCCACCATGTTCATTCACTCCCAAATGTCCCCTGAAATTTAGCATTCTTTGCATCATCCCAAAAAAGGATTTCGCAAGGTTGGGGAGGAGTGAGTTAGTGAAGTGATTTGAGCAAATGCAACTCATCTGTTGGCGTGGTTTGCAAAGTAAATAAACAAATAAAATTAAAAGGACATTTCCTTTTGCACTCGGCTAGCACAAACCAGGAAAGCATTACATTTAAGGTGCTGGGTTTTTCAAAAGCAGCCAGCATTGGCTTAATTCAGCTCCCCTTGAAATCAGTGTTCAAATTCCCACTGGCTCCCATCGGAATGGAGCTAGGCTAACACTCAATGCTTTCAAAAGAAGTCCCACCCGGGGTTCACAAATGCAATTAAAAGTGGCTGGAAAATGATGCTCTAGCTCAGGGGTAGGCAACCTGCGGCACGCGAGCTGATTTTCAGTGGCACTCACATTGCCTGGGTCCTGGCCACCGGTCCAGGGGGCTCTGCATTTTAATTTTAAATGAAGTTTCTTAAACATTTTAAAAACCTTATTTACGTTACATACAACAATAGTTTAGTTGTATATTTTAGACTTATAGAGAGAGACCTTCTAAAAATGTTAAAATGTATTACTGGCACACAAAACCTTAAATTAGAGTGAATAAATGAAGACTCGGCACACCACTTCTGAAAGGTTGCCAACCCCTGCTCTAGCTACACATGCACATCACCCCGTTGTTACTGTTGCGGGGCCTTATCCTCCCAGGGGCTGAGCATCTTTAAGTCCCATGGCAATGGAGAGCACTCAGCACCTGCTGAGCTGTGGTATAGAACTAGACCCCTACAAGCTCACACAGCAAACTCTCTGGGCCTGTTCTAAAATAGTTAAATGCTGTGTGTGGCCAGTGTGTTATATATTCAATTGCTTCTAAATTAATATGCCAAAGGGCAGTGTACCCAATATCTAAAGCTACCACCCCGTCTCCACTGGTAACAGCCTTTCCAGTGGCCTTTATCTAGGCTTGGAAGGATTAGATTTTTATTGATGAAGTCAGTAAATGTTGATTTCAACGTGCACACACACAAACTGAGGGGGAAATATTTCCATCAATAATAACAGAAATTTACACATAGGCAAAGTAAGGAAAAATTCTTCTTGAGAACTTGGTTCAGACTTTTGAATTAGGCTTGTTACAAATGGACTAACTTATGAATAGGAAAAACAGGTATGATTTGTTGATATAAGGATATTTACTTTGTATATTTTCACAAGTGATGCCAGCGATTTGTGTTTTAATGGTTTCTAGAGATTCAGAAAGTTAAAGCTTAATATCCGCAATCACAAAATCATTGTGTGACCCCAACTTTCCTGCAATTGTGACAATTTAAATCAATAGAAATTTTAAAAATGCTTACAAATAAACATTGATATTAGCTTTCGAAATATAAAAAAATAAAAATCAAGATTCGGCCAAGCCTACCTTTATCATACTGCTGGACTATTGTTGGATGACAATAGTTGCACACTTCTGTCATTGCACAGGCAGATTTGAGTGATGTCAAAAAGAAAATGTAGTTTAAAAACCAAAATTTTGATAGTTTAAAAAAACAGGTATTTAGTACGCTGTTTAAAGCTTTGCAGCCAAAGTCTGCTCTCAGTTACACTGGTGTAAGTCCATCCAGGCACTCTGCTTTCCACCCAGCTGTCAGAGCAAAACTTGTCTCAGAGTATATTTCCCCACTTGATATCCTGGACATAATGGGCTAAATTCATCCCTGATATAATTCCATTGGCCTCAGTGGTTTTACACCACAGATGAATCCAGGTGGCAGAGACAATCTGAAATAGACACTGGCAGAGCCTAGAATTCAGCCTGATTACAGGAGATAAGGATTGGTCTTTACACTAAGGGCAGGTCTTCACTACGGGGGTTGGGGGGGTCGATTTAAGATACGCAAATTCAGCTACGTGAATAGCGTAGCTGAATTAGACATATCAGAGCCGACTTACCCTGCTGTGAGGACAGCGGCAAAATCAACCTCCGCGGCTCCCCGTCGACAGCGCTTACTCCTACCTCCGCTGGTGGAGTAAGCGCATCGATTCGGGGATCGATTGTCGCGTTCCGATGAGACACGAAAATTCGATCCCCGAGAGATCGATTTCTACCCGCCGATTCAGGCGGGTAGTGTAGACGTAGCCTAAGAGACAAGCCTTTTATAGAAGCAAAGTCTCCCTAATGTAGGCTCAGGCCAGGTGGTCTAACAGTGCATAGTGGCTACTGTGCATGGGACCTGGATTATCAAGTACTTACCATGGTGGCGATAGTATGAAGCCAGCAGTGTTAGAACACAAGGGAAGATGACTTCCTAGAGTACATTTCATACAGAGGGATGTCTTGTAAAACACACTGGGGGCCTGACCTTACTTTCATTGCACAGGCAAAACTCACTAATGTCAATGGGAATTTTGCCTGCATATGAACTGCAAAACAGGACCCAACAAATTACGGCTCCAATTCAGAAATGCACTTTAAGCATGTGCTTAACTTTAAGCACACAAGTAACCCCACTGAAGTTAATGGGAAAACTCATGTGTTTAGTTAGGCAACGTGCTTAAGAACTTGGTTGCATTGGGGATTATTTACAGAAAGCTAAAGTCTCTTCCCAGTAATACTCTGGCATCTGGGTCATACCCTGAATGCACTGAAGTCAATAACCAAACTCAATGTCCATGGATGTCAATGGAGTTGCTCAGGATTTAATACTCCAGATTACAGGACAAATTCTGCTCACCTTTAATCAGTGAAACCTTGTGTAGCAGCTCCAGTTGTGGGGCTCAGCAGGGTATATTCCCACCCATACTATGCATCTGTCTATTGCCGACGCCAGCAGAGAGCTAGGGTCCCCTGACAAAGCTGTGGTGAGAGCCCTGATTTTAAAACAAACAAACAGACACAAAAAAAGAGAGGCGCATTTATTTTCCTCACAGCTGTGCTCTCCAGGACAGAAGGATTTCTGTGATGAGACAATAACGCTTTATACGGCGAGGGTAAGTTTCAGTTACTTGAAACTATCAGCTCTTGTGTTTGAATCATCTTATATTCTCCACAATGAAACGAGGCTTCCCCATTGGCAAATATTCGGTCATGCTGTTAAATCAGACACAAAGGCCAAACAGGGTTTGGATTTAAAGTGATGTCACAGGAGAAGCCTAAACCCAGCCGCTTGCCCAGTTTGGGTTTATGTACATTCCAGGCACTGTCTTACCTGCTCCTCTGAGCCGGCAAGAGGAAAGCAAGTCCGGCATTCTAATCCCTGTTACCAACAAGGAGGGCGCTGAAATTTAACATAGGCTGTTGGGATTTTTACTCCCCAACAAAATCTTCAGTAAAACCCTCGCATCTCTTTTCAAAGTACCAGAAACAGCCAAAGTTTGCACCATCTGCCGAGTGCTTGGGACCATTGTTTACCAGCATTTACAGCACTAAATCCTACATAAAAGGGTGGGGATTCTGACCACTATGAAATATTCTCTAGTCCCTGTCTCTACATGTGTGTTTTGGGTGGGGGGAGGGGGGAAGGGATGGTAGGGAGTAGGGGGTAATTTAATGGAAGCAGATACTGTTGGTTGGTTAAAAGAAAGGCCGGGGAGCCAGAACTCTTGCATTCTGATCCTGCCTCTGAATTGCTGAGTGACTTTGGACAAGTCACTTTAAGAGCATTGTGCTTCAGTTTCCCCATCTGTGAAATAGGGATATTAATAACAACCATCCTCCCTCGCCAGGGTGTTGTGAGAAACAGCAGTTCAGGAGAGGGAAGGACAGAGCTAGCCTGGTACTGGGAGATGTGGGTTCAATTTTTGGTCCCCCACAGCCATCCTGAGCAAGTCAGACCCAGATCCTCAAAGGCACATAACTCCCATTGATTTCAAAGAGAGTTAGACCCCTGAATGCCTTTGGGGATCTCAGCCTCTCTCTCTCTGGACCCCATCTGTAAAATGGGAACAATAGCACAATCCTGTCCCAGAGGGGCTTGTGAAGATAAATGGATTAAAGATTGCAAGGTGCTCTGATACCCCAGTGGTGGGGACCATCCAGATACCTTAGAAATGTAATTAGCAACGTGGCCTTAAAATTCCTCCTATCCTGAAGGAAGGAGGGAGAGAGAGAGTTACTATTATTAGAACTCTGCACTGCCCAATGGGAATTCTCTCTGCAAAGCAGAAAAGCCCCCCGCAGGAGGCAAGGTAGGATTTTAAAGGATCCCAGACTGCATATAGTATTTTGCAGAGAGCTATTAATACTGATAGAGAGATGGCGTCAGACATGGTTACTATGTGAAATATACAAGTCAAAGAGGAAATCCCATCAGGCAGAAATCCATGTCTACTAACTCTGGTGGCTGGTTGGAACAAGGACGCTCAAAACAAGCAGGGGAGAGGACTTCATGGCCAAACTAAAGGTTTTGTGACCATTAAAGTGATGCAGGGAGATGGCAGGTGGGATTAAAGATTAATGTTGTAATCTGGATGCACGATGTCTCCAAATGTACCACAAACTGCACATTGAATGTAGGTTAATACCAGCAGAACTTGATGCCCTGGGCTTGCACAAGAAGTGGAGTTTACAAGCTTCACGTAGAACAGTGGTTCCCAAACTGTAACAACCTGTGAACCCCTTTCACTAAAATGTCAAGTCTCACGAACCCCCACCTAAAAATGACTATTTCCAGGGATTTTCTCCTTTACCTGAGTATAAATTATAAAAGTAGTGATCTTGGAAATATAAAATTTGTTTTTATGACATGCTTATTATACATTATTTATTATTAATTATTATTTATCATTACAGTATTTTTATTACATTATGAAAACTCTTCCAAGATCTCACTTTCATAGTTTGTATCACTTTGAATAAGCCTGTTATAAGACAAGGCTCCTATGTTTCATCAAGGAATATCAGATGTGAAACAGCATGAAGGTATTTAAGAAGCCAACTCAAAGAGTTCCTCCTACACAAGCATTCAGGTCTTGAGCAATCTAGGCAAACAACGCACATTACAACAAAGCTTAAACTAGTTCTTCATAATAATTTTAAAAACAATACTAGCTGCCTATTTAATTTTAAAAACAGCAAACTATATCCACCTCCCTTTCCATTTCTTATAAGGAGTCTTGAAGTTTAAATGTCCTCAGTGTGATAGATGTGCTTGCTTTGATCTGCTTAGCTCTTGGAAGTCCAGGGGCTGTGGGCTGCTGGCCCCATGCTGCCTGGGGTCCCTAGGGGCAGTTCTATCTGCCATTAGGGAATTTTTTCCCCCAAGAACCCCCTGTAACATTTCATGAACCCCAGTTTGGGAACCACTGACGTAGAGCATAAGGTCTATTGTTTAGTCAAGCTTTTAATTGATCTTTAGGGCCCCGATTCAGCTGAGACATCAATGGGGCGTAAGCACATGCATAACTTTAAGCATGTACTTACGTGCTTTGCTGAACTGGGGTCTAGATCACTTGCAATAAATAAATAAATTAATGGCAATATCCTATCTCCTAGAACTGGAAGGGACCTTGAAAGGTCATTGAGTCCAGCCCCCTGCCTTCACTAGCAGGACCCAGTACTGATTTTGCCACAGATCCCTACGTGGCCCCCTCAAGGATTGAACTCCCAACCCTGGGTTTAGCAGGCCAGTGCTCAAACCACTGAGCTATCCCTCCCCCTGATGTGTTTTGTATTGTCTTGAAAGACACTTGGTCATCGCCTGGGTTATTCTTACTGGTGGAGGCCACAACTGTGATTACAAATCAATCAGTAAATACGCAACAGCCAAAGCAAGAACTGATTCTAAGGCGGATGAGCCACAGAAGCCAGGGGAGACCTGGGTGCCAAGGAGCTGTGAAAACCCTCCTTCCCAGTTCAGTTAAAACATTCACAAACCCATTTCTGCATCAGATCTGGTTCACAGGCTCTGAAGTTCTGAAGGGACTGGGTGGAATTAAGCCAAACTTTCCCCATGGCTGAATCTCCAAATCTATAGGCAAGGTGAGAGTTCTATGGGTTTGCATATGTCTGCATAGACTCAAAGACTTGAGAGGACTGGAAGGGTGGCTACTAGCCATATACCAAAATACCCTGCTACTGGTCCCACCTGATCTCTCCCAACAAATGCAGATTGAACCAGATATAGGTCACGAACAGAACCCTCAGAATATTATCCCAGATGGGCACACTGTCAATGGCAACTCGAAATAATAATTCATAAGCTCCATAGATGTTCACACAAAATATTGTTCTCAGAGTATCCAGAGAATCTGGGGGCACGCACACAAAGATGCCAATGAACCAGCGCCTCATTTCTTGGAGAATTCCAGTAACCAAAATGAACCTTGTGTGTCACCTTAACAAAGTTCAGCAGCAAAGGAAAGTGGGCACTGCCCTGTGTCCCATGACAAAGGGAAAAGGCCATTAGCAGTAGCACACAAAGCAATCTAACATCTCTAGGGAGGAAGAGAGGGGATGCCCACCCTTCACAGAGGCACCATCGTATACAGGAGGGGGAAGAAACGGAAGAGAAATGTTGGGGAATAATGTGGCAATTACAACAGAGTCTCAAAGAGGGAGAGGCTCAAAGAATAAGAGGACAGAAGAGTAGCAGTGAGAGAGAAGGTCTAAGAGAGCAAACACCTACAGCCTGGAAATGAGGAAGGCAGGGGTGGTACCTGTGAGCACCTGTTAGCAAGCTGCCCAAGGAGAGTCCCAGAAGCATTTTCTTCTCTCTCTGTTTCCTCTCTGGCCATATGCTTGGGAGTATGAATGGAGGGGAAGTGGGAAGATGCTAGCAAAGGACGAATAGGACTTCAAAGCCTATAGCACAGATTGGAGGGAGAGTGAGTGAGGTGCCCCAAAGGCAGGCAGTTCTCTGGCTCCTGACAGCAACCTAACCCCATGCATTTGGTTTCTAATTGTGGGCAGTCGAAGCCCTGTGGAACCGAAGCAGCACAGTTAGCACCTTCTAGTGCTCCTGAGGGACACTCTCACTGGAGGGACCAATACTATCAACAGCTCTTCACAACTGTCCCCATTCTCAGAGACTACGCTACCAGGATACTTTGGAGCAAACACGACTCAGAGCCAAGTTCACTAACCCAGCGGCCATCTTGTACAGGAAGTTTTAAGTCGCAGGTCTATGGGGAAATACCTGCATTTCCTCACTACGGCAGCTTTTGACCCTGTTACTGCTAGACCCATAATGACAACATAATGCAAACTGACAGGGTGGAACAGGAAACCTGAAAATAGAGTGGCAGCTCTGAGTGCGTAATTGGTGTCAAAGAGGAAGTATATTGTCAGTTCTCTCCAGTTACATGTGCAGATGCCTGAGGCTTTCCTATACACTGTCAGCCCTATAAATAGTCTTAAGTAACCTTTCAGAAATAATGCACTGAGGCGGGTTCTTTGCTTTTCTTTCAGGGAAGAAGTAGGTAGAGATTAGTGCAGGGCCAGCTCATCATAGTCAGTATGAACATGTTGGCCAAATGTTGCTTTTTTGGCCCCCACGTCCATGAATGATCTCTGTCACGGTTGTGTGAAGAACCTTCGTACGAACATTCCCAGCATGATAGCTTCCCCCAGACATTCTTATTAACAAATACAGAAAATGAGCAAAATGCAAAAAATAACAGCAGCACCCACTGCCTTCCTTTCTAGGCTCTGAGAAAGCTAAGCATCATTATCGCTGGTTTTACAGATGGGGAAAGAGAGGTTAAATAACATGGCCAGTGTTGAACTGCAGGGCAGTGGCAGAGCTAGGAATAGAACTCAGGGGGGCAGATCCACCAGCTGAGGGTCTGTCCCCAGGTCCCCTGACTCTCAGTTCAGTGCCCTGTCCCAAGTAGGCAAATCTGTTTGAATTCCAAAGAATTCTCATGCATACTTCTCTGCACTTTCTGCCCAGCTCTAATGGAAACAGGCACTGGATAGACAGCACTTAAATCCATTCTCAAGCCAAATTGCTAACTTGGAAAGCTCACATACACTACTTGCATAGTACAAGTGGGATTTCCAACTGGGACGCAGGCAAGGCAAGAGCACAGTTTGCCTCTCTCTTTATTTACCACAAAGCCTGAAAAGTTTGTACGTAGCTACAATAAAGGTTTTTTCCCCCCAACAATGCTTTTTTTAAAAAAAGCATATTTTGCTAACGTGGGGCCATATCTTACAATGTTACTCAGGCCAAGGTCCCATTGTGGCCAATGGAGAGTTTTGCCTGAGAAAGAACCGTAGAATTACACCCCCAGGTGTGATTGAAAAGATGCTGAGTTTTACAGTCACAAAGACATGGTAGAGTTCTGTGGAAGCACCAATTTGTGGGGAGGGAGGAAATTTATATACTGTCATTTTATCTGACTTCTAAATCTCCCCCATTAGCTCTTGCATTTAGCACATAGGTACCACCAAGTTGGACGCTGCAGAAAAAAACCCCTAAAATCAGGTTAGATAGATTGCACTAACAAGATTAGATGTTATTAGATCCGTGGCTGGGCACCAAGGTCCCATATATATATATCTTTACTGAATAGATAAATGTACCGAAACATGCATAGACCTTGGTGCCCAGCCACGGATCTAATAACATCTAATAAATATATATATTTATTTTAGGGCTGTCAAAAAAATTAATTGCGATTAAAAAAGTTAATCGTGATTAATTGCACTGTTAAACAATAATAAAATACCATTTATTTAAATATTTTGGATGTTTTCTATAACTTAAAATATATTGATTTCAATTACAACACAGAATACAAAGTGTACAGTGCTCACTTTATATTTATTTTTGATTACACTGAAAACCCCCCCAAAGAAATAGTATTTTTCAATTCCTCTAATACAAGTAATGTAGTGCAATCTATTTATCATGAAAGTTAAACTTACACATTTAGAATCGTGTACAAAAAAAGCCTGCATTCAAAAATAAAACAATGTAAAATTTTAGCGCCTTCAAGTCCACTCAGTCCTACTACTTGTTTTCAATGTCACCTGAAAGTGATAACAAGCGTTCTCATGCCACTGTTGCAGCCGGCGTTGCAAGATATTTACTTGCCAGATGTGCTAAAGATTCATATGTCCCTTCATGCTTCAACCACCATTCCAGGGGACATGCATCCATGCTGATGACAGGTTCTGCTTAATAACTATCCAAAGCAGTGCACACGGACACATGTTCATTTTCATTATCTGAGGCCTGGTCTACACTACGGGTTTAGGTCGACTTTAGCAGCGTTAAACCGAATTAAGCCTGGACACGTCCACACAACGAGGCCCTTTCTTTCGACTTAAAGGGCCCTTTAAACCGGTTTCTTTACACCACCTCCGACGAGGGGATTAGCGATAAAACCAGCCTTTGCGGGTCGGAATTGGGGTAGTGTGGACGGAATTCGATGTTATTGGCCTCCGGGAGCTATCCCACAGTGCTTCATTGTGACCGCTCTGGACAGCGCTCTCAACTCAGATGCACTGACCAGGTAGACAGGAAAAGACCCGCGAAGGTTTGAATTTCATTTCCTCTTTGCCCAGCGTGGAGAGCACAGGTGACCACGCAGAGCTCATCAGCACAGGTAACCGTGATGGAGTCCTCCCAGGATCGCAAAAGAGCTCCAGCATGGACCGAACGGGAGGTACGAGATCTGCTCGCCATATGGGGAGATGAAGCAGTGATAGCTGAACTCCGTAGCAGTAAAAGAAATGGAAAAGTATTAGAAAAGATCTCCAAGGCCATGAAGGACCGAGGCCATAACAGGGACACACAGCAGTGCCGCGTGAAAATTAAGGAGCTACGGCAAGCTTACCACAAAGCCAGAGAAGCAAACGGAAGGTCCGGGGCAGAGCCGCAAACTTGCCGCTACTACGCGGAGCTGCATGCGATCCTAGGGGGTGCAGCCACCACTACCCCAACCGTGTGCTATGACTCTCTCACTGGAGAAACACACAGGGAAGACGGTTTGGGGAACGAGGAAGATGACGATGGAGGTACTGTAGGTAGCTCACAGCAGCAAGGAAGCGGAGAAACCGGTTTCCCCAACAGCCAGGATATGTTTGTGACCCTGGACCTGGAACCAGTAACCCCCGAACTCACCCAAGACCCTCAGGGCACACAGGAGACCTCTGGTGAGTGTAACTTTGTAAATATTTGTAAACATTACAAAAAAAAAGCAAGCAAGTCTGTTAACGTGTATGGGGATGGAACGGAAATCCTCCAGGGACATCTCCAGAAAGCTCTCCTGGTTGAAATGGGGTGATTTTATTAAAGGGGACATTCAGAGGCGCCCGTTCCTGCTCTTCTGACCAGAAATGTTCCCCGCTGTTAACCATGCGATGGGGGGAGGGGTGAAGTGATCATCCCAGAGAATCGTGTGTGTGTGTGGGGGGGGGGTGGTTTACTTGTGTTTGTGCCGCATGTTAACTGGGAAACCGCAGCCCCCTCCTTTTACATTGAAACCCCATTTTAAATGGACAACCCAATTCATCCTTGATATGGGAAATGCGCTGCTGTTTGCAACCTTTCCCGCATGTTAAGAAGGTTAAAAAAGCCAAAACACTGTGGCCTACGATGGCTGCCTGCAAGCCGAAATATGCGACCTTGTAATGAAAGAGTGTACCCATTGTTCCCTAAAATGTGTCTTTTTTAACCACCTCTCCCTTCTCCTCCGCCAGCTGCAAATGTTTCTCCTTCGCAGAGGCTCGTGAACATTAGAAAGAGAAAACGTAAGACGAGGGACGAGATGTTCACGGAGCTGCAGATGTCCGCCCAGGCTGATAGAGCACAGCAGAATGCGTGGAGGCAGTCAATGTCGGAGATGAGAAAAGCCCAATATGAACGAGAGGAGAGGTGGCGGGCTGAATCGCGGGAAGAACAGAGCAAGTGGCGGGCTGAAGACGATAGGTGGCGTCAGCTTGCAGACAGACGGCAAGAGGCAATGCTCCGTCTGCTGGAGCATCAAACTGATATGCTCGAGCGTATGGTTGAGTTGCAGGAAAGGCAGCAGGAGCAGAGACCGCCGCTACAGCCCCTGTGTAACCAACAGCCCTCCTCCCCAAGTTCCATAGCCTCCTCACCAAGACGCCCAAGAACACGGTGGGGGGGCCTCCGTCCACCCAGTCACTCCACCCCAGATGATCGCCCAAGCATCAGAAGGCTGGCCTTCAATAAGAGTTAAAGTTTTAAAATGCAGTGTGTCCTTTTCCATCCCTCCTCCCCCACCCATCCCAGGCTACCTTGGCAATTATCCCCCTACCTCTGTAAGGAACTAATAAAGAATGCATGAATGTGAAAAAACAATGACTTTATTGCCTCTGCAAGCGGGAGGGGAGGGTGGGGTGGGGTGGGGTGGTTGGTTTACAGGGAAGTAGAGTGAACCGGGTCGGGGGGGGGGGGGTGGAGGGTTCATCAAGGAGAAACAAACAGAAGTTTCACACAGTAGCCTGGCCAGTCACAAAACTTGTTTTCAAAGCTTCTCTGATGCGCACCGCGCCCTACTGTGCTCCTCTAACCGCCATGGTGTCTGGCTGCGCGTAATCAGCGGCCAGGCGAGTTGCCTCAACCTCCCACCCCGCCATAAAGGTCTCCCCCTTACTCTCACAGATATTGTGGAGCGCACAGCAAGCAGCAATAACAATGGGGATATTCTTTTCGCTGAGGTCTGAGCGAGTCAGTAAGTTGTGCCAGCGCGCTTTTAAACGTCCAAATGCACATTCCACCACCATTCGGCACTTGCTCAGCCTGTAGTTGAACAGGTCCTGACTCCTGTCCAGGCTGCCTGTGTACGGCTTCATGAGCCATGGCATTAAGGGGTAGGCTGGGTCCCCAAGGATCACGATAGGCATTTCAACATCCCCAATGGTCACTTTCTGGTCCGGGAAGAAAGTCCCTTCCTCCAGCTTTCGAAACAGAGCAGAGTTCCTGAAGACGCGAGCATCATGTACCTTTCCCGGCCATCCCACGTTGATGTTGGTGAAACGTCCCTTGTGATCCACCAGGGCTTGCAGCAGCATTGAAAAGTAACCCTTGCGGTTTACGTAGTCGGTGGCTTGGTGCTCCGGTGACAAGATAGGGATATGGGTTCCGTCTATGGCCCCGCCACAGTTTGGGAATCCCATTTCAGCAAAACCATCCACTATTGACTGCACGTTTCCCAGAGTCACTACCCTTGCTATCACCAGGTCTTTCATTGCCCTGGCAAATTGGATCACAGCAGCCCCCACCGTAGATTTGCCCACTCCAAATTGATTCCCGACTGACCGGTAGCTGTCTGGCGTTGCAAGCTTCCACAGGGCTATCGCCACTCGCTTCTCAACTGTGAGGGCTGCTCTCATCTTGGTATCCTGGCGTTTCAGGGCAGGGGAAAGCAAGTCACAAAGTTCCATGAAAGTGGCCTTACGCATGCGAAAGTTTCACAGCCACTGGGAATCATCCCATACCTGCAGCACGATGCGATCCCACGAGTCTGTGCTTGTTTCCCGGGCCCAGAATCGGCGTTCCATGGCATCAACCTGCCCCAGTGACACCATGATTTCCACATTGCTGGGGCCTGTGCCTTGTGAGAGGTCTATGTCCATGTCAATTTCCTCATCACTCTTGTCGCCGCGCTGCAATCGCCTCCTCGCCTGGTCCGGGTTTCGCCTTGGCATGTTCTGCTCTGCATATACTCCAGGACAATGCGCGTGGTGTTCATAGTGCTCATAATTGCCGCGGTGATCTGAGCGGGCTCCATGATCCCAGTGCTAGCTATGGCGCCTGGTCAGAAAAAAGGCGCGAAAGTAGTATCTGATGGACCAGGAGAAGGAGGGCGGGAGGGAGGGAGGGAGGGCCGAGTGACGACATGGCGTACAGGTACAGGAACAGGGAGAAACACAAACAACTGTCACACAGAATGGTCCCCCCAAAGATTAAACTGGAAACCCTGGGCTTAGCAGGCCATTGATTTCACGGAGGAAGGGGAAGCAAATGAACACAGAACAAATCTATTTTTTACATCTTAAGGTGGCAGCCAACGGTGCAGCATGAGTGACAGCCATACCAGTATGACGACGATGGGTACCAATCATAATATACCATCATCTGCCAAAAGGCAAGGGGCTACTGCTGTGTAGCAATGCAGCCCCACGTCTGCCAGCCCCACGTCCGCCAGCACCCAGCATCGCCCTCGGCCTCTTCTGGGTGCTTAGCAGACAATACTGGGCAATTGGCAGAAAATAGTATATTACGACTGGTAACCATCATCATCAAAACAGTAGCATGTCTGCCCAGGTGGCCATGATTGACAGCCATACCAGTATGACGATGACGGGTACCAGTCATAATATACCATCGCCTGCAAGGGGCTGGTGCAATGCAGCCCCACGGCTGCCAGCCCCACGGCTATCACTCATGCTACACCGTCTACCGCCAAAAGGCAGTTAGCAGCTGCTGCTGTGTAGCAATGCAGTCCCACGTCTGCCGGCACCCAGAGGACATATGGTGACGGTGAGCTCAGCTGAGCTGAGCGGGCTCCATGCTTGCCGTGGTATGTTGTCTGCACAGGTAACCCAGGTAAAAAGGCGCGAATCTATTGTCTGCCGTTGCTGTGACGAGGGGGGAGGGGCCTGACGACATGTACCCAGAACCGCCCGCGACACTGTTTTGCATCATCCGGGCATTGGGATCTCAACCCAGAATTCAAAGAAAAGGCGCGAACCGCTTCTCGGCTCTCTGAGCTGTGGCGCAAACGTAGTATCTGACGGACTAGGGGAAGGAGGGAGGGGGGCCGAGTGACGACATGGCGTACAGGCACAGGGAATTAAAATAAAGAACGGTGGCTGTGCATCAGGGAGAGACACAAACAACTGTCACAGACTGGTCCCCCCCAAAGATTAAACTGAAAACCCTGGGTTTAGCAGGCCGTTGATTTGACGGAGGGAGGGGGAAGCAAATGAATACAGAGCAAATCTATTTTTTTACATCTTAAGACGACGGTGCAGCGTGACTGATAGCCCTCGGCATCTTTCTGGGTGCTTGGCAGCAAATACGGGGCGGTGTATGACGATGGTCTTCAGGCCTATTGCACAATCGGCTGCTCAGGGAAGACTCTGCTAACGTACGATGACCCGACTTGTAATAGGATGGCTAACAGTCGTAATACACCATTTACTGCCAAAAGGCAAGCCCCACGGCTGCCAGCACCCAGATCGCCGATGAAGGCTACCAGTCTACTGCACCGTCTACCGCCAAAAGGCAGTTAGCAGCTGCTGCTGTGTAGCAATGCAGTCCCACGTCTGCCGGCACCCAGAGGACATATGGTGACGGTGAGCTCAGCTGAGCTGAGCGGGCTCCATGTTGTCTGCACAGGTAACCCAGGTAACCCAGGTAAAAAGGCGCGAATCTATTGTCTGCCGTTGCTGTGACGGGGGAGGGAGGGGCCTGACGACATGTACCCAGAACCGCCCGCGACACTGTTTTGCATCATCCGGGCATTGGGATCTCAACCCAGAATTCCAAGGGGCGGCAGAGACTGCGGGAACTGTGGGATAGCTGTGGGATAGCTACCCATTGTGCAATGCTCCGGAAGTCGACGCTAGCCTCGTACTGTGGACGCGGTCCGCCGACTAGAGCACCTACAGCATTTTATTGTGTGGACACACACAATCAGCTGTATACAACCGATTTCAATAAAACCGGCTTCTATAAATTCGAACTAATTTCGTAGTGTAGACATACCCTGAGTCAGATTCCACCAGCAGAAGGTTGATTTCTTTTTTGGTGGTTCGGGTTCTGTAGTTTCCGCATTGGAGTGTTGCTCTTTTAAGATTTCTAAAAGCATGCTCCACACCTCGTCCCTCTCAGATTTTGGAAGGCACTTCAGATTCTTAAACCTTGGGTCAAGTGCTGTAGCTATCTTTGAGACATTGAGACCTTCTTTGCGTTTTGTCAAATCTGCAGTGAAAGTGTTTTAAAATGAACAACCTGTGCTGCGTCATCATCAAAGACTGCTATAACATGAAATATATGGCAAAATGCAGCTAAAACAGAGCAGGGGATAATTCTCCCCCCAAGGAGTTCAGTCACAAATTTAATTAATGCATTATTAATGAGCATCATCAGCATGGAAGCATGTCCTCTAGAATGGTGGCCAAAGCATGAAGGGGCATACGAATGTTTAGCATATCTGGCATGTAAATACCTTGCAAAGCTGGCTACAAAAGTGCTATGCAAATGAATGTTCTCACTTTCTGGTGAGATTGTAAATAAGAAGAGGGCAGCATTATCTTCTGCAAATGTAAACAAACTTGTCTTAGCAATTGGCTGAACAAGACGGAGGACTGAGTGGACTTGTAGGCTCTGAAGTTTTACATTGTTTTGTTTTTGAGTGCAGTTATGTAACAAAAAAATTACATTTGTAAGTTGTCAAGTATCAGAGCGGTAGCCGTGTTAGTCTGAATCTGTAAAAAGCAACAGAGGGTCCTGTGGCACCTTTGGGACTAACAGAAGTACTGGGAGCATAAGCTTTCGTGGGTAAGAACCGAAGTGAGGTTTGAAAGCTTATGCTCCCAGTACTTCTGTTAGTCTCAAAGGTGCCACAGGACCCTCTGTTGATTTGTAAGTTGCACTTTCACGATAAAGCGATTGCACTACAGTGCTTGTCTAAGTTGAATTGAAAAATAAAATTTATTTTATCATTTTTACAGTGCACGTATTTGTAATAAAAATATACACTTTGATTTCAATTACAACACAGAATACAATATATATGAAAATGTAGAAAAACATCCAAAATATTTATTAAATTTCAATTGGTATTCTATTGTTTAACAGTGCAATTAAAACTGATTAATTTTTTAAATCGCAATTAATGTTTTTGAGTTAATTGCGTGAGTTAACTGTGATTAATCTACAGCCCTAAAATATATACACACACATGCAGACACACACAATATATATCTCTATCTACATAGCTAAGATACTTCTTGTGCCTTGTCTGTCAGATTGTAAGCACTTCAGAGCGGGGACCACGGCCCAGATCCACAAAGCTATGTAGATGTAATTGAAATCAGTGGAAGTTAGGGCCTAAATACCTTGAGGATCTGGGCCCCGCCTTTCTATGTGTTTGCATAGCACCTAGCGTAGTGAGATGCTGATCCTTACTCGATTCTATTGTAATGCAAATAATAAATAGCAGCTGCTAGAGTGGGGTGAGGAGGGATAGCTCATTGTTTTGAGCATTGGCCTGCTTAATCCAGGGTTGTGAGTTCAATCCTTGTGGGGGCCACTTAGGGATCTGTGGCAAAATCAGTACTTAGTCCTGCTAGTGAAGGCATGGGGCTGAACTCAATGACCTTTCAAGGTCCCTTCCAGTTCTAGGAGATAGGATATCTCCATTAATATTATATAGATTGGCCATTTCAGATCCCTTGATGACCCCACAGTCACTTTTCTCACAGGACAGCGTACCTGGGACCAGAGCAGTCTTGTATCCCCCCTCTTCCCTGGCTGCCAGTAGGGACCTGAGAGAGGTCAATACAAGCTCAAACATTCCAGAGAGCTACCCAAACCAGTCCCGCATCAGCAGGTGCAAGCCCCTTCACTCCAGCATCAGTGCAGAATCGTGGCTTGAGTCCTTAATTGCGTCCCACACTTTCCAGTCCTCATAGAGTGAGGCTGGCAACAAGGATCTGCTTCTGAGGCGAGCAAATGACCAAATTAGCATGAATTAATTAATTAACGGTTAAAAGGCTCTTTGAAGGTGCAAAACCCTCTGAATGATGCTAGGTGTTAGCTAAGCAAGGGCTGAATGCCCACGAAATGACCTCATTCCGAGAGCTGAGTTCCAATGTTATTTTCGGCTGTGACCTGCCCCCAGGTTGCTCATCAGCACAGTATGGACCCCGCAGTGCAGCAGTTGTGCTGGTGGCGGCCTCGTGATGGAACGGGGGACCCTGCTTTAGTGCTGCCAGGATGCGGTGCCTCAGCTTTCCAAGCAAAATGGAATTGGAAAACTTCCCGAGCCATGCATCTGCTCCTCTGATCTACGTGCTATAGGAAGAGGCTATGTAGGGCAGCAGTGAGATTGGAGGAGTGAATTCTTTTCTCTTGCTGGCTGGCTCTGCAGAGCAGCTTGGAGAGTCCAGCATTTCAACATGAAGGGATGCATTTCACACAGGGATGTTCTCCAGGACAGCAGAGACTGGGGGCCTCAACCCATTGTGGGGAAAGACGTACAGACCAAGCAGAAGAGGAAGAGCAATACTGTTGAAGCAAACTGCAAATCTTAGACCCTGTTGAGGACTTAGAAACAGGGAGGAAAGGGAGCCGAGTTCTTTTTAAAGTGCAGAGATTTTTCTACAACATGGAGGATTTTAGTTGCAGAATTAATTATTTTTATTTATACAGTTACCTGATCACTGGCAATATTCACAATCCAGCAACTGTTTGTTACAGTCTTATGTACATATACAATCTTATGTGCCTGCAATACATACCACATGCCAGCTGTGTTAATTACACTGCGTTGGGAACAAGATCTACCATAGGAAAGTTGAGGCTTTGTTTGCTTGCGTTGCACTAGTGCATCTCTTGTTCTCTCCATCTTCTGGCAGGGATGCTTCATCCTGAGCAGCTGTACCGGATCCTGTCCTTGGCCAGGGAGTCATTTTTAGTTCCCTCAGGATCCAGCATAACAAACTAGTGAAATGTTTTCTGCAAAACTATACTTTTTTCTTACTTCAGCCAAACCTATTCCCTAGTATTTGTCCTGCCTCCCCCACATCAGAAAGCTTCACATCTATTTCAGTGATCCATCCTGAATCACCGAGGTGCTAAATGATCAGTCTGGAAAGGCATAATGAATGGCACTAATAATAGCATCCTGATACAAGCCCAGCAAGCTGCTTAAGATAGGAACAGCCCAACTGTAGCCAACGGAGCTAATCATGTGGCTAGTTAGACATGTGCTTATGCACTATGCAGAATCAGGGCCTTAATCAGGGAAAGGACATCATGGCCCATGGACCTCTTTTGAACCGGGATTACACGTAGCAAGAAGCAGCAATTTCATGCATAAGCAGCTCTCTGCTATGAAGGGGCAGGCACTGGGTCTAAGTAGTTAGCATTTGGACTTCGGAGAAATGGGGTTCCAGTGCATATGGGGCACTATTAAGAATTATCGCTATGTCAAATAAAACGCAGCATCTTAGTCTGCTCTGCAATTGAAGCCCAACCCCCCAAACTATTGAGGCACCGAACGCTGTTTGAAATGTTTGAATCAGGGGGTTCAATACTGTCAAGGGGCTGAGCCTGAGACCAAGAGACCAGCATGTAGAGATTCAGAACAAGGACAGACTAACATGGGGCTTCTGACCAAAAAGTAACGGGTGTAAGTGAGAAAACTCCTTTCCATGCACTTCTGCATTAACACTGAGAGACATGACTATTAACCCAACGCACAAGGTGACAATTTCTAAACCATTGGCTGGATCCATGCAGAGATCAGCTCAGAGTCTAAAATGCTCAATACAATCTTGCTCTTATTCATTACCACTAACATGTGGAAGACAGTTGGCGAAGAGGGGCGGAGGAAAACCCATTGTTTATCTGTATGCGGAGTAGATTGTAAGCCAGTAGATCATGCCAGAATCATTGCTCCTTTGTTTAGCTTTGGTCTATCAAATCACCTTCCCTCCCCCGCCTGTGGCACACAGAATGTTTTATAATCACTGCTACTAACAGAAGAGAGAGTTGGTGAAATCAGTTAAACATTTACGCAATAACCACTGAAGAATGATCAATGGCCTGCTGCTGATGGCCTATTTTGTGGGTAATGAGGGACAGTCCCTCTTTGGTTCAGGCTCTCTCTTTGCTTAGTTAAGGCTACGTGATTGCAATCAGATTTCACACACAACAGCAACAACCCTTTCATTGGGCACAGCTGCTACTGGCCTAAAGTACAGATAAGACAAAATTAGCCTCAGCACAATTAGTTTGGTAGGTTCACTCGCTAAAGGTTTCGTTACCAATGAGCAACACTGGAAGCCTGCAGTGTTGCAGGAAACAGAACTTTACTAGACGTGCTGAGACACCGGCGCTACCCATCTGCAGCAACCAGCACTAGGCTTGCATTCCCAAGGCCCTGCTCCCTCACCCATCTAAATCCCTCCAGAAATCCAAGCCTTTTCCTCCCGTTGCACTCGTCAGCCCGCACTAAGGGAAGAACTTGGCCCAGCTCTGCACCAAGAGCGAGAGGATGGATCTGTAGGGTATTCATGCTACCTGGGATTGATGGTGAAGGTGACATGGATAAATCTTCTCTTTACAACAAGCAGCTGCCTGGTTTTTGAGCCAGAAAGACCACATCACATCTGTGGTCTGCTCACTCCACTGGCTACCCATCTGAGTCAATGGAGAATCCAAGTACAAGCAGGAGAGAAGAGCCAGTTTGGACACTTACAAATGTATGAGTTGCACTGAATCTGGCATCTAGGTGAGTTTGGGAAATGCCACAGACTCAGCTAAAGAAAACACTGGCTTACACCCACTGGGCTACAGTGCCCGGTGATACAGCTGTACTTGATTTACAATTAGCAACATAAAGGCCAGAATCCTGGAGGGGAGACAAAAAACAACCTCAGTCCCCATGGGTGACATCCCCCTTGACATCACTGTGATTCCATGGGCTAGTATCCAAAGTGGCAGGTGCCATTTACAAACCTAAGATTGGCTCACCCAGAATTCTGCATGCAGAGATGGTGCAGGCTCAGGCCCCACACATTATAACTCACTACCAGAAGTGAAGGGTTGAGTATTATTACTGGAAGAAAAATCCACACAGGGGCCTGCTCATGGCCAAATCACAGCAAGGGTTACTTTTGCAAGGCAATGGTATATAAGTTTGACAAAGCAATTATATTACTGTGGTTGCCTAAAGCTGGGGATGAGGAGAAAAAGTACAGTGCTGTACACCACAGAAAGCAGACTAGAAACCCATCAGGCATATCCTCTCAATGGGAAGGAAGCATTTCCTCTGCCCAGCCCACAAGCTTTCCTTGAAGTTACAGAACAGGGAAGGAAGACCAGTAGAGAGAAGAGGTCAAGTAACTCAATGGCTTGGGGAAGTAAACAAACCTTGTTGTCTTAACAGCCTTTCCAAAACACTTGTGAACCTTTTCATAAAGCAGGAGTGGGACTTGAAGAAGGGGAGTCACCACGTGCATGCATACAAAATACACACACAGGTTTAGCGTCCAAAACTCAGACCTTTCTCCTTGCCTTCATTCTTATCTCAGTTATGACCCTCAATCACTCCTGAGCCAGCTTATAAACATCAGGTGAGGTCCCCTCACTCACAGAGGCACAGCCCCTTTTATACTCAGGGCTAGGAGACCTACCTGATCCATCATGTTTCCCACGTGAGTCAGCAGAACAATTCTGCATCGCCCTGCAGGGTCACAAACCTGAAACCAGCACCTTTACACTTCACCACTATCAGCTCTGTTTAAAAGTAAAGCAGATATGCAGTGGCTACTCCAAACAGGATTGCCATTTTAATCACTTGGTTTCAGATGATCTATCTGCGAATAGCTCCCAGATAGAATTAATGATCAAATTAGTTCCACCCAACCCTCCAGTTTTAGGGAAATTTATTCTGATTCACTACAATCTATAATACTCAGCAACAAATCCACTGTGGGGAGAAACTGGCGCAACCCCCCCTGCTTTGCACCAGGTTTCCCATGGAACAACAAGAACAAAACTGTTGTAGCACCTTCCATTCGATGAATAGAGCCTCACAGCACCCAGGCAATGTAGGGAAAATTGTTGCGCTCATTGTAGAGATGAGAGAGGCCAAGATCATACAGTGACTCAGTGGCAAAGCTGGGAATGGACACAAATGTCCTGACTTCTTAACCTTGAACTTTAGGTATACAAGTACGTAGAGTGGGGAAAAAAATAACTTCAATCATATCGTTACTTCTGTATTCCAATTAAACATGTTTTTTAAAGGGGAATTCTCCCCTTCCCCCACTACAAGTATGTGTTACGCATGGGATGTGCTGTGAAGGGGTAAAAATCATAGTTACTGTTGGGGACTTGTTGCAGTTTGTTACACAATTCACTTCTAGCTTTTGCAAGTGGGAAAATGCAATAGCTGTCTTTGGTAAGTGAGTCTATATGTTTCCGTCCATTTCAGCCAAACTGAGGGATGGGAAGGAAAGCAAAACTTTTCAGAGGTAGCAGTCATTGTGGCCAGAAACACAGTTGTTTATTTTAATTCTTATTTGTAGTCTAGTATCCCCAGCCGAAATCAGGACCCTATTGTGCTAGGTGCTGTACAAACACTGAACGAGAGACAGTCCCTGCCCCAAACCGCTTATGACCTAAATAGCTATTGATTAGATCTCTTTTTTTTTTTTTTTTTTAAGATGGAGCAAGATTCCTTTTAAGAAAAAAATCAGATAAACTAAGACACGGTAATGATGTTTAGCCCTGTCCCTAGGTCCCAATAGGCCGTTTTATTATTTTTCAGTGTAGTTATTCTTATTTCAATAAGCAAAACATTTTTATCTCATCTCATGCTTTTGGGGGGGGGAATTCAGCATGGTCCTTGGGTTCAGAATCAGTGCCGTGTTAATTCCCTTTTGTGCCAGTGCAAATTCCACAGAGGCACTCATCACTTCCTAGTAATGACGGCTGTGATAGGTCATGGCCATGATTTTCAGACAGGACTCAGGAGGTTAGCAGCCTCAGTTCTAGAGTGCTCAAGATGAGGTGCCTTTAAGGAGTCTAATTTTAGGAAGGGCCAAGCGCTCACCCGCTGAAAATCAAGGCCCTTGGGAAAGTGTCTCGTGTTGGGCAGCCAAACATAGACACACCTAAGATCCCTATTGACAACCTTGGCTCCACGGAGCTCTGACACTGCTCAGAGTGGCATTGATTTCAAAGGGGGCACTGCCTGGGTGCCGGGGTCCATCTGCACTGAGCCACCTGGGTTTCAAGGGGGGGTCTGGCTGCTTGGAGCTCTTTGTAGGATCAGCACCATCATTATTTATGTATTTGGATTTCTACAAAACAAAATAAAAGTGAGGCTGTCCCATTGCCCATCCAGTTTGCAGGGAGACCCCACAACACGCTACGTGCGGCTGTGATTATTTTTTTAAATCAGCATCATGAGGCAAAGGTCTGAGTGCAGGACTGGGAGCCAGGGACTCTTGAGGTAGAATCCTTCCCCTGACGACTTCTCCCCACAACCCCTGGCAGAATGTTTACTGTGTATATTATGGCTGCCCAGTGCTAGGTGCTGTACCAACACATATCTAAGGGTACTTCCACACAGCAGCTGGGAGTGTGATTCCCAGCATGGGTCTACACTACAGACAAGCTGTAGTTTTACTCAAGAGAGCATGCTAACAGCAAGAGCAGTATGACTGCAGTAGTGCAGGCACAGCTAAGGGTACAGTCCCACCTGACCCTTGGGTACATACTCGGGTGGCTAGCCCAAGCCGCTGCCTGTGCTGCTGTTTTTACCCATCTGGAAATCCCCTTCCCAGGTGCTGTGCAGATGTACCCTGAGCACCAGGTGAGAGCCCAGAGTGGCTACGACAAACCGACTGGGGGAAGCACAAGGCGGGGTGGGAACCATCATGATCGACGTGCTAAGTGGCAGGCAGAGCACACCAGCTGCCGAGCCCTGGCTGAGCGTTTCCTAGCCCCAGCAGGGAAGAGTTTGAAGGCGGTGTTTGAGGGATGGTGCGGTGGCCTTGTGAGTGACCATGGAAACTCAGGGGCAGTATGGGAGAAAGCGTGAGGGTGCTTCTTGGAACGTTCGACAGGCGAGTCCCTGTTGCCCCCTCCCCTCACCCCGGCTAACCCTCACCTGACAGGGACATGGGGAGGACCAGCGTCAGCTCACGCCGGGAAGGGGGGCTGAACGTGAGTTGTGCAGCTTGTTGTGGTTTATTTAAATAAATGCCTTAAGGAGAAGAAGGGAGGAAAACACAGCAGCTCCAGCCACCCATTGCTTCGCCAGAGCAGCCAGTGCAGCAGCTGCCAGCAATTTCCCACCCCTATAGCTGGGACCCAGCACCCCTAGGGACTATAGCTGGGACCCAACACAAAAGAGGCGGCTGGAAGCTCTTCCTGGCACTGGAGGCTTTGTGGGTGCCTAAAGCTGTATCCTAGCGGAGCCGAGCTGCGTGTCGCTGAAGAGCATCAATGGGGCATTTGTAAACACTGTCTGTAAGGGGGCACAAAGATGAAGACACCACTGGCAGCACTTTTGCTAGGCTTCCGTCCAGAACTCTCCTTTCAGGGGAGGGGGAGGGAATTGATTCATCCAGCGATTTTGTGAAGTCATTCTCTCCTGATTCCCTTTCTCCTCCCCCAGCGTCAACTGTGGAAAATGAACACAATAGCCATAGTCTGTTGCAGTATTTGCTTCCTAAGGTACCAGCGAACGATGCCTCTCCACTGCCTGGCCCCTGCCAACAAGGCGTCACAGATGGGGCTGGTGTCTGGCCTGTCCCTCGGACACAGCATGGATGTTTAACCTAGTTACCACACTGCGCAGCCTCCTTCTGACTGCTCAGCATTACTAGCCTGCACTGTGGGGCGCACGGCAAGGGGAGCTGGCGTCCTTCACTTTGGAGTGAGGAAAGAACGATTGGTTAGGAGCCAAAAGGGGCAGAATATCTGGCTGCCCCAGGAGGCTCGGGAGAATAGGCTGGCAGAGGAGAGCTCTTGAGAAATGAAAGCTGGTGAGTAGCCATCAATGGCTGGATATTTGGTGACCTGCATGACATTGGCAGGAGAGGAGAGAACATCCTCAGTTAGAGGGAGCAAGAAAGTGAGTTGTTGGCCAGATCTCTCACGTGCACACGCTCCTTCCCCATTCGCCCTGGCAAAGCAATCAAAGACAATTCGCTACATTCGCAGCTGATGTAACCTGGTTCATCTCCACGAGCGTCAGTGAAGTTGTAGCCATTTATCGCAGCGGGGAATTTGTCATAATTATCTCCTGCCATTTCCTCACCATCTTTTTTAAGTAGTGCTGATGGGCTCCGAAGTGGGGTGTGATGCCAAACGTAGAATGCCGCTGGTTGGTTAGTGGGGAGGGAGTGTGGGTGGGAATTTGTGAGCATTGGCTAATTGCAGACTACAAGCTACTAGGTAAAGCGTACAAGAAACAAGGACCAGAAACGGTTTGCTGATGCCTGACAGCTGGTGTTAGACGAGGCAAGAGCAGAAGAGTATCAGCTTTGTGAGCTGAAGGATGCTGGGAGCTCTCTATAGGAGAACATGGCTTGAGCCACACAGCTCACTGCAGCCAATAGAGACCCATTGACTTCAATGTGGCTCACACTTGTGAAGACCAGCAGCTGAATGGCTCTTGTAGAAGTGGTGAGAGGCAGAAGAGGTGGAAGAAAAAGGTGGAATGAAAACGAGGAGTCAAATTCACTGCTGGTATAGAGGGGGCAGCTCCATTGGCTTCAATGGCATTTCACTTGTCTACATTTGGTTGGAAGCATCCATCAAGTTTCAGATAAGTGAGATTCAGTGGATTGGATAGAAAGTAGGGTGGAAACTGTTGGATAAAACCAGGCTGGAGAAATATTGGTAGTGAAGAAGATATCCCAGGAATAACTTAGTGATAAGTATGTCCGGTTACTATGTAAGAAATTATGTACATATAATGAAAAGATGTTCTTAAAGTGTGTATCAAAGCAGGGTTGACAAACATGTTTCTGCCAGACAAAGGATGTATATTCACCTGTCTCTCTGGGTCCGCACTGTAAATTAAGCGTTCTAAGCCAATGCAGTGGAAGCCCCATTTACATACGAAGTCAACAGGGGGATGTGAGGTCAACAGAGAGACAAGAGACTGAACGATGGATGAGGGGATTGTCCTGTCTCTGGGGCAGACAAGGAACTTTGGGGAATATAAGAAGGCAAAAAGACACCCCATTTTCCTGTACCTAGGAAGTAATCGGGCAGTGCGATTCCATTAATGAAAACAAGATCACAACCAGCTCTGGTTGAAATGCTGCAGAAGACATTTGAGGTGTATTTAGACTGGAGATTATTCTGTTAAGTTTAGTCTCTAGAAAGTGTTTCTTATTTTTGTTTTATGCGTAACCTGTTGTTTCCATTATCCTTACTCACGATTTCTTAAATATTGATCTTTGATAATAAACTTGTGATTGTTTTCAGTGCTCTGGTATTAAGTGCTGGTCCTGAGCTGAATCAAACAAGCTGGTGTGTACCCTGGTGTGCAAAACATTCAAATAAACCAAAATGTAGCTTCTTTTCTAAACATGGGGAACAAAAATTACTTTCCATTCTTTTGCAACTCCCCCCACCCCCCACCCCTTTTTCAGCCAGCTCCAGTCATAATACAGGAAGGAAAAAGCTTTATGAAAAGAAAATGGACTCAGAAATAGGTAAAAATTAGATGCCTTAAATGCCAATTTCTGTAGCTCTAGACAGGTTAGTGGAGCAGCAGTTAGTTTGTTGACAGCTAAATACTCTATATTAGTGCTGGAGCAATAATGCAGTGGGAGGGAATTGCTAGAATATTCTTCCAAATTTTCAAATTGATTCACTCTGGCTGTCTTTGTACCTCTTCGTGTTCACTTTCATGCAATTGAGTTTTATTAGCATGAAATGTTCATGCAAAGTGAAGGTTACGCTTGCACTCTCGAATATTATTGGAAAGTAAGTTTTAGATTAAATTTTCTATACAAAATAGCCCCCACGCCCCAAAAATGACTATTGAAGAGTTATTTATATGCCTCCAAGCAGGGAACAGCAAGGACGCCATGTGACCACTCACAGCTAAGCTACACAACTGGAACTTTGCAGTTTAACTGCAACTGGAGAAAAAGTTCATTGAATAATTTTGAATCATGAATAAATCTGAGCTAATCCTGATCTGTCCACAGACTTTCTACCACTGCTGAGAGAGGACACATTCAGCAAACAAATTTTTTGCTCTGAATTATTCAAATGAGGAGTCAAATTCATTGCTGGTGTAGAGGGGGCAGCTCCATTGGCTTCAATGGCATTTCACTTGTCTACATTTGGTTGGAAGCATCCATTGGGCATAACTGATTTGGAGGACAGTAGGAAACCAGCTAATCTCTCTATGCCCTTTGACCTAAAGAAAGGAAATACACAACATGAAGGATGTGACCACATAGGGATGCAGTGGTTGAAATAAATTTACAGGGACATAAGCTTGACAAGACAGCTGCCATTTTCAGGATTAAGAATTAACTGTGTCTATTTTTCACATTTTACAGTTGTTCCATCCTCCAAGCTCCTGTGAATCAAATGCACCTAAAACCAGAATATATTACATACAGATTCCAAGGGTAACTACACCCCTTTTCTCTCTCTCTCTCTCTCTCTCTCTCTCTCTCTCACACACACACACACACACACAAGAACTCAGAGCAGATGAAATTCTGAGTGGTGGTTTTCTAGTTTGTGGCTCCACTGTTAACACGACTACTCCAAAGGAAGAATTTTGTGCCTGGGCGAAAGCCTGCAGAATCGTATCCTAGTTAACGTGAAAGAGAACCCACAAGATGTGTTTGAAACCAACAACAGTGATACACATTTGGTGAGGGTGCTTCTATCATGCCATGAGTCAGTGTGTTACCCAGGTGATGTGTCAAAAACAGATACAAATGGCTGCTGCAGAGTAGAAAGCAAGGAATGTGGTGGTTGGGGGGGGGGCGGAGAAGGGGGTAGAAATCTACATTACAACGCCATATAGAGGGTACTTTTGTTCCAGGTGCTCTCTAGCATTTGTCAGTTACAGAGCGAGCGGCTCTTTAGCCCCTTTTAGACTCTCTTGAGCAGGGCCGGCTCTGGGTTTTTTGCCGCCCCAAGCAAAAAAAACCCAAAAACTGCGGGGCGGCCGGAGCAGCAAAGCGCACGCGCGCGCGCGCACACACACACACACACAAAAAAACCCCTGGTGCCTGGAGCCGACCCTGCTCTTGAGGGCAGCTCTTTTGCCTCTCTGGGTGCAGCCGCATGGCCCTACCACTCTTGGACAGCTCGCTGAGCTGCAACCCCCCTGTTCAGCAACTGTATTAACCCAACAGGCCCCACTGGGGCTGGCAGCTGAAAGCCTTTTTAGGAGCCTGTTTAAAGTGATTCAAAACCAGCTTCTTCAAAACAAAGTGTCACTTATTTACTGAGGCCCATAGTTCCACTCTGCACCTGCCCCTTACCTCTTCTCCCCTGTCCTGTCCCCCTCGACCGCCTTCCCTTCTCTTTTCATTTAACTGAACCCCACTTAAATAACACCACCCCGAAAACCCAACCAACCAAATCCTGAAACTAACATGGCGCTTGTTGCCATCCCATTGTTTGCTCTGCTGGCGTGTTCTACCTCTTGCCCCACCCCGTGCTTGTCCTGTCTATGTAGACTGGAAGCTGCTTGGAGGGAAAGGACCACCTACTCCTATGTTTGTGCATTGCCTAGCACAAAGGGCCCCATTCTTGGCTGGCTTTTGGGAACTACCATAATAAACACGATTAAATAAATAATAATAGCAGCATGCAGAACAAAGGGATCAAATTAAAAAAAAAAAAGACCTGGCTCGTACCTACATCAGAATCTCTCTCATTGTTTCAGATCCTGTTTGTTTTCCCACTAACAGCTTCCTCTGATTTAATGCTATGCAATCAGGCAGGATAATAATAAATAGGTAAACTGAGTCATGCGTCATCATCATACAAATAATACCAATAGCTCCCTCGTTCTCCACCTTATTGCCAAATTCCCTCTTTATTTGGAAGCCATCTTTGCTCCACCTCCCTTTTCCTCACCCCACTCAGTTATGACTCTTGGTAACCATAACTAGGTCAGAAAAACCACCCCTGTGCATCACTTTTGGGGTGATTGATAGTAAACAGACTTCCCCTAGTTTGTCCCAGTTCTTCTGTAACCACAGCCCGCAACTCTCTCTCACTAATAGCTGAAGGCTCAATGGCTGTGAGTGAGGGCAGATCAACGTGCACTGTCTGACACATACACCTAGACAAATGTCTCCCACAAACCAGGCCGTTTGTCTTAATGTTAACTAGAGAGGCATATAGATCTTTACTTTAGCTTGCTCCTCACTTAACCTTGCTCAATTGCCACTGAAATCCAGGAGTGCTACATGCACATATCCAAGGGCAGAAATTGGCCATCGGTTCTATTTTAACTGGATCTCTGTACTAATAGCTGTAGTTCCATTAGAGGGGCAACTTTTACTGATGGGCAAAAGCAAAATAGCTCCCACCTCTACTAGCTTTCAAGCAACAAAACTACCCTCAATACTCACACGCATGTTCAGAATTGAACTGATTATGTTCAGCAGTTTATTCACTGAATTTATCCCTCTTTTCTATTCAAGAATTATGCCCAAAGTGGTTTAAATTTTTGTGAATTTGTTTGTTATTCAGAATTTACTGATGAATGGTTTATACCTGCATTTCACCCTATGGCTTACTTTTAAATTAATCACCAAGACTATTCCTTCTAGTAATTGCTGTTCATAATTTGCTATTCACACCATCTGATTGGTCCCCAAGGTCACATGGTATTGTTGCTGCTCCTTGATTGGACGACTCCTAAACTCACATAAAGCATTGAAGATGGCTGTGTGATCACTTCTGCCATGAACACTTGTGCTATTCTAAAGAGTAGACTAATGGAAGAATGACAAGCCAGTGAAAAATGCTTGAAGTGGGTGACTAGTAATGGAACAAAAGCAGGTAGTGTGTCTGGTTTTTTCCATGCTCGGTTACAGACCAGACTTTCCGCACCGAGTGCCAAATGACCATACATTTACTGAGCATCTAGAGTTCTAGCTCATATTTGTCCTCTTCCACCATGATCTCACAGCTTAACATTCCCCAGCACACCAAATTGCACTAAGCATGCACCACAGTCCCAATTCAGACTAAGTGGAACAAATCCCCAGAAATCACTATTGTTAAATCTAGGGTTGCCAACCCTCCCGGTTTTGCTGGGAGTCTCCCAGAATCGGGCTCTAGCTCCCGGAGGCTACTGAAGCCAAACTGGGAGATTTTAGGCCGCTAAAAGTCCGGTGGCACAGCAGCGTTAAAAGGCAGGATCCCTGCCTGTCTTGGCTCCGTGATGCTCCCAGAAGTGACTGGCACATCCCTGCGCCACTGGGGGTGGGCAGGGGGTCTCCGCGTGCTGCCCCCGCCCCAAGCACCAGCTCTGCAGCTCCCATTGGCCAGGAATTGCAACTAATGGGAGCCATGGGGGCGGTGCCTGCAGGAACGGGCAGCACGTGGATCCCCCTGCCCCACCCCAGGGCCGCAAGGATGTGCCAGCCGCTTCCGGGAGCGGCACAGGGCCAGAGAAGGCAGGGAGCCTGCCTTACCCCTGTTGTGCCGTGAACCAGGAGCTTCCCAAGGTAAGCGCTGCCTGGCCGGAGCCCACACCCCTCACCCCCTTCTGCACCCCAACCCCCTGCCTCTGCCCTGAACCCACTTCTGGAGCCAGCACTCCAAACCCCCTCCTGCACCCCAATCCCTGCCCCAGCCCGGAGCCCCTTTCCTTAGCCCACACTCCCTCCCACAACCCAACCCCATGCCCCAGCCCTGGGCCCCTCCAGCACCCAAACTCCCTCCCAGAGCTTGCACCCCACACACCCTCTTGCACTCCAACCCCCTGCCCCAGGCTCAGTCCAGAGCATCCTCCCACACTCCGAACCCCTTGGCCCCAGCCCAGAACCCACACCCCCTCCCGCACCCCAATTCCCTGCCCCAACCTGGTGAAAGTGAGTGAGGGTGGGGGAGAGTGAGCGATGGAGGGAGGGGGGGATGGAGGGAGCGGGGTGGGGCCTCAGAGAAGGGGCATCAGAGGCAGGGCCTTGGAGAAGGGGTGGGGCAGGAGGCGGAGCAAAGGTGTTTGAGTTTGTATGATTAGACAGTTGACAACCCTACTTAAATCAGGTCTTGAATCTGGCCTCTTTGGATTTTGCATCTTCAAAGTGGCGCTCTGGATCCAGTGCCATTCCTCATGCCTCTTCCGAACTAGTTTCTAGTAACACTTCATTCCCATGGAAAAGCATACTTCAGCTGGACATTTTTAATGGCTTCTGCTTTCGTGGCTAATTAAATTACTTTAACGTGACTATTAATTATACAGAATAATTCTCAGACAATCACATTGGTCTCTGAAGGTTGATATCTTTGAAAGACATGAAGTCAGTGGGAATTCTAGTTATGCTGTATCACTAAACAACACCATGAGTAAAAGCAACTGATGTAGGGATGCCACCGCCTAACTTGGAGGAGACCTCTGGAGGCACCAATTCAAGCTACAAACCTTCATGCTTCAAGAAGCATCCTCTAGATTAGATAGTGGAGTCATTACATCTCCCAGTGGGCATGTGCCAGCATCACAACCAGTCTCCTCCCCCTATTAGTCTAACGCCTATTACCAGAATCTGGGGCTTTGGCTCCCTCTCATGGCTGGTCCTCATAAGAGGTTAATGAGTGTACTGCGAGGGGCGTTAGGGGATTTGTGATCCATTAGCTGAGGCCATAGAAGCTTGTGCTTTTAGTGCAAGAGGTCCTGGGTCAGTCCTGACCCATGGTGGGTGGTCATCTCAGCAAAGCAACCAAGGATTGTTTGGAGCATGGAGGCTGAATTGCCCTCACCTCCCTAGACTTTGTTCAATGTTGAGGATGGCGTGAGGGAAGCTCAAGATGCTGCTAACCATACTGTAGATCATTAGAGGACTGGTTTACTCTGGATTTACACTGGTGACACAAAGCAGAAGGTGACATCGTTTCTACCTTGGGCCACACCAAGACCCCCCATTCCTGAACACTTCTCAATTTCCTGGGTTTGGATTCCAGAGCTGAGTCTGAACTTCCCCCAATACTGGGGTGTTTGGATTTGTCCCGTGATAAATAGAGGTTCGAGCTGCAGAGTCCAATCCAAATTTGCATCTGGGGTCATGCTTCAGGCTCTCTCTAGGGCAAAAGACAATCATCCTGGGGCACACATCAAGGACCTGCTTGGGGGGCTTGCTTCTTAATGAGGTTCCAGCCTGGACCTGTCCTTTATCTCCTTACGCTCCTTCATTCTAGCTCACCATAGGCGTGCGCACAGTGTGTGCCGGATGTGCCCAGGCACACCCTAATGCAGGGGTGGGCAAATGGCTCCACTCCCTGGCATGGCAAGCTGCGGGGTCTACGATCCCGGGCCGGAGTGCCCGGCCGAACGCAGCAAGCCGCTGGCCCCTCCCCCACCTCCCCTCTCCCCTGGAGCCATGCCGCCGTGGGCGCAGTGCTCTGGGGGCCAGGGCTGTGCACTCCGGCGGGGCAGTGTTTGGCTCTGCGGGGAGGCTAGGAGCCTCATCTCATGGTAAGGAGTCCGGGCCAGGGCCTTATAAGGGGTGGGGGCAGTCAGGGGACAGGGTGGGTTGGATAGGGGGTGGGATCCCGGGCGGGGTGGTTAGAGCCAGGGGGTCTCTGGAGGGGGCGGTCAGGGGACAGGGGGCTGTGGGGGGTTGGATGAGTCAGGAGTTCTGGGGGGACTGTCAGGAGGCAGGGGTGTGGAGAGAGGTTGGAGGAGGCAGGGAGCGGGGGGGTTGTATGGCTCAGGAGTTCTGGGGGTCGTGTCAGGGGGTAGGGAGCAGTTGGATAGGCGTGGGAGACCCGGGGGTCTGTCTGGGGGAGGGGGTGTGGATAAGGGTCGGGGCAGTCAGGGGACAGGTAGGGGGTAGGCTCCTAGGGGGGCAGTCAGGGGACAAGAAGCAGGGAGGCTTAGATAAGGGGTGGAGGCCTTGGGGGCCAGTTAGGGGCAGGGGTCCCAGGAGGTGGTAGTCAGGGGACAAGGAGCAGGAGGGGTTGGGGATTCTGAGGGGGGAAGTCAGGGGGGGGGAAGTAGGGGGGAGTGGAGGGGGGCGGGACTAGAGCAGGGCTCCCTGGGCGCACACCCTAATGAAATGGGCTGTGCACGCCTATGCAGCTCACTTTATAAGTGTATGAGAAATCTCCTGTACCTGGCAACAGCAAAGCATGGTCCAGAAAGCTCAATCAAATAATGATAATTAATAAGCATTTACAGCACTGAATAAAATCACCTCCTACATCTCCAAAGGCTGGCTCTTCCTGAGCTAACCAGCCTCTGTACAGATCATTTTCACCCTTACAACAGGGGAATCTCTTCCTTTTGTTGCATACAGTGAAGTTGCCATAATCTGAAATTATTACAACACAGCACATGCGGTTGCTATAGAAATGACTGAGATGCTACAGAGAAAGGGCTCTCTGCCACATAGCTAGGCAAGGTATGGGGATGAATTCAAGCTCAGGAAAGGCCTTGCTTGAAAAGAAATATTTCAGCAGGGGCAATTTGGAGAAGATACTACAAAACAAACAAAAGCAAATAGGATCAGCGGTACCAGATTTTACAATCAAACTGAGCCTTCTCACAAACATCAATGGCCTAGATCGCATGAATCCATAACAAGGTGATGTTCTATCTATCTCGGTACTTATACAGCACGTCTCAGTCATGGCAGTATCAAAGCACCTTCTTTAACTGATTGCATTTAGAAACTCATGGAATATCCCTCAGGTACATCTTGAGCTAACTAAATGAACTTTCGTTTGTTTTCAGGCCGTTTTGTATCGTGTCTTTAACACACAGGGCTTGACTGTTCAAGTCGTGCAGGTTGCCCAGTGCAGGTGTAACCCACACACTTTCTGGGTGTGGTGTTCTGTCCCATCTAGTGACACCGAGACCACTTAGAGAGAGTTAAATGAGTCTGTTCTACAGCCTTAGCTAACAGCCAGGTTGCTTTTAGCTGATGCTGTAGAGGCTCACGCACTAAGCTCCAGAGGTCTCTGGTTTGATCCCGCCCACCGACGACCAAGGTCTGTCTGTGTTACACAGGCGTGTCTTGACCCAAGGGCCCAGGCAAGGCTAAACGCTACGCATGAGCGCGCTACAAAGAACGACGGTTGCTCTCCAGCCCCATGCATGCTGCCTCCCATGCAAGCTTGCAGAGTGGAAAGAAAAAAAGGACATTTCTGAGACATGGGCTTAAATGTGATCCTCACAATGCCTATGAAGCATTTAGCTAGGCACTGCCAGCCACAAAGGAGGAATTACTTGGGCCCTGATCCAGCAAGGGACTTAAACAGGTGTCTAATTTTCCATGAGCTATTGCATTGGGACTATTCACATGCTTAACATTAGGCATCTTGCTGACTTTGAAGCAGGAGCCCACAATGGAGCCCAGGCCTGTTGGGTCCCCAGATTGCATCCCTAGCCTCACACCCCAGCCTGAGTGCTAAAGGCCTACAGCCCCACAGCAGCCATGCCCTGTTCCCTGATTGGTTGGACAGTCAGCATTTTCATTGGATACCTGCAGGGGTGGTGAGTTGTATGGACCCGTGGTGCCCATGCTCCATCAATATCAGAGCACGGGGGCCCATCTCCACCAAAGTTTGGAGCCAGGTCTCTCCCCGGGCTGCACCTGATGCCCCCGCATGCCTCCCCTGGAGCATCCCCCCTGGCCTCACCTGCAGCCCCCGGGCAATTTAAAAGGGCCCGGGGCCCCCGCCGCCACCATCCGCCGGGCAACGGAGATAAGGTGGCTTCCTGCCCGCCCACCTGGCTCCGCTGCTGGAAGTGGCCAGCACGTCCCTGTGGCCCCTGGGAGGGTGGTCTCCATGTGCTGCCCCCACCCTAAGCTGCGGCCAATGGGAACTGCGGGGATGGTGCCTGCAGGCAGTGGCACGTGGGGACCCCTCTGGTCCCTTGTCTAGAAGCTGCTGCCAGAGTGGGGTGCAGATCGCTTCTGGGAGCTGCCTGAGATAAGTGCTGCACCCCTAACCCTCTCCCGCACCCCAACTCCCAGCCCAGACCCCGCACCCAAACTCCCTCCCAGAGCCCAACCCCCTGCACCCTCTCCTGCATCCCAACCCCCGCCCCAGCCCGCACCCCACACCCCAACTCCCTCCCCGAGCCCACCCCCTGCATTGCCTCCTGCACCCCAACCCCCTGCCCCAGCCCAGAGCCTGCACCCCACACCCAAACTCCCTCCCAGAGCATTAGGCAGGTGGGGGGGGGGGGCGGGACTTGGACCCGTTCTGGGCACCACCAAAAATTATACAAAGCTGCCACCCCTGGATACCTGGACTAAATCAAGGCCCCAACAGAAAGCAGAAGCTGTCTGAGCAACAAGCCATTGCCTACTGGTTGCTGCTTAAAGCGCCTTGTCTTGTTGCCCTGCTATCTTGCATGGCCCTGCCTCGACACGTTGTCTGACTTTCACTCCCTATCCTGCCAACCCACCCCTTTGGCTTGATTCTTCTGGCTAATAACCTCCTGCAAGAACTCCAATCATTGCCCCAGATTGTCTCCAATACTGATTGACCTCCCAGCTACCAGGCCACCCACTCACCGCTTGACCACCTCTCTGGCACTGTTGTGCTCGCTAATACCATAAAAACAGAGCGTGAGAGATTCAGAGGCAAAGACAAAGAAAAGAAGTTTTCAGCTAAGCTTTGTGCTGTAGGTGAAGTGGAGAGCTACAGGAAGGCTATTCCAAATGGCAGGAGTTGTACAAAAGAAAACTCTTGTGCCAACAGTGGGGAGATGGTGTAGGCACAGTGTCACATTCTGGGGTGCAATCCAGAGGGGTTATATCACCAGCTGCCCTGTAACCCTGGGTACCTTAAATGCTCTATTGCTACGGCTCACAGCCCAGACACTGACAGCCAATAGACAAACCTGCAGTATCCTGAGAGTCTGTGTACTGTGCAGCCTGGTTCAACCCCCAGCAACCTGTCTACAACACAACAGCTTGGTTTCCACCAGCCTTGGTTACAGGCAGAGAAGGCCAGTACTGTACAAGCAGAAGGAGCCAGGGAAGTGTCTGTTCAAGGTTGGAGATGGATAGTGGTGTGGTTAAGGCACTGGTGGAGGACTCAAGAGTATAGCTGGGCAAAATCTTCAACCAAAAGATGTTTTTGGCAAAAAAACCAAGGTGACACTGAAACTTTTCATGAATTCATGTTGATTTCATCAAATTGTTACAGTTGGGGGAAAATCAGGCATTTTTGAAAAGAAGCATTTCAATTTTTCTATTCAAAAAGACTCTTTTTGGGGAAATTTTCTTCAATTTTTTTTTAGTTAAAAAACACATTCTTAAAATCAAAACCAAGTATTTTATTCAACCAAACCTAATCTTTTCTAAAACTTTTCCATTCAAAATTTTTGGAAAATTTGTTTTGGGTCGACCCCAAAATGAAATACTTCAAAAAAAATGTTGGAATTGCCAGCAAACCAAAAAAATCCAGATCTACTCAGAGATGTGAGGTCAAGGCCTGGACTTGCTGGTGACTTTGGACATGTTTCTGGACTAGAAGCTGAAGCTACACTAGAAATAAGGTGCAATATTTAACAGTGAGGTTCATTAACCACTGGGATAATTTAGCTATGTGGTGGATTCTTTGTCACTTGAATTCTTTAACTCAGGATTGGATAGTTTTCTAAAAGAGACGTGTTAGCTCAGCCAGAAGTTATGGGCTTCACCCAGGAATTATTGGGAAGGGTTCTATGGCCTGTGTTCTGAAGCTCAGACTCGATGGTCATAATGGTGCCATGTGGCCTCAAAATCTAGACTATTACTTCAGTATCTCTGTGACTAAGTTCCCCATCTGTGAGATGGGAATAATGCCACCCCATCCGACAAGGACAGCTTAAGGATAAATCCGTGAGGGTTTGAAAGAGGCTCCAGTAATGAGGGCTTTGTAAATAGAGATGGATGCAGAGACAGACAAGGGCTGAAATTCTAAGGAGAGTTTTAAAAACAAAGAGGGCAAATGAAGCGGAATCTGACCAGGAATGGGGGAGCCCCTTTGAGGATGTGGTTACAGCAGAAGGTACGCATGAATAAAAAGGGACAGAATCTGAAGCTCTGTCTTCAGCATCTTTTATAGCCCAAACCAGTGCTCTTGAGTTTCAATGGTTGGAGAATCAGCCCCTCAAAAGCAGAACTATACATCAAACTATAGAAATATCATCTACAGAGAGACATTTCCACCCAGCCCCTGAAAGCACGACTGCTGTACTATCATTTCTGTGATGAGAACCGAAACTCTCCCAAAGCGAAGCCAAAAGGCACGAATGCTCCAAACTGCCCAGCGCTGAACTAGCAGATTTTTGCCTGCAGTGAGCATCACAGCACTACCAGGAAGAAAGCAGCTATGATTTCCCTCTCCAGCTGTGCAGGGGAACGTTCCACATGCCTCCATTCTGAAACCAACCAGAGCTTGCTTCAGACTTGTATTTGAACTTGTGGGTGGAAACGATGAAGAACAACTGGTTGGATCTTAAGTTTTCAGCTTCTACTATCAAGCATATGCATTGCTGATACTCACTGTACTACTTTTGGGTCCCATGGTCACATGAATGGATTGCTCCACTCTTAATTACGTCTCTTCCAGGGATAAGGACTCCTTTGGCCCCCTGGGTTACCAAGCAATAGGAAGGGCTAGCAAGACTGGTGATGCTTGATTCACCCCAGAGTAGCCGGACCAACAGCATATCATGTCAGCAGAGAGCAGACTGCTTTGCAAAATGATAGCTGGAGCTGGTCAATATTTTTCAAACACAAGAATTTTGGGGGTAGAAAAATGTTGTTTTTTAATTTCTGGGAGGAGGATTATGAAACTTTTTTTTTCATTGCCCCCTTTTCAGTGGCAAAAAGGAAAAAGGGGGGGGGGAAGGGAAGTGGCGGGGGGGGAAGGGAGGAAAAAAGAGGGGAAGGGAAAGAAAGTAAACTTGAAAAAACAAAAAATGCCCCAAGGAATTTATTTTTCTAAAACAAATATTTTTGTACAAAATTTTTGAACAACAAAACGGTTCCTTTTCCAAACATGTAGGGAGAAAAATATGACAACTCCTTCAAGATACTATACAAAATGTGTTTAATAACTGCTGTAATAATAACCAATCAGCAGAGGCTGGAGGACCCCCCCTCCCCCAAGAGGATGGAGAAAATCTCAACGCCAATCTACAGCAGTGTGCTAAATAGAACATGAACCAGAGTACGCAAGACCTCATTCCTGCCTGGATTAGGGATCTTTCATCCAGCCTACTACACAAATCAATCACGGGGCTTCAACAGGCAAAGAATACAGGAAATGCGTGAGCCATACAGCCAGCAACAGCTCAGGGGATCCAAGCTTCCTGCTCAGAAGAACACGCCTCTTTCACACATCGCAAGCCCTTGCTGACAGATGGAGTTTCCCAAGGTACCTATTTCCCTTCAGGCAGCAGGGATGACCTAGTAGCTGAGCCGCCCACTTGTACATTTCTAAAACAAGAAGTGGGTCTGACAAAACCCTCTTACTGTGCAGCCAAGTGATGGAATCTGGCAATGAATTGCCACCTCCACTTTCTTCAGGGCCTGCCCATAACTGAGTCACATAAGAGGCAGCTTCCAGCATAAGTGGACTTGCCCAGCTTACAGCATCCAAGCAGGATCACTGGTTTGGCTTTGTTTTTTTAAATTGTCTGTCGAGAAAAGCGTATTGCATATCAACCCAGCAAAATAAATACCACCCTGAGAAAGGCTGATGGATACACAAGGGGCTTACTGGGAAACAACCTCATTCATTATCGGCTGCTTAACACAATCTGCTCAGTGCTGGAGAAAACAGTGTAAAGACAGCCCCTGCCCCAAGGATCAGAGACTTCAAAGAGAGGTACCTAAAAGATGGGGCTCACTGGAAAGTTTTAACCCGGAGAAGGAGCTTTTTGCACTTTGTTTCAGAACTACTGACTGTATTGCGTTTTATCTCAAGCCTGCAAGATGGCAAGAGACTTAACTCCCCCTGTCACTTCTACACCCCAGCAGGATCACCATGGCACTGGGGTGACCCATCCTGGGCTGGTTATGGGTTTACATCAGCAGTGCAGCACAAAACATTGGCTTCACACAAGGATCGGAGCCAGAGTGACATGCTTAGCGTTGCCACCCTTTTCCCATTCCAAAATTAGGGATAGGCCCACAGCAAAACCTGGCAGCTGAACTTCTGGAGTCAGGGAGAGCTTGGGTCCAGATCTGAACTCTGTGGCCTAGGCCCATTGCTCTCTAAAATGGAGGAACTAGATCTTTGGTGTAAACACCACCAGCCTATAAGCTCCCTTTCTGGAAGCTAATACAAGCATTGCTGGAAGTGCTGTGTAAACCAAAAACAGTGTCTAGACACTTCTGTACAGTGTTTATACAGCAGCAACATTTAGGACCAAATTCAGGTGAGTAATACTACTCTGTTCTCTCCGTCGCCTTCCCTCAGAGTACCGTTAAAATACTTTACAAGCCTCCATGACTCCAGCCCTGTGACGTGTGTATTACACCATTCCACGGAGGAACAAACTGAGGCACAACAATTAAGGGATGGAATCCCAATTAAGGGATGGAATCCAGAGTAACTCCAGTGAAGTCAGTGGGGTTCTCCAAGTTTACACCAGCGGACTCGGATCAGAACCTGGTTCTGATTTGCAGAAAGGTTCCTGTGGGGAGTTGCGGATGATCGGCTTCCAAATAGCTAGCTTAAGATCACACAGGGAGCCTGTGGCAGGGCTGGGAACAGAACCCAGAGCCTCTGGCTGCCAATCCTTTGCTTCAGCCCCACAACCATTCTACTACCCATAACAAATGGCCATGTCTTAACCAGGGTGGGGAGCGGAGGAAAACATGGATAGTCCAATATGAGCGAACAAGTCCCAAGAGTGGCAGACTCCATTAGTAAGGTGCTACATTGCCTTGCACAAGGGAGAAAAAAAACTCACTAAGTAGACTCCTTCCAGGACAGTTCATTTCTTCACTGTGGTCCTTTGAGGGAGCTGTTAACGTTAACAAAGCAGACACTTTTCACTCAAATGGTTACCCAGTGAAGTGACACTACTATGTACAGTTCCCAATACCATAGTAGGGGTGCTGCCTGCCTGGAGGAAAGATGTTAAACCAAGGCCCCTTCTGGGGCTCGATTGGGTGGAATCTTTTTTCAGAATCACTGCTTCCCAGGATAGAGCCACCTATGGTCTTCGTTCTGAGATGTATACATGGAATCATAGAAATGTAAGACTGGAAGGGACCTCAATAGCTCATCTAGTCCAGTCTCCTGCACTAAGGCAGGGCCAAGTATTACCTAGATCATGCTGACAGGTCTTTTTCTAACCTGGTCTTAAAAACCTCCAGTGATGGAGATTCCACAACCTCCCTAGGTAATTTGTTCCAGTGCTTAACCACCCTGAGAGTTAGGAAGCTTTTCCTGGCATCCAACCTAAATTTCCCTTGCTGCAATTTAAGCCCATTACTTCTTGTCCTGTCCTCAGCAGTTAAGGAGATCAATTTATCACCCTCCTCTTTACAACAACCTTTTACATACTTGAAGACTTATGTCCCTCCTCTGTCCTCTTCTTCAGACTAAACAAACCAAGTTTTTCAATCTTTCCTCATAGGTCATGTTTACTAGACTTTTAATTAGTTTTATTGCTCTCCTCTGGACCTTCTCCAATTTGTCCACATCTTTCCAGAAGTGTGGTGCTCAGAACTGGACACAATAATCCTTATCGGTGCTGAGTAGAGCAGAAGAATTACTACTTGCATCTTGCTTACAACACTCCTGCTAATATATCTGTGATCCTTGTCGGCCAGCCTGGGTCACGTCTCTGTCACCGGGGAATTAGCGGCGGGCAGAGCGCCGGCCAGAGTCTGTGGTGCGCCCCTCAGACAGGGGAGCGCTGGCAAAAGGCTGTGGCGTGCCCCTCAGGCAGGGCAGCGCCGGCAAAAGTCTGTGTTTTGGTCCCGAGGCAGCTCCAGCTCTCCCTCTGGCTCGGGCTCTTCCGGTTCCTCAGGGTATTTGGCTGCTGGCAGTTCTGGTAACTCCAGTCCTTCCTGCAGGTCCGTATTCCTGGTCCAGGGCCTCCCCTCGCGTGGCAGCCAGGTCTGAAGGGAGCAGCCTGCAGTCTGCGTCTGCCTCCCTCCCTGGTGCTGCCCTGACTGAGCTAAGGGCCCTGCCCTTTGTACTTCCTGTCCCACCCACCCCCCTTCCGGGGGTTGGAGTGAGCTTGGCCTGGCCCCATCCACTCAGGCTGAGAGAGTGGCCCTTTACCCTCAGGTTCGGAGGGAAGCCACCCTGGCTCCCTGCAACATCCCAGAATGATGCATATTGACTTCTATTTAGTTTATGATCCACTATAACCCTCAGATCCTTTTTTGTAATACTCCTTCCTAGGCAGTCATTTCCCATTTTGTATTTGTGCAATTGATTATTCCTATCTAAGTGTAGTACTTTGCAATTATCCTTATTGAATTTCATCTTATTTATTTCAGACCATTTCTCCAGTTTGTCAAGATCATTTTGAATTCTAATCCTGTCCTCCAAAGTGATTGGAACCCTTCTCGGGTCGGTATCATCCACAAACTTTATAAACATACAGTCTTTGCCCGGGGTAGGCAAACTACAGGCGACAGGCTGGATCCATCCCACGAGCCATCCCACATGGCTCGGCCCCGCTCCAGCGTTCTGGTCAGGGGCCGCACCACGCTCTGGCTCCTACGCGCGCCAAAGCGGTTCCGATATTCCAGATACGATGTGTTTGTCAAATGAGTCGGCTACTCACTGCCAGTTGGCAGCCACAAGTGCCTCATTAGGAGTTTCTCCATCAGGCTAACCCCCAACGCAGCCATTTTTCAGGAATCCTCCGCATTGCTGTTTAAAAGCAGGAAGCATTGTACAGACTGGGAAGTCCCTAACGTTAGTAAGACAACAAGCCTAGGCTCAGCGCAGCTAGTGGCTAGAGACCTGGCAAATCATTCCATCTCATTCTTCTTCATTCCCAGAGATCCCTCGATAAAGGCATCTCAGAGGTTTGCTTGGGATGTTCTGCTACAGCATGGGAAGAAATGCAATAGGTGTCAAGGATCCAGTTTGGATGAAGCTGAGCTGGATCACAAACATTTCCTTCCCTCCCACTCCCAACCAAGCCCCCGTATCCTGATCTCAGAAGACAAACAAACAATCTCTTAGACAGGGGGAAAGAAGAAGGTGGTGACAAATCGAGCGGTGATTAAGGAACAGCTCCTACACAAGTGGCTCTTCTTTGCAGATCTACACTCCATGTAGCATGTAGATAGAGGGATCTTTAAAGTGGAAAAGGCAGGAAAGCACCTATGTTGATTTTTTTTTAATTTCTTTTCCAACATGAAAAATAACACTGTACAGCAGTCTTGCAAAATTCTGCCTGCCTGGGGCAAGTGCCTTTGACAGGCAGTGTAACTAAAATATAATTAGCTGCTCCATTAGCACGGTAAAGAGTGAGCGAGTAGATTTTATACCTGAGCTGCTAGCATTTTCAGGACAGCTTTGCAAGGCTATTGTACAACAACTCGTGTTGAAAAATCCTTTTCCAAACTGACATTTTAAAAATGGACTTCTAACGAGCTCCATCGCCCAATTGCTTAGAATTGGCTGGAATTTGTATTGGAATCCAATGGGATGAAAGCAAAATACTGCACAAGTTTCGGCACCCGTTCAGCATGTGTGTCACTTCACCACCTGGCCAGTGTAAATTGTCATCTCTCTATTGCTTAAAGTTAGGCACGTGCTTATATATCTTTCCCAATCAGAGCCTTTGCTAAAGGATTATGCTGAGTGCTCCTTACACCCCAGTTCTGGGAACCCCTAACTTTACTACTGCGAGTAGTCCCATCGATCGATTGACTTCAATGGAATTACTCGTGGGAGGGAAGTTAAGCAGGTGCATAAGGGTTCGCCTAGCAAGGAACATCACTGATTTCAGTGGAATTACTCAAGAAGTAAGCTCCTATTCAGTGTAAAGAAGGATGGCTGTAAGGGATTATATCAACTGCTGTGATACATATGCACTAGGGCTGTCGAGCGATTAAAAAAATGAATCGCGATGAATCGAGCTATTAAACAATAATAGAATACCAGTTATTGAAATATTTTGGATGTTTTCTACATTTTCAAATGTGTACAGTGCTCACTTTATATTTATTTTTATTACAAATATTTGCACTGTAAAAAACAAAAGAAATAGTATTTTTCAATTCACCTAATACAAGTACTGTTGTGCAATCTCTATCATGGAAGTTGAACTTACAAATGTAGAATTATGTAAAAAAACAACAACATGTATTCAAAAATAAAACAATGTAAAACTTTAGAGCCCCCCAACCCCTCCCTTGCTGTCCCCCCTCCCCCACAGCCTCAGCTCACTGTGCCGCCAGCGCTCTGGGCAGCGGGGCTGAAAGCTCCTGCCAGGCAGTGTGGCAGCATGGCTGGCTCTGGCCGGGTGGAATGGCTGCCAGTCCTGATGCTCTGAGCAGCATGGTAAGGGGGTGGACAGTTGGGGGGGTGGGGGTGGATAAAGAGCAGAGGATCCCTGGGGGCAGTTAGAGAACAGGGAGCAGGGGGCGGTTGGATGGGGTGGAAGTTCTGGGGGGGGGCGGTCACTGGACGGGGAACAGGGGGTTTGGATAGGCGTGGGAGTCCCAGGGGTTCTGTCAGGGAGTGGGGGTGTGGCTGGGGATTGGGGCAGTCAGGGGACAGGGAGCGGGGGATTTGGATTTGGTGGGGTCTCTGGGGGCCAATTAGGGGTGGGGGGTCCTGGGAGGGAGTGGTCAGGGGACAAGGAGCAGGGGGGGTTGGATGGGTCGGGGGCACTGAGGTGGGCAGTCAAGGGGCAGATAGGAGGCAGAGGCCAGGCTGTTTGGGGAGGCACAGCCTTCCCTACCCGGCCCTCCATACAGTTTTGGAACCCAGTCAAAAGGTTTGCCCATCCCTGCTTTAGAGCCTACAAGTCCACTCAGTCCTACGTCTTGTTCAGCCAATCATGAAGACAAACCAGTTTGTTTACATTTGCAGAAGATAATGCTGCATGCTTCTTATTTACTATGTCACCTGAAAGTGAGAACAGGCATTTGCATGGCACTGTTGTAGCTGGGGTCGCAAGATATTTACATGCCAAATGTGCTAAAGATTCAAATATCCCTTGATGCTTCAACCACCATTCCAGAGGACATGCGTCCATGCTGATGATGGGTTCTGCTCGATAACAATCCAAAACAGTGTGGACCGACGCATGTTCATTTTCATCATCTGAGTCAGATGCCACCAGCAGAAGGTTGCTTTTCTTTTTTGGAGGTTTGGGTTCTGTAGTTTCCACATCAGAGTGTTGCTCTTTTAAGACTTCTGAAAGCATGTTCCACACCTTGTCCCTCTCAGATTTTGGAAGGCACGTCTGATTCTTAAACCTTGGGTTGAGTGCTGTAGCTATCTTTAGAAATTTCACATTGGTACCTTCTTTGCATTTTGTCAAATTTGCAGTGAAAGTGTTCTTAAAACAAATAGCATGTGCTGATCATCATCGGAGACTGCTATAACATGAAATATATGGCAGAATGCGGGTAAAAAACAGAACTGGAGACATACAATTCTCCCCCAAGGAGTTCAGTCACAAATTTAATTAACACATTTTTTTAATGAGAGTCATAATTCTGGAACGATGTCTGAAGCATGAAGAGGCATATGAATCTTTAGCACATCTGGCTCGTAAATATCTTGCGATGCCAACTACAACAGTGCCATGCGAATGCCTGTTCTCACTTTTAGGTGACATTGTAATTAAGAAGTGGGCAGCATTATCTCGTGTAAATGTAAACAAACTGGCTGAACAAGATGTAGGACTGAGTGGACTTGTAGGCTTTAAAGTTTTACATTGTTTTGTTTTTGAGTGCAGTTATCTAACAAAAAAGCTACATTTGTAAGTTGCACTTTCATAATAGAGAGATTGCACTACAGTACTTGGATGAGATGAATTGAATAATATTATTTATTTTGTTAATCATTTTTACAGTGCAAATATTTGTAATAAAAATAATATAAAGTGAGCTTGGTATTCTGTGTTGTAATTGAAATTGATATATTTGAAAATGTAAACAAACATCAAAAAATATTTAATCAATTTCACCTGGTATTCTATTGCTTAACAGTGCGATTAATCATGATATTTTTTTTAATTGCAATTAATTTTTTTAGTTAATCGTGTGTTAACTGCGATTAATCAACAGCCCTAATATATACATGCATAACGATACCTACTGCTCTTACATAGCATGTTTCATCCATAGATCTCAAAGCACTTTACAAAGGAGGACAGTATCATTATCCTCATTTTACAGATGGAGAAACTGATGCACTGATAGAGAAAGTGACCCGCCCTGATCTCCTGAATCCTAGCCTGCTGCCCTATCCACTAAGCTATGTTGCCTCCCCAAGGGTCTGTAGCTTTCAGCTGGTAGTAAATACCATGGAGCTACGGTTGCAAAATGCCTTCTATTAAAACCAACACACACACACACACTTATAACTTTATGAAATTTTCACCTTTGGAACTGAAAATTATCCATGATGCGCAATGATGAATCTTTTCGTAATGTCAGAGCAAACACTGCTCAGTCTTTTTATGAATTATTAAGGGATTAGGGAGGAACCAACTGTACATTTTCTCCACAATAAAAATAGTTCTCCCCCAAAATCCCAAGGATAGAACTCTAAACAAGGCTGAAACTTTCATCTTAGAACTTGCTATGAACCTAGTCGTTAAAGAGTAATATGTGCTTCCATAAATTTATAGAGCTTAAAGCCAGAAGGGTCTATTATGATTTGAGCATATAAAAATGCTGCTGCTTCTTCATTATGCGTCTCTGAGTACATGAAGATTCAGTTGTAACATAATGGGGCAGGTCAGACCTTCCTTGAGAAGGACCATTCGGTTCAAGGTTTCCAACATGACAAGCATATATTGCATGACGTTGTATTTGAAAGCTCATATGCAAGAGAGAGAGTGGATATTTTTCAAATTTCATTAAAAGTTTTGAAATGTGGGGGAGGGAAAAACATCAACTAGATTTTTGCAAAGAAAAAAAAGTGTCCTTGTTTTTCCACCAGCTCTAGAACTGGTTGGAATGGTTTGTGTTTGTGTGGAAAGCTCCTCAGAGAAAAGCTTGGCCAATATTTTCCACAGAACTGTTTGCCTTTCTTTGGACCAGCTGTAGTATGCGATCACAGGCAGGCCACAATCTTGCACTTGCAAAAGGGGCAGAGTTACGGTCGTGTGCATAACCCAAACTTGGACGTTCCCTACTTTCCAGAGGCTTAGCTACATAGTGCAGAATAGCTTTCCACAGAACACCCAGTCCTGGTAGACCGCAATAAGGACCTGATGTTTTGTTCTGTTTGTACAGCACCAAGCACAATGGGATCCTGCTTCATAACTGGGGGCTGCTAGATGACACCGCAAATAATGGCAATATACACAGCATCAGTATTCCTGCAATGCTACCAGGCAGGTGCACTGCAGTAGTAGTTTATACTCAAGGGGCTCTATTTTTGTAATGAAAACCCAACTTTCCTCCTCTGTCTGTTCCTCAAATGCTCAGAGTTAGGGAGGTAACACTTAAACATGCTCTCCTGGGCCATGTCTCCATCCCTCTCTGAGGCTCCCAGCAGGTAAAAGAGCACTTAACAGTAAGTGCTTAATCCATGCCCTTCTCCAATCTCAGCAGTGTGTCCAACGCTCATGCCTCAGCTCTCTCCACCAGAGCTCACGGTCCAAACAAGGTGGTGGTGCAGTGATCTATGCTGATCATCCCCCTGCCTCCCCTTCTTGCAGCTGTCAGAAATTCACTTTCACCTCAACCAGACTCAGATACAGAAGGCCCCCCGGCCCATCCCCACTCCCTCTCCGCTAGTGCACACAACTCTTTAGTACCAGCCTCAATGGGTGAACTGCATGAATTCAGGTTCGCTCTTCTCCAAGAGCTGAATCGGCAAAGGATAGCATGCTCAGGAGCAAACAAATGAAGGCAGAGATGGGAGGGGTGGAGAAAAAAAAAATCTATGGTGACCAGCTCTCTGTGGTGCTGGTAAATATGCATGGAAATGTTTATAACAGGAAGATTAAGTTTCAGTTTCCATCTATTAAAATGCCCTCAGGGTTGAACAGAGCAAAAAAAAATAAAAGAAAATGCCTTGTCATGTCTGAGTGATAAACTCTTATCTCAGAAAATATGAAGAGGTTATTGTTCGGAGCCCCCCGGCTCCCATTCCCCCTGCACCGCCCCTTATAACAGGCAGCATTTCTGCCTACATTCCGACGACACATGGTTTAGGTTTCACTGGGCTTGGGGATGAGGAGAAAGAAAGAAGGAAGAACAATGCCATTGCAGTTCAAAGTTTAGAGGAAATCAACTCCCTTTGGCCAGCCAGCTCATAATATTTAATAGCAGGAACCACAAAGACTAACATTCCACCCCAAACAATGTTTTTGTATAAAAGTTATGCAGGCACTGAACAAAACAGACATCTGCACTGGATCAAGCACACCAAAGGGAAACATGCTTATTGCAATAAAGCCAGGCTCCCTGAGCCTGGTAACTTAGACCAGGTGGGGCTGAGTTATACATATTCCAATATAGGGCTTCCTGTTTTCAATGGAGATTTTTTGGAAGCCAAATACCCAGCTGAGCGGCCTCGTTTCTTTCCTACAGTTCCCTGTGTTCGCCCTGTCCCTGGCACGAAACTGAAAAGGACCTGAAGCCAGAGTGGGGAGACCAAAAGCTAAGGGTCTGACATTCACAGGTGATGGACTCCCGTGACTCCAAACAAAGTCCATGGCTCTTCAGCTCTTCTGAAAATCAGGAGCTGAGTTAAAATGTTTCCAGGCTTTGCTCCCCAGCCCCAGCTCCACTGAGCACTCTCATACATAGCAGGCATTTATTGAGAAATACTGGTTTATACTTAAAATCTGAAACTTTGGTTACACCCCTTCTCCTGCAGAAGAGGCATGCTAGTGATAGTGCAGATAGAAGACAAGGTATTACATTCCTCTTATTAAGCATCCTGAGTCCACTTTACATGGTGCAATCAGGGCCCGGCCCCTTATTCACATGAGCAGTCCCAGTGAATAAGGGTTTGCAGGAGTGGACTCTACATAGCCTCATTGGTCTTCTACATCTCTAGGTTCCATGATTCTCTGCCAGTTTGCAAGGCTGTCTGGTGTTCACGGCAGAGTTTAGAGGAATGCACTGAACGTGAGATGAACAGCAAGAAAAATAGATATTCACAGCACTGGCCGTTAGTACCTAGCCCTTACAGCTTCAAAGTGCCACATGGAAACATTGACTAGCTACTTCACACAACACCCTCATAGGCATTATACCCCCTTTGGAGAGAAGGGCGAACAGCAGGAAAAACCTTCAGAATGTGGAGCCCTTCCGTCAAGCCACTGAGAGTCCGCAAGCAGGTTGCTCAGCACCATTGAGGCCTGGGCCCCGCGTGGCTTGTCCAAAGTCACATAGTAAGTCAGTGGCAGAGCCACAATTGGAGCTCAGGAACTCCTGAGTCTCAGCCCTGGGCTCACTCCTTTAGACCATGCTGACCTTGCCTCCACCTTCACCACTACCAAACATAGGAGCATATTGAACTTCTAGGCTGTAAATTACTATTCAGGGCTAAATAACCCCATCGCACTGTAGCCGCAACATAGTCTAACAAGGCTGCACACTAACTTAGACCACAATGCTGCAAAGGGATCCACCTGCCTAGGGCCAGTGGGTCTCTGCACAGCTTTGCTAGGGTCCACCTAGGTAGATCCCTGTGCAGGATCAGGCCCTGAGAATCTGAAGTGGTCAGGGCAGGTTCCGGGTCTTGTACTGGTCTGAGAAGCACCACGCACACCTATGCCCTGGCTTAAACAAGCCTCATTCTTTAGTTGGCCTGTAGCAGATCACATTGGCTTTTCTCCAACGTCTAGTGACAAACTGGTGATTGTTATTTTCCCCACCAGATTGGCAAATTGAGGAGATAATCTGAGGCCAGAGGGATATTTTTGAGTATGTACATTTTTCTCAAAAAGTGACCAAAAGAATAAAGGGACAGCTCCCAAATCCTTGCGCTGAAGATTACTACTTGGTTACAGCTGACACCACTTAGACAATTCTGACACAGATTCACAACCCCTTTCCTTTATTTCTCCTTGGAAGTTATAACCGTTCCTACCACGCCCAGTGGTGGGATTTGGTGAAAGCAGTAAAAGTTTGTGCGTCACACTGAACACATTAGCGAAGGAAACAACACAGGCTGAGCAATCCATTTTGTGCCTCTGGCCTCAGGTTGCACAACAAAAATAACAAGGGCAGATCATCGCAAATTATTTATTTAGCTAATTGTTGTAAGGTAAGTGTGGTAGGCATCGCAAGATGATTTACTACTACAGATCATCAGGCAACATGCTGGGTGGAGGCACAGTAAGTATTAAAGTTTGAAAAATAGAAGGATCTGTTTTTGTTTTGTTTTTTAAATAGGTGGATCAAGTTTTTTCTACTGGGAATTTTGTTCACAGCACTAGGCATTATAATGGGAACTGCCCTTAGTCAACTGGGCAGCGGAGACAGTCTATGTGTTACTTAATTGTCTAGCATCCAGTTGATCTCCAGGACCTAAATTCTAACTGAACATTCCTCTTAATTCCTGCTGGAGGGATGCATCTGTCACGATTTATAGAAACACGGTTTCACCTTAAATAGGAGATATTTGTTAAAATAAACCATGGCAACTACAGTCTTCCACACAACTTGCGTCCCTGCTTTGTCTTCTTTATATACCAGGGACTGTATCCTGTCATGAACTTTATACAGCATATAGAGACCTCTAGTGACTAAATAATATAATGCACATAAACATATTACAGCACTCAGATTTCCAGTTGGCTGGGCTTTGATATTGCTTTGTTCGTTTTAAACTCCATCACACCTCCTCCTCCATCCCCTTGCTCCCCAGTGGATAGCTTAATGGCTTAACCTGATCCCTTCCAAACAAAAGAAAACTAGAGGGGTTATCTTCATGGTTTAGGCTCCAACCCTGGAAATCTCGCTTTAACACTAGTTTGTCATGAACAGGCCCCATGAAGCCACGCTAGTTCCTAGAATCGTCACAGGGGAAACAGCAAGCTAAATTGATTGAAATTCGCTTGACTTTGGCAGAGTTACACTAGGATACATTTGGCCACATACTTTTATTAGGCTATTTCCTTCATACGTACAAGCAGCATGAAAATGTGCAACTCCAAACACAGCCCGGGGAGATACATGGGCTTTATAACACATTCTTTCCAATCAATTCTTTAATGCTATTACACCATGTCCAACTGGCCACGTGACAATCCAGCCACCCACAAGCCATTACACACTACAGGCCATATCTGAGCTTGGGTAAATCACCATTAAAGCTGCAGCAGTTTACACCAGGTGAGGATCTGGCCTTACAGGTCTCGCTGCAGTCACCCACAAAACCCTGTTTGAGCTAATGCCTGCTATCCAGACTAGACTATTTAAACCAAACAACAGCTGATAACAAGCATCCTTTAAGACATTGCAACCCACAGAAGCAACCCAACTGGAAACCACACAAATCATTTCTGGACTCTGTCAGATTTAAGAGAGCTTGAGTACAGGCCCTTCTGAGCCAGACTCGCTCTGTTGCAGCTATTGCAGAATCTGTGGCTAGGAGAGAAACAGCGGGGATCAGCCAACACAAGGCTGCATAACAGAAAACCTCCCATTCCAATATGGCCTCGTTCACTCCATGCACATATGAGCCTTGATCCTACAAGTCCCTGTGCAACGTGCCCAGGTTGTGCTGAGGACACCAGTGTGAGTGAAAGGCGTACATGGCCAGGAGCAGGGGTAAGCTCTAATCATAGTCCTTTGCATTGAGCAAGAGGTTCAATATGCCTGTGCTCCTGCTCCATTTCTCATGGGCGTCCAGGATGGGACATGGGTAGAGAACAGGCACGTCGGAGACATGGGCATGACCCTCATCCTGCTGAGACACTTAGCTACAGTCCAGGAGTGTCTCCATTCAGCCCACATTCCATGCAATATGATTGAGCCCATTAGGGAAAAACAGACTTTCCCTCACTATATGTTAGGAGGAATCTTAAGGCTCCAACTTGTCCTCTCAGGCCTCATTCCTGCTAGAGAGCAGAAAGAAACTCGGTGGCCATGCTCATTAATACCAGGCCAGGCACCCCTCACTTGATCATCAGTTTTTACCTTGGGCTTGTGAAGACAACCTGAGCCGAGGGCTTCACACTTTGAAGATATTTTTAATCAAAACCACAAGGCCACCCTCTGGAGTGAAAGAGATTGTCCCCCAATACACAGCATCCTTCTGCCTAAGCAGTAGCGCTGGATTGTATGCTGTGTCATTCACACTCATTGCACTGACAGCCCATTCTAGGGGCTGTAAGTAATCATAAGAACGGCCATACTGGGTCAGACCAAAGGTCCATCTAGCCCAGTATCCTGTCTTCTGACAGTGGCCAATGCCAGGTGCCCCGGAGGGAATGAACAGAACAGGTAATCATCAAGTGATCCATCCCCTGTCACCCATTCCTAGCTTCTTGCAAACAGAGGCTAGGGACACCATCTCTACCCATCCTGGCTAATAGCCATTGATGGACCTATCCTCCATGAATTTATTTAGTTCTTTTTTGAACCCTGTTATAGTCTTGGCCTTCACAACATCCTCCGGCAAAGAGTTCCACAGGTTGACTGTGCATTGTGTGAAGAAATACTTCCTTTTGTTTGTTTTAAACCTGCTGCCTATTAATTTCATTTGGTGACGCCTAATTTGTGTGTTATGAGAAGGAGTAAACAACACTTATTTACTTTCTCCACATCAGTCATGATTTTATAGACCTCTATCATATCCCCCCTTAGTCATCTCTTTTCCGAGCTGAAAACTCCCAGTCTTATTAATCTCTCCTCATAGGGAAGCTATTCCATACCCCTAATCGTTTTGGTTGCCCTCTTATGAACCTTTTCCAATTCCAATTGATCTTTTTTGAGATGGGGCAACCACATCTGCACGCAGTATTCAAGATGTGGACGTACCCACAATCAAACGGGAGAGGCCCTGTTGCACGCACCCTCCTACAGTCAATTGTGTAAGATCTCCGTTGCCATTCGTATCACACACACAGCCCAGGGCTGCCTCATCTCTCCAAGATTCAGCTGAACATGAGCATCGGGTGGCTAGAGTTACACTGGATGGTCTCGGTAATGAGTTCCACATGCAAGATGGGGAGGGGGATGCGTGATGTGCGAGGGTCAGCCAGTGTTTCATTGACTGGAGGACATGTGAGTGAGTGGTGAGAGATGGGGAAGGGATATTTCATTATGCTGGGATTTACAAAGAAGACTACAGCTGGGAGAGCAGAGGAGACTGCTTTAACATGGTCTCAGCAGCAGCCCATTCCCTATGCTCGAGCCCTCAGGAGACGGAAAAGGGAGGAGGTGAGAGAAGGAAAAGGGAAAAAAAGTTAGGAATGCAACCTATTCCCCCTGTTAGCAAAATACAGCTTGCTCACACCACAGGCTTGACTGTGGGCTGAGCGGGGATTGTTATTAAAAAGGTCTATGGCTCAGGGGCAGAAAGATGTGCATATTGGAGCTGTGCAAATAGTTAGTTTTTTTTGATTCGTTGGCAGAAAAAGTGGGGGAAAGAATTGTTACAGGTCAAAGCAAAATCAAATTTCTGTTGCAGTGTTTTGTGTACTGAAAAAATAAAAACAAACGTCCTGTCAGGTTAAATGAAAAGCTTCATTTGTGAAGTGTTTTAAATTAAAAAAAAAAATGAAGTAAATTTTGAATCCAAAAATCAAACAACAGTTCATTTAAAAAAATGTTGAAATGAAACATTTTAATTTAAAAAAGAATTGGGGTTTCCCCCTCCAACCAAACAATACAGCGAGTTATCCAATGGTTCAGTCAACCTGAATCTTCAACTTGCAGCAAAAACCAGTTTCAGATGAAAAATGTTGCCCGACTCTGGGCACGTGACACAGACATAAACTTGGGAGAAAGGCTCAAAGAGCCTCCTCTGTCTGGGGGGCGGATTCACTCCAGTCTAGCTGGCAGGCAGAAATGCTCTGCGTGTTACACCGAACAGAGCAGCCCTCCTGAGGAGAACTAGACAACTCTGATCATGATGAAGGATCAGAACCAAGATGGCAGACGTGTGTGTGTGTGTGTGTGTCACAGATCAGTCCTAACCTAGGTCTGGGAGCATGTCTGAGAAAGCCATTCTTGCTGTTTTGGGAAGGTGAGGTAGCTGTGCAGGAAGCAGGGCCGGCTCTGGCTATTTGCCGCCCAAGGCACCCGCCGCCGCACCCCCCCCCCCCAGTGCTGCAGGGGAGGGCGCCGAGCCGGGCCGCGAGCTGCTCTTCCCAACCGGCCGGAGCGCCGGGGGGAGTTTGGCGAGCCGGCCGGGGCTCCGCTCTCCCCGGCAGCCAAGGCTCCACTGTCCCCAGCAGCTGGAGCTGGAGCACTGCGCCGCCCCCCTCCAGGTGCCGCCCCAAGCACAAGCTTGGTGGGCTGGTGCCTGGAGCCGGGCCTGGCGGGAAGGAGGGAATTCTGCTGGGAGGAGGAAGGAAGAATCAGATGTAGACTCAAAATGATCTAGGAAGAATCCAGCAGCCAACGGTTAACATGCAGGAAAGCTTAAGCTGAGGAAACCAGCCTGGAGAGGGAGTCACCAGGGGAAGAGGTTCGCTGTGGGAATAGGGGAAGGCTCCCATGAAAACTCTGCTGAGATCAGCCATGTGCTAGCAGCAAAGAGATGAACAGGAAATGAATGAGTGGGTGTAGTTTTGGATCCAGGCTGGAGCTCAAGCAAGCTGTGTCCTAACTCGGCCTCCCTGTCTAAGTTCATGGAGTGACATGGGAGATGGAGGGAACCCATCCTTGGGGTGCTCTGCCTTTGTGTCTCTTCCTCATACCCTCACAGAGCCTTTCTTCTGAATGGATAATGATTTGTGAAGTTTTTTTCCCCCCTCGACAGTTTTAGTGGTGGGGTACACCTGATGGGGCTAAAACCTAAAATGAAGCCACATAGGCTTGTCTCTTCTCTAATGCTGCAGCTCATCAGAAAGGGCCTTGGCCTCATGGGACACATCATAGCCCATCCACAGCTGGGAAACAGCAATGCAACGTTAATGATCCCCACCATCTAGAGCATATATTTGTTCTGGCTCTCTAGGTACTTACACAGACTTCATCACCATGGTATCTGAGCACCTCCTCATCATTCATGGATGTTCTCCTCACACCACCACAGTTAGGTAGGGAAGTATTCTCATTTTACTAGTGGGAATCTGAGGCACAGGGTAGACTTAAGTGACATGTCCAAGCTGACACAGGAAGTCTGTAGCTAAGCCAGAAATTAACCCCCGTCTTCTGAATCCATGTCCTGTGCCCTCACCACTACTCCATCCTTCCTAGCCATCAGGGCATGACTGTCTTCAGGAGAGCTGGAAGCAAAGAGAGATGTGGAGGAAGTGCTCCTGACAGAAATAAAGCATCCAGGTTAGGACTCAGGAATTGTTGAGTGCTCATCTTGGCTCTCCCACTGACTTGCTGGGTGTCCTGGGTGAGTCACCTCACCGCTCTGTGCCTTGGTTTCCCCCATCACTAACGTAGCTTATACTCCTGATTATCCTGAGCTTGTGAGATGCTGATCAAGTCTGCACAACACGTTACAAAGGAGGACAGTATCATTATCCTCATTTTACAGATGGAGAAACTGATGCACGGATAGAGAAAGTGACACGCCCTGATCTCCTGAATCCTAGCCTGCTGCCCTATTCACTAAGCTATGGCCTGCCTGTGATTGCATACTACATGTTGTATATGTGCTAAGGATGGTCATCAGCTAGGAAGGGAGAGAAACTGACCAATAGGGAGATTTGTGTGGGTGTCTGTGAAAACTCTGCAACTGGATAGGCGGGGGCACGATTCCCGTAATTGGTCAATGGTAAGAAGGCCTTTGCTGCATAGGCTGGTACCTTAGATAACAATGCTACAATCCAGTTTCACCAGTGGGACCCAAAGCAGCCATCTAGGCACCTGAGGCAGTTCTTTGATGGACTCCTGAGCTTTCCTTACAGCCATTTCATGGAGTAGCCACATGGAGACATCTGAAGAGATCAAGGAAAAACTCAGCTCCCGGCCCCTGGACAGCCCATATTACCTCAGAAAGCCTGTGAGGGAGAAACGCCGCCTCATGATTAGGATCCCTGACCTGCTCGAATAGGAAGTTGTAGGAAGAGAGATAGTCCAAACTAAATCCCGTCCTTCGGCAGGGTATGCTAGAACATCCCTGGGGTTAAGCTGGCAGGGCAAGGATCTGGGATCCATTGTACTGTATATTACCCTGTGAGACTGAATCAGGCCTATACTGCCAAAGGCAAAAGGCCTGGTTCTCCACCGGTTTGAGTAGCAATGTACATTCACTTTCCATGTCTGCACATCAGAATGTCAGCACTACACATGCGTTCTGCACATGTGGACCTGACGACGCCAGGCGCAGTGCAACGGAGAGTTAGGCCCGTGATCTTAGTGGGTGTTGAGGTCCAACAAGCAGGAGCAAACCTGACCTCTTCAGGCTCCAAAGACTCAACCGTGAGAGAACTTCCTCATTCAGACGACGGTGTGCAAACTTTCCTTTCTCAAACCTCAGCTTTGCGCTGCTGTTGCCAGTTACATAAGACTTAAGCTATGAGCAGCTCTTGGCTCATCGCATCAGGTTTAACAAAAATTGCTCTTTATAATGTTCATGACTGAGCCCATTATGTTGCTCCTTTTTATTTTTTCCCCCAACTTTACCTGATTAAGAAAATTGCTTGTAGGTGGTTTTCTTGCATAATCTGGCTGCTGCTGGAAATAGAGGTGGGTGTAAGGAACAATAGCAATGGGAAAGGCTTATACCCAGACCCTCCCAGGTATTTAGGCACTTAAGTCCCATTAATTTAAGTGGGAATTAGGCACCTCAATATCTTTGGGCCTTAGCCTTTTTGGAAAATGCTCCTCCAGAGTTGGACTATACCCTGGGAAGAGGGTTTGACATGCCCAGTCCTTGGAGGGATTATACAGCTACTGAGTTTAGAATAGATTTTCAAAACCTGGCCTCAATCTCACAAGTCCACACTGACTTCATTCAGAGTTCTGGGCATAGCCTTCCTTAATCTATTTTATCTTGTTTTATCCAGCCCATCTCGTGTGATGTGTAGTGCACAGGCTGGCTCATCAGCGTATTTTGCTTTGTGTCCACTTCTGAAGTGAAATAACGGCCCACAAAGGCAGACATCAAGCGTCCAGTGTCAGTAGCGTTGCCAGGTGTCTGGTTTTTGACTGGAACGCCCGGTCGAAAAGGGACCCTGGTGGCTCCGGTCAGCACCGCCGACCAGACTGGTTAAAAGTCCAGTCAGTGGCGCAGCAGGGCTAAGGCAGGCGCCTGGCCTACCATGGCTCTGCACAGCTCCCAGAAGCAGCGGTATGTCCCCCCTCCAGCTACTATGCATAGGGGCAGCTAGGGGGGTACACACGCTGTTTCCACCCCAAGCTCTGGCTCTGCAACTCCCATTGGCCAGGAACCGCGACCAATGGGAGCTGCGGGGGCAGTGTCTGCGGACAGGGCAGCGCCCAGAGCCTCCTGGCCGTGCCTCTGCATAGGAGCCAGAGCGGGGACATGCCGCTGCTTACAGGAGCTCTTGAGGTAAGTGCCGCCCAAAGCCTGAAGCCCAGCCCCCCTCACGCACCCCAACCCCCTGCCCCAGCCCTGATCCCCCTCCAAACCCCTTGATCACAGCCCAGAGCACCCTCCTGCACCCCAAACCGCTCATCCCCAGCCCCACCCCAGAGCTCACACCCCCAGCCAGAGCCTTCACACACCCAGCGCCCCAACCCCCTGCTCCAATCCCCCTCCTGCACCCCAAACTCCTCATCTCTGCCCCCACCCCAGAGCCTTCACCCCCAGCCAGAGCCCTCACCCCCTCCTGCACTCCAACCCCCTGCCCCAGCCCCGTGAAAATGAGCAAGTGAGTAAAGGTGGGGAGGGCAAGCGACAGAGGGAGTGGGGGTGGGCCCTCGGAGGAGGGGTGGGGCCGGGGGCAGGGCAAAGGTGTTCAGTTTTGTGCAAGTAGAAAGTTGGCAGCCCTAAGTCGCTTTATGTTACCTGAGAAGGACACAGTAAACTTAAACAGTGCTTATAAATAGCAAAACTATTCTCTTCCCAGGGTTTAGTCCAACTTTGGGGCCACATCTTCCCATGCTACTCAGCCTTGGCCAGAGATATATTAAACATTGTGAAGCACCCAAGATACTAGGTAATGGAGCCATATAAGTATTGTAGATAAAGAGAATCGAGAAAGAAGGAAGTGTCCTCTCTCTGTATGTTTGGAAAAGGGAAGAAAACAAAATATAAGCTCTAAATGAAGTATCCCTAAAGAAATAATTACACCCAAGAAAAACAGAAAGCCCTTGTTTGTAGCTGTGATGTGAAAGGGGATGGCAGAGTGGTCTCTGTAACAGGTTTGAAATTCACAGTGCTCCCAGGAATTCCAGCCCACCAATACTTCTGATGGAGAGAATTTTGGTTTCATTAAGTTTATTCTGCATGGGTCTTATGGATCAGGGCTTAAAAACCTCCAAGATCCTTCTGCTCTATATGGATTTAAGGTGTACACTCTAAGCCTGGCCCGCAGGAGCATGCATGCAATTTTGCACATGCATGTAATTGTACATGCAGCATGTCAGATACTGCACTGTAAAAATGCTAAGACCCGAGTGCACACTGAGCCAGCCCAAGGCACCATTTTTGTTCTACTTCAGCCCCAGGTGAAGCCTCGTGTTTGCTCTCCGCAGTAGGGTGGATTTCACCCACTTTGAATAGTCCAACGCTTTGCATGTGCAGGGGCTAGAATTTGCACCAGCGAACTCCATTATCTGCAGCTGGTTTTGAGGGTACAATTCCTAACATGCAACGTTAGCATTAGAGCTGGCCAGAAAACAGACTCCCAGTTCCAGGGGAAAAAATTGATTGGGGGGGGGGATTCATCCCAAAATGGAACAAAAGTCCAAAACCTCAATTTTTTTTCCCCTGCATACTGGAAGGCCTTAATAATTAATTCAGAAAACACTAAAACCTTCTCACAGTAGGATCGTTTTGTTGTTTCTGAAGTAAAATAGACTCCCCAGGAGCCATGCTACCAAGTAGCCAGGCAACTGGCAGGAAGCCTGCTTTGTTGCCATCAAAATTTCATTGACAACGACATGTTCCTGTGGTCTGTTTCAATTTTGATGAATCAGCATTTTTCGCTGGCAAGCCCCAGTTAGAATATTCAAAGGGAACCCGCAGGTGTTTGCACCTGCCAAGTGCCTGTGCAATAGTGCACATGTAAAGGAGAGGCTCGTCAGGGGGAATCCAGCTTGAAAGATCCAAACAATTTCCTCCTCCCTTCCGCTATTTTGTAACATGCTGCACTGTGCAATTCAGTGGTGCATGAAGTAATTCCAGTGTTTGAGATATACATCTACAAAGTGCCTTGAGATCTTTCAGGGCTATAGGAATGGAAGTGAATTCCTGCATGGGATTAAATTTATTTTGATTGTCACTATTCTAACCTCTTTTCTCTGCTATTTGTAAAACTGGCTGTGGAACATTATCAGCCCAGCCGAGCCAGAACACCTGGATAGTGTGATCACTCCCTGCTAAACCTGGACAGTATCTCTGGAGACAACACTGCAGTGACCACGATTGGTGTGTCTTTCAGGGAAAACAGGCAGCTCTGTCCCTCCCATCCACCCCTTCCCTCCACCCCCCAATACTGTAAATTCTAGAAATTAAGACTCAGGAAAGGGATTCCGTGGACTGGCGCAGAGCAGGGGCAGTGTTAAAAGCACGTCAAGCATGACAATCCCATAAACTGTTACAAAACAGCAGTGTTGGATCTAAAGGAATCCCTCTGCCGTCTTTGCAGGAGCACGTGTTTTACATGCGAACCCTTGATCCTAGATGATAACCTTGGAAGGGGCCTCTCAAGTCAGCTGGTCCAGCCTGCGACTCAAAGGCTCTGCACAATTTCCATATATGTCTCTGCTCAGTGCTCTCAACTCAAAGGAAATAAACGTTCCATGCGGCAAGCAGAGACTTAGCTGTACATCTTGTGCTGATGTTAAGGGAAGATGAATGGATACATCCCCTTGAAATGCGCTTCAATTTATACCCTCAAGGAGCCTGATTCTCACTCACACGAGGGCCTGGTCAACATACAAACTTGCACTCATTCCTGGCTTTAAACTGATTTAGTTCAACTGGTGCAGCCCCGCTGTGGACACACTGGGTTTTTGTCATTTAGCAAGGAATTGCCTTAAGCTAAATCAACAGTGGCCATTTTAAAATCCATTTCCACACTGGCGTATGCACAAGTTTACACTGGTGTAAAAATCTATTTTAGTGAAACCACTGTGAATTTGTCAGTAGACAAGGCCTTCAGACTCTAGACCACTCTAACAGAGCAATGGGCCTTAAATGGGTGTAACTGGTACCTTTATACTGCCAAAGTGATTTAAATAGGGGCTAAGTGAAAATCAGGCCCTCAGTGTCTACTCCTAAACTGAGTAACTTGCTCATTTGAGAGAGGGCGAGGCGATGTATCTCTTGTACACTGGGGCATTTGGGTTTGAAAAGAACAGTCACCAACCAAACCGGACTGAGGAATTCAATTTGCTTTGATAAAAGAACCAACACTTGAATGTAAAAGTCTGGCTCCCGCTACTGGGTGAATCTGGCAAAAAGACAAATCCTGTACTCTGTGCATTGGCAGAATGCAAGGATTTAACGAGCACCCTACTGGGCCCCCCCTGGGATGGGTAAAGGAGGGTCAAAGCTTTCATGCCTGCTGCCTTGATCTGATCTGCAAACAAACAGGGGATAGATAAGTGTCCCCGAGGCTGAAGACCTAGCATCTTTCACTAGTGCTAAACCTTCGCCGAGGGACTGGAAAAAAGAAAGCAGCCTGTCTGTATGCGCATGTGCGACACACACACACACACACACACGCACTCTGATTGGCTGAGTGCCATTTCTTTGTCTCCATGCTTTGGTTTGTCCCAACAAACTCAAAGGTCAATATGCGCTAGTTGAATTATCCCTGGGAATTTAGATTAGATGCTTCCGGTTGCAGACTTTGGGGCTGATAGTGTCTCACTATGCTTGTATAGCACCTAACGCAATGGGGCCACAATCTCAGTTGGGCCTTCTATGCGTTAGCGGAATACAAATAAACAAATAATAATTTGAGAAATTTGTTCAAACACATTTTTGTAGCTCTGCAGCTCCAATTATCTTAGGACCTAACATATTTGAGACAGAAAACACCCCCAAATCCCCATTTGCCTTGAAGTGAGGAAGATACCCCTTTCCTGCCCATTTAGAAAACACAAAACTACACAGAAGAATAAAAAGCTAGAGCAGCACTAGAACAAGTGCACCCATATACTGAACTTGCTCCAAGATACAAAGCAGGACTTATGAGATGCCAAGGGTTGAGAGAACACATAGTTTTCCCCTTGACTTTCAGGCTCCTAAATGCACGGAGATAAAATGTCAAATTATTCCAAAGCAGTTTGACCCTTCACAAGAATGTAAGGAGACAGATGGCATAAGGCTGAGCAGCAAAGGATTTGTAAAGATTGGCAGGTGCCTTCTTTTGCTTCTTTGTGCTGTGGAAAGATGGCCTAGAAGGATTGGGAGGATCAGTGGCGGATTAATGATTTTGCCGCCCCTAGGCCCTGAAATAATTGCCGGCCCATCCGCCCCTGGCCCCGCCCCCACCCCTTTCCCGCCCCCATTCCAACCCCTTCCCCAAAGTCCCCACCCCAACTCCGCCCCCCCCTGCCCCATTGGATTCCTTCCCCAAATCCCTGCCCCAGCCCCGCCTCTTCCCCCAGCGCGCCGTGTTCCCCTTCCTCTCCCCTCCCTCCCTGTCCCATGAAACAGCTGTTTCGCGGCGCAAGCGCTGGGAGGGAGGGGAGAGAAACAGGACGTGGCAGCGCACTCGTAGAGGAGGCCGAGGCGAGATGGAGTAGGGGGATGGGGCGGGGAGGGGAGCTTCTCCGTGGGTGCTCAAATTTGCTGCCCCTGCAAATTTGTCAGCCTAGGCAATAATATGCCATTGGGGAGGATGGGCTATTTTTTCCCTTTAAATGTCTGTTCTTCCCTGAAGGACTTGTTGGAGGTCTCAGGTTTATTGATTTATTCTGGGGACCGCCTCATACCTCTATTGAAGGAGGTGGCATTTTGAATATTTAACAAAGACTGCTCTTTCTCCCAAGGATTTATTAGGTTCTGGAGTTATATTGGTGTTAAAATAAAATTTAAAAACAACTAGTTTTAAACTGTGGCTAAAAATGCCCCTCTCACTCAATCAATCAGTTCTCAGCTTCTTGTCTCCTTTGAGATAATATCGGTCCGTCTACACGAGGGAACATTTCTAATCCTTTACCTAAGAACTGCATTCTGGGTCAGACCAAAGGTCCATCTAACCCAGTATTCTGTCTTCTGACAGCGGCCAATGCCAGGTGCCCCAGAGGGAATGAACAGGTAACCATCAAGTGATCCATTCTGTCACTCATTCCCAGCTTCTGGCAAACAGAGACTAGGGACACCATCCCTGCCCATACTGGCTAATAGCCATTGATGGACCTATCCTCCATGAATTTATCTAGCTCTTTTTTGAACCCTGTTATAGTCTTGGCCTTCACAACATCCTCTGGCAAAGAGTTCCACAGGTTGACTGTGCATTGTGTGAAGAAATACTTCCTTTTGTTTGTTTTAAAGCTGCTGCCTATTAATTTCTTTTGATGACCCCTAGTTCTTGTGTTATGAGAAGGAGTAAATAACACTTCCTTATTTACTTCCTCCACACCAGTCATGATTTTATAGACCTCTATCATATCCCCTCTTAGTCATCTCTTTTCCAAGCTGAAAAGACCCAGTCTCCTTAATCTCTCCTCATGCAGAAACTGTTCCAGACCCTTAAACATTTTGATTGCCCTTTTCTGAACCTTTTCCAAGTCCAATATATCTTTTTTGAGACGGGGCAACCACATCTGCATGCAGTATTCAAGATGTGGGCATATCATGGATTTATATAGAGGCAATGTGATATTTTCTGTCTTATTATCTATTCCTTTCTTAATGATTCCCAACATTCTGTTTGTTTTTTTTGACTGCTGCTGCACATTGAGTGGATGTTTTCAGAGAACTATCCACAATGCTCCAAGATCTTTCTTGAGTGGTAACAGCTAATTTAGACCCCATCATTTTATATGTACAGTTGAGATTATGTTTCCCAATGTGTATTATTTTGCCAGGGCCGGCTCTAGGTTTTTTGCCGCCCCAAGCAAAAAAAATGTTGGCTGCCCCCTATCCCAGCCCTGGGCTCTCCCCCACCACCTGCACCCCCCTGCCTCCCCAGCCCTGGGCTCTCACCCTCCTAACCCACACCACCCGGCTGCCCCAGCCCTGGGCTCTCACCCTCCTAACCCACACCACCCTGCTGCCCCAGTCCTGGGCTCTCACCTCCCTCACCCACACCTGCTTGCTGCCCCAGCCCTCAGCTCTCCCACACACACACCCTGCTGCCCCAGCTCTGGGTTCCCCCTGCCCCCCCACCATTGCCCCACCCACACACACAACCACCTCCTGCTGCCCC
>NC_048304.1:44896543-45079543 GCF_013100865.1 Trachemys scripta elegans
TTGAATGTTAAAATATGGAATCCCTACTCACAGCGCAGCTCTCCATTCGCAGCAGGCTACAGCATGAGGTCTCAGCTTCCTCACTCCCTCCCCCTCTTTCCTGTTGGTAGTGGCCAAGGGAATACTGGGAAATGTAGTTCTTTCCCTGCTCCAGGGCTGGCTCTATAGGCAGGGAGCTAACCAACGAAGTACAGCTCCCAGGGGCCCCTGTTGGTTCTCAGCTGCCATGCTGGATCCCTGCCGCTCCTGCAAATGGGCTGCCCCAAGCACGTGCTTCCTTTGCTGGTGCCTAGAGCCGCCCCTGTACTTTGCATTTCCCAGTGTTAGGGAAGCCATGAGCCCTAGTGCAGATGATATGCTACCTGGTGCTGGCATTCTCAAGGCCTTGTCATGTTCTGAGCAGGGTGAGATGATTCAATGTTAAATATCAACAGCCTGTGCAGACATGGGCTCCCGACATTATGACCACTGGTGTAGCTGAAACTGCCAACCCCAGTGGGAAGTTTTTAGAAAATATGTCTCATGTAGAAGAGTAAAGGCCACCTGAATTGCTATATTTTATACAAACCCAAACTAAAAAAGGAGCGCAGACTCCCTTATTTTGACAAAATTATTCCAGCCTTCACTATGCAGCATAAAGGAGAACAAAGAACACAAGCCCATGTTTGCATATTAGTTTTCAATTGCACTTAACACTTGAGGGTCTCCCAGTATTTAAAAATGTGTTTAATTGAAAGCATCACTGCTTTCCCCAGCTGCCACAGTGAGAAATCAAGACCCTCTCTATGAAGGTAGCATCCATGAACCCGTATCTTACCTCCAGTCTCTCCCAGGTACTGCGAGAAGGTATCAGTGACTGGGAGTGAGAATGGACTAGAATAATTCACAGTCAGTCCACAGCTTCTCTTCTACAGCAGGAATTCAGTCGAGGTGCTGGAGCTTGCAGTCTGGGTCACAGCTCGCCACCTTGGACTAGCAAACATTTCAAGGGCCATTACCAATGAATAAAGTTGGGTTGAGCAGCTACAATTCACAGCTGAAGCTTGTTCTCACAGAAAAGGCAGTTGGATGCTAGCTGCCTTTGGTTCAGGGGATTGCAAAGTCTGATGCAGCCTGTAGGGCTCCAGGCAGAACCCTGCCACTCAGTACACAAGAGGCATCCCTTCAGGTCCAAGTCCTTCATTGCTGTTACCATCCTCCTCCCTGGTCTTGGTGGGCAAAGCCACTTGTGTCTTCTGTGGGCATTGGGCCCCCTCTGGGCCAGCTACTGCCTTTTATTCTGGGTTTGCACCATACCAAGCACAATGGAAGGGCCTCCAGGTGCTTCTGGGATACATATAATCATCAATGAAATCATTTAAGCTGGTGGGAGCTCTGCCATTGATGTCAAGGGGAACAGGAACAGGGCCCTGCAGAACATTGTCTCCTCACGAGTGAGCATGAAAGAAGCCAGAAGCCAAATGCTTCTCTAGCACAGCTCTATTTACACCATTAGCCTTACACCAGGGAAATTTGACCCAAACGCCTTAATCTTCACGTTTTCTTGCCCCTCTTTCTGAGTTACCTGCCACTGTATTATGTACTATGCACAAACATCACAATACTCCAGTAAGCCTCACACCACAGCCCAGCTGCTGTAGATGTGTACACACGTCCCACTTCTAGCCAGCCTGGCATTTTAAACACATCTTTGCCCTGACCTATCTCAATTCTCTCCTGCCCCCTCCTCCACAACTCCCTTTAATTCTTTTTTGAATTGACAAACAGGGGTGCTCAGAGCACTAACGTTCGAAATCTTGCTAGCCATGGGGAGATTTCAGTAGGCACAAATTGGAGCTAGGTGCCAAATTCCCAATGACAGCTAAAATGAATTGGTGTCTAATTGTCCCATTTGCCTTTGAAAATTGGTCTCTGAATCCAAACTCTTGATGCGATTCTTAAGGCACTGGCAGAGGAGGGGATCCAGCCCCCAGACCTCTCAAGTTTCACAGACGCAGTTCGTTTCTAAAGCTACTGAGCACAGCTGCTGGGATGGGAAGGAGTCCAGCAGGCCTGGATTCTTAGAAGTTTCCTACCTCAGAACCATTAAAAAAAACCATCCTGCATCTCTTCTGTGTGGTGTTAACTGCTGTCTAGCAAGCTCTTTGCATGTCACTGCTGGCAGTTTTCCTTTTCACTATTAACAAGCCCCTTGTGGGGGTGGGGAAATGACTCACCCTTCAAGATCACTGGCGTGTGTGTTATTTTCCCCTGCTCCTGGGAGCGCAGCCTTGCTCCTGGTGCACGTGCTCAGGAGTGATGGAATGCTCCAAAACCAGGCCGGTAGGTAGAGCAAAACCTGCCTGGAGCAACCACCCAGGGGACTGGCAAAACAAGACATCAGTGGGCAAACGGAGGTGGTCTTTACAAGGGGAATGGAACCTGTCTTGGGATCCCTTGGGGGTGATGTCAAGCAGCTGGTTAAGGCATGAATACAGTCCTTAAGGTAGGTTTTACTGCGTGGTTAGATACACCGGCAGCTACAGCTTTATCTGCATTGACTCTTGAAATGGTTTTGGTCCCTTTGATGGCTTCGTATGCATTGGGTGAGGGAGGAGATTTCAAATCAGACAGAACCAACGGAGGACTACATGGAACCGCGTGCTTACAACAGCCCTGAGCCCCAGTTGTCTTTAGTGCATCTTGTTGCCTGTCTTGCTATAGGGCTAGACTGTGACTTGGCCTGTGCCTGGGCAAACCAATAAGAATCCCCTTGTGCCCGCACCTTGGGCATGGGAACATGACCGGGGCTACCTGCCTACTTAGTCCCTCCCCAGAGCAGGTGGGTGAGGAACGAGTGAAGCATTAGCTCCACCCCTGCACTTTTTGGCCAGGTTAGCTGACGCAGCACCACAGGCAGCAGGTAATTACTGCTGGGAAAGACACCCACATAGTAAATTCCTACCCCCTGGGAGCAAGAGGGAAGCAGGGAGGTATGACTCAGGGGTGTGTCTGTCACAGCACCACCTGGGGTGGAGCAGTCTATCCACCATCCCTTGCTCTGGGCAGCTCCTTAAAGTCACAATCTAGCTCTTAATTAATATTAAATTAATATTGAGATGATGGCAGCGTCTAAGCTGTTAAAAAGATTTCTCCCTACCAAGGCTGATTTATGCACTTACCTTCGGGTTTATCATCTCACCGCATGCTCACTTTTCTGGAAATACCAGCAAGCTCTCAGTTTGTGGGATGAGCATCAGAGTTGTTTTGCAGAGTCACCCATGCTACTCAGGACACAATGTTCTTATACCATAAAATGTGTATTATTGATCAATAATACCCTGGTGCCTTAGAAATACCCATGATAGATCCATTGTTCGATAATTATAAACTCACCCATCCAGCGTGGTGGACACTGTGCAGTTATATAGGTGACGAGGGTAAATCCGACACCCCAGGCCATTCCCCCATCTATTGCTATTAGATTTCCTATGCGACATCCCAGATAAAAGGGTCTCACCCATGCTAGATGTAAGGACCATTGGTTTGGCTGGTGAGAAGCTGATGAGCTTTGCTGCTCTTAGAAATTTGTAGTTTGCGCTCCGTCATAGCCATGGGCTAACACCACCCAATACACACCACTTAAAAGCTGGCACAGCCCAGGAAGAGAACAGCATAGTTCCATGATCTGGCATCTGAAAACATTTTAAAATTAAAAGGAAAAAATACAACCTCTGCTCTTGGTTGATGTGAAATGCAGCCCAGCCATCGCTCATTTAGCAGCCCTCAGTCAAGCAGCATGAACAGTATATCCCGCCAGGAGTGTGACACATGTTATGTTTGGAGGCACCGCGTTCATGACGGACAAGAGCGCAGGGCCCAGGCAGTTTGGCCTCACGGCAATGAGGTGGAAAGGAGGGCTATGCAAGCAGCGTTCTAAATGAGCACTTAGCACGCTGCAGGATGGAAGTGGAAGGAAATATGTCCTAGCAAGCCCTCATTTAGCCCTGCAGTTCCTTTCCATTGTTAATTACCAAGATATTTGCATCTAAAAGGAAGCCATGTCTTTTACAGCCAGATGGCACCTCCTGCCTAATTCATTGAGGGATGCCATAGTGTGGAGTCTACGGCATGGCATTTGCTTCCATGCTGGAGTGCAGAAAGGGTTTTAAAGCTAATTCAGGCACCACTGGGTCCAACATGGCACCTGAAAACACTCTGATAACGCAAACCCTCAACAGAAAATCCATCACTGGCTTTTAACTATCAAATGTGGAGGCACAGAGAGGGGCCTTCGTTTGAATGTAGGCGCAGGCTGTCTAGTGGGAAAAACATAGTGCATGACTTCAAAGGAGCTTCATCGCTTTAATAGGGGGGAGAGAAAGGCAAATGGCTCCCAAATCATTTTGCCAATTTCCAGTGCTATTAAATATAATCATCTCTGCTCCCTTTAATCTTTGCTTCCCTTCTGGGACCTGGCAACAAAGGAAGTGCGGTAATGAGACGCAAAAGCAAGATGTAATTGCAGCAGAGAATGTAACCTCCCAAACACACTGTCAAACTGCAATAGACTCCACTTTTTATGGCAGAGGCGGTGGCATCGGAGGCAGGGAACTCAAGGATGCCCATGGCCCAAAGGCAAGAGAGGGGAATAGCCAGTCCACTAGTGGCCAAGTTTGGAAACCTTTATCCACCCGGGACAGTACTTTCCTGTTGGAATAATCCCATTGAAATCAATGGCATTTGACCTGGCCCTGCCCACACAATGTGTGGATTAAGAATCAAGAACAATAAGAAATCAACACAGCAGACATGAAGTGGATTAAAACCAGGCTGACTGGTCTCCAATGTGATTTTAAATGGGGACTCAGCATTGAGTAGGCATAGTACCATGCTGGTCTGATAATCCCACTGAAAGCAATGGAGCTAGTTGTGGAATAAGGACATGCTCAGGGAGAGCACAATCTGAGGGCCTCACTTCATAGCAAGGTTCCATTTATAAATAGTTTATAAGGGGTCAATACACGAGTAACATATTTTAATAGATGGTTAGTCAACTATTATAGAGTCCAACAAGGTGCTTATTACTATGGCTTTTAACCTTTTCTTGCACCTAATGATTTTCTTATAACCCTTCTTATGGCTGCAGCATGCTCTTAACGTCTATTAACCCTTTATGGGCAAGTTACAGCCATGTACAGGAGGGTTATAAGTAAATCAGTAGGTGTTAGAAAAAGTTATAAACCATGGTAACAAGCACTTTGTACACAAGTTTGTAAATTACTGCACGCTCACCTATCACCCAAATGCAGCCTCCTCTGTGGTGGAACATCACAGCCTTTTAACAGCGTGTGGCAGCACTAGGCAGAAAGGCATGGATTTTTGTTCTGTTCATACAACACCTAACATGGTAGGGTCCTGATTAGAGCTGGTCGGACGTTCTCTGACGGAACGTTTTCCATCAGCAATCTCCAATCAGTTGACATCTAAATGTTCCATGAAGACTGTTCAGTTTTGACAAGGTCTGACAGAAATCAAGCAGGGTTCCTGCAGACACCAGTCTTGGTTTCTGCCATCTCACCCACCAGCTCCTCCAAAGCTCACCAGGTGGGCTAATGGGGCGCCAGGAAGCACAGGCAGAGCTGGGTCCCAGCTCAGCCTGGCCTCTTAGGGCTTCCAGGGTCCAGGCCAACCAGCCAAATAACAACGAAGATCCCTGCTCTGATGGTTTCACAAACTGAGGCCCCAGTCCTGCCGAAAGGTCTGCATGAAGCCTATGTCCAGTGACTAGAGCTGCTGAAAAGATTTTCAATTCCCAGATGTTGACAAACTTTTTTGTGATTATTTTTCACTGTTTTCCACCTAGTTCTGTTGGTAAAAGACAGTTACCTTTTTCCATAACTGATGTTCTTCCGGGAACATACAGGCCCAGCGTTTTAAGGGTTGTGCAGGAGTCCTTTAGGCCACGGAGCTTATTGTCCATCTGTTCCGCAAGCAGGGCTTGCCCATCGAAGGGAAGATCTTGCATCGACTGCTGAGCTTCCATGAACAAGCCAGAGAGGAGCAGCCAGGATGCCCGGCGCATGGCGATGGCTGAGGCCATGGTTCAGGCGGCAGCGTCAGTCGCATCCGATGCTGCCTGGAGTGTTGCCCTGGCCGAAGCTGAGCCCTCCTCAATAATAGCCTGGAACTTCTTCCTAGAAGCCTCAGGAAGGGAGCCCTCGAACTTGGCCATGACTTGCCACATGTTAAAATCATAGCATCCCAGGAGGGCCTGATGGTTGGCCACCCTCAATTAGAGGCTAGAGGACGAACAAACCTTACAGGCAAACAAGTGTAGACTCTTGGAGTCTTTGTTCTTCGGGGTAGCCCCAGGTTGACCTTGTCGCTCCCTGTGATTAATCGCTTCTACCACTAATTGCTTCTACCACTGGGAGTTGGGAGCAGGGTGGGTATACAGGTTCTCGTGGCCTTTGGATGGCACAAAGTACTTGCGCTCAGCCCTCTTGGAGATGGGTGGCAGGGAGGAGGGAGTTTGCCACAGGGCATTAGTGACCCCATCATGAAGGGGCAGAGCCACTCTGCCCGGTGCTGTGGAGCAGAGGACATTGAAGAGAGAGTCCAAAGGCTCCTCTAGCTCCTCAGCCTGGAGACACAGGTTGGCGGCGACCCTCTTCAGTAGTTCCTGGTGCGCTTTAGTGTCATCCGGAGGAACCGGGGGAGGGGGCCCTGTTATAGCCTCATCTGGCAATGACGAGGAAGATGCCGGTGCCATAGGGTTCTCTACAACCATTGGTGGCCCACTGGCTTGTTCCCCTGCTCCCTGTCGGACCTGTGGGGCCTGAGGCTTTGTGCACCAGAGGAGAGACAGCTGGTCTCTCCAAGGCTCCGGACACCAAGTGGGTAGCCTGGGAGGGCTGGGTGAACCCCCAGAGGTTCCATGGGCACCACGGTGCTGGCCACTGCGCCTGAGGTCACGGGGCAGGTTTCGGTGCTGACAGTGTAGCTGCTACTGCTGGTACCAGAGCTTGTCCTGCCATCAGGGAACCTCGCTCCGAACCAGGGCTGGACAGAGCGGAACGGTGGCGGTCCCGACCGGTGCCAGTCACCCCACCTGGAGTACAATCTGGAGCAGGGTCTTAGGGACTGGTGGCACTCGACATATCCGCGGTGGCTTGGAGCCGGCAATCTATGTCTCATACTTGACGAGCGGTACCAGGATGAGGAGCATGACCAGGAGTTGGAATGGGCCTGGTGCTGGGAAGTGCCTGCACGCAGTGATGCCCTCCTAGGGGATTGGTGATGGCCCAAGGACTGGTAACGTCAATCCCTTGATGGGTCCCTGGAGCGGTACTGCGGTCTCGGAGATACTGGGTGCCGGGACTGGTACTCCTGCTAGAAGCCGCATGCCTCCAATGGTCTGCGCCCAGTGGCCAGCAAGCTGTGCCTCGAGCCTCTCTGCCCGTGCCCAAGGTCTGGAGACTAAATGGGGCTGCACTGCGTCTGCCTTTTGTGGTCAGAGGCGTGGCGGCTATGAGAAGGTGAGCGCTGGTGAAGAGTTGCTCGGCACGGGACCTTGCTCACACTCAGTGTTATCCTTTCCCTTGCAGGAGGTTGGAGACCGACCTCACCCCGCCTTCTTGGGTTTCTTGGAGCCACGGATGGAGACTGGTGCCAACCAGCGGACAGTCCCGGTGGGGCACTGCGTACCGAGGTCACGGTACTTGGCACCAAGTTGGAGCGTTGCTCCAGTGCCGGTGTGAGAGCCAACTCCATAAGGAGAGCTCTTAAACGAATATCGCACTCCTTCTTAATCCTTGGCTTGAAGGACTTGCACATTTTGCACGTCACACTAATGCGTCCTTAGCCCAAGCAATGCAGACAACTGCTGTGTGGATCACTAACGGGCATGGCCCTTTTGCAGCGATCACAGGGCTTAAAGCCTGGGGACTGGGGCATGCCCTGTCCCAAGGCAAAGTTCCGTTCGGGACCTACAAAGCTTCCAACTATAGCTAAGGGATTTATAAACACTAACAGAAAACTATATACACTATAATATAAGAGATAACTAGTTCGTACGAACAACCAGCAACAGCACTAGCTGAAGCAGCAACAGTTCCAGCACCATCACTGGTGGCAAGAAGGAACTGACAGTGGGAGGAACCAGCGGCACCTATATACTGCGGCATGTGTGCGCCACTCCAGGGGGCGCTGGAGCCGGTCCCCTATGGATAGTGCTGAGGGGAAAAAACTTCCGGCACCAGTGCATATGGCGAGCTCAGACACCTAAATTGAAGGGCCATGACCAAGTACTCAAAGAAGAACATTGGGTTAGGAATCTAGGAGCCTGTAATAACCTGTAACTATAAAAACGCCTGTGCCAATCCTGCTACCATTTTCCCATAGAAATTCACAGTGCTCTTCCATTTGTACATTCTAGGATTATCATCATCTTACATGGCCTCAGGGGCCTCAGAACCGGCTGTGTTTATCCTCACAACGGCCTGTGAGGTAGGGCAGTCGTGCTACTGTTCCCATTTCACAGATGGGGAACCAAGGCACAGAGACACTAAGTGACTTGCCCAAGGACATACGCAGTCTGTGGCAGAACTGGGAATCGAACCCAGGTCTCCCAAGTAAGCACCTGACCACTGGACGATCCTTTCTACCTAATTGCTCACCAGATTCCATGATGGCAGACAGAGAGCCCCCTCTTGGTGGGCTTAATTCAGTCTTATGTGAATAGGGGATTTCCTCAGTCTTCCAGCTGCAATGGTAGGACACTAAACATTAAAGATAAGTACACAAGCTACTCGAGTAATTTACTGGAAAAGGATAATCTAATTAAGGGAGACCTCACTGCAAAATCCAAGGACATTAAAAAGTCATCCTGCCATCGCACAACTCGGTCACTGAGAGTTCGCCGCAATTGAATGAGTTAAGAACTAGAGGGAAAGTTAACAGAATTAAAGCACTTAAAAATTAAAGTTAATTATGCTGCTCTACAGCCAAAATGCTTCTGAAATAAATGTAGTCAAACTTTACTAATTCTGGGTCACTGAGAACGAAAATGATGCTTAAAATTGTTGATTGGCTCTAGTTTTCAAGATACGCTATTGGGTCAGTATATACGACACTTGACTTGGAAATGGCGGAGGATAAGTGAGTTATAAAGGGAAGGGATCTCAATTTAAACCAGAAATGACTAAAATACATCTTTGACTGGATCTATGAATAAATCTATGACTGGGTTTGGACAGTACTTGCTTTTTAGGCAAAACAATGAATGATGCAATCTGAAGCTGGTATTGCATCATACATGATATGAATTGCATCATGTTAGTCCTAGAAGTCATGGATGATGCAATCATAACGAAGCTTACATCACTCTGCTGAACAAATTGCCCTATATCAGCTCTAGAAATCATACAGTGTCGTGCTCTCTTATTTGTCAGTGTTTGATTTTGCAAAGGGACACATTTCTGTTTAGCCAAAGTGAGCAGAGATGCCTCGTACTTGTGTGAACAGTGCAGATAACTATGTTTGTGGTGAAGTGACTTTTGCATCACAAAAGCACAGTATAACCACTATGGTTAAGAAAGCCTATCACTTTTATTTTGGCTGCAAAATTGGAGATCAGGACAAGTGGTGGGCCCCGCACATATGCTGCAACACTTGTGCAACAAATCTTCGCCAGTGGTTGAACAGGAAAAGGAAATCTATGCCTTTTGCAGTGCCAATGATTTGGAGAGAGCCAAGAGATCATACCAGCAATTGTTAATTCTGCATGGTGCCTCCAGTTGGGAAAGGTGTGTCAAAGAAGAAAAAGTGGACTGTGCATTATCCAAACATTCCATCAGCTATACGCCCAGTACCCCATGGAGAAGGACTGCCGGTTCCTGATGCACCAGAATCATCTCACTTGAGTCAGATGAGGAAGAGGAAGAGGATGAAACTTCTGGTCCTGGACCATCAATGTCACAGGACCCACATTTTCTCCCATCCTCCTCCTCTGAACCACACCTCATAATACAAGGTGAACTGAATGACCTTGTCAGGGATTTGGAATTACCCAAGAGTAAGGCAGAGCTGTTGGGCTCCAGACTACAGCAGTGGAATCTCCTGGCAGGTGATGTTAGGGTTTCCATGTTCCATGACCGTCAAAAGAATCTTGTCCCATTCTTCTTCATGGAAGGTGATCTTGTAGCCTGCAACAACATCAATGGTGTGATGGCAGCCCTCAACATCGTTTCACGATCCAGATGAGTGGAGACTGTGCATTGATTCATCGAAGACGAGTCTTAAAGCTGTTTTACTGCCTACTGGCAATGTTTTGCCATCAATTCCAGTTGGTCATGCAGTCCATATGAAGGAAACCTATGACAACATGAAACAACTTTTGAGGTGCCTAAACTATGACCAACATCAGTGGCAGCTTTGTGGCGATTTGAAGGTTGTTGCTCTCTTGCTTGGTCTGCAGACTGGATACACAAAGTACTGCTGTTTTCTCTGTGAATGGGATAGTCGTGCAAGAGATTCCCACTATATCAAGAAAGATTGGCCACTCCGACAGTCATTGGAGCCTGGGAGGAAAAGTGTTCAGCATCCACCACTTGTTGAATCAAGGAAGATTTTGTTACCACCCTTACACATCAAGCTGGGTCTGATAAAGAACTTTGTCAAGGCCATTGACAAAATACAAGCAGCTTTCAAGTACCTCCGTGGAAAATTTCCAAGGTTAAGTGAAGCTAAGATAAAGGAAGGTGTCTTTGTTGGTCCTCAGATTCGTGAACTTTTTCGAGATGATGCCTTTGACCATGCACTGCGTGGCAAGGAAAAGATGGCATGGAAAGCCTTCCAGTTAGTGGCAATAAATTTTCTCGGAAACAACGAGGCAGACAACTACAGGTTGTTGGTGGAAAACCTCCTCAAGGCATACAAAAGCCTTGGTTGCAACATGTCACTAAAGATACATTTTTTGCACTCTCATCTAGATTTTTTTCAACCGAACTGCGGAGCAGTGAGCGACGCGCACGGCGAGTGATTTCACCAGGACATTGCAACAATGGAGAAACGCTATAAAGGCAAATGGAGCCCATCAATGCTTGCAGACTATTGTTGGACAGTGACAAGAGATGCTCCGACAAGCCAAGAAGCGCCGAGTAGACACTGAATAGGACTAAACTATGTACATAATAGCTTTTTGCCTTTTGTTTCATAATAAATTTTATTTATATAACCCTTTTGCTGATTTTTAAAGTGTTATATAAACAGGACAGGTGAAATATTATCATGTGAAGCAACCATAAACACATGAAAAGACCTAGGTTTACAATTTATGATTAAAACTCTACTATCTACACAATATACATAGACATAAAATGTAAAAACTTAGAAACAGTAGCCAATCAGTTGTTTTAATTGTCATATTTGAATTCAGCACATCAAAATACATAATAAATAGCACATTTTATCTCTGAAGCAGATGACTTCTCAAAAATTGTAGACCAGTGTTATGGAGTGTTTGCAAACTTCTCAAGCTACTGCTTCCACTTGCCTGTGGACAGATGAATTTTCTTCTCCAGCTGAATTACTGAGCTACTGAACTAGTCCCTAATTCAGTGCATGTCTATATGGGTACATGCAGGAAAATTAATCCAAATCAACTAACGACATGGATTTAAAGTAGATTTGTTAAACTGCATTAAAACCCTGTGTGGATGCACTGATTCTGAATTCAAATCTCTTAAATTTGGTTTGCTTAAAATAAACTTAATTAAGACCACTTTAATTCTGAGTGAGACCATCCACACTGGTTTTGTGCGGTTTAGCTAATCCACTTTATAAATTCACACCATTAGTTAATTTGGATTAATTTCCCTGTGTGGACAAGACCTAACAGTACAAGCAGGCACAGCTACAGCTCTCCCAGAACCACTGCTAGAAAGGGATGCATAAAACTCCATTGCCAAAGACTGTTCTAGGGGAATAGGGGGAAAGCGTTCGGAACCGTTTCAAGCAAATGACTCGGTCACAGCATTGCTACTCTGGTCAGAGACATTGGTGCAGATCTCACTAACTTTCATTTCCCTCTGGATCCAGAAAATCCCCCAGGCTGGCTTCTCTCTCTTCTCCTCTCCTTTCCACCTCCTAATCCCATTCTCTTTTTTCCACTGTGGGAATCCTTCGAAAGCACAATGTTCCCTCAGGGAAACCAGGTCTGCGTCTCTGGCAGCAATCCCCCACTTTCACCCCCTTACTAGCCTAATGTATTTTATACATAAAATTACTAGATTAAAATCAATCAAAATGTATTGATCTCAAAGATTAGCTATTATATGCGCACATATCAACCACAACCTAGCCGCTGTGTTTACTCTTTTTAAACAAAAACTGCCCCCCCCCCCAGAGGAAAGACAAACAAAGAGGGAGAAACTTATCATGCTTTCTCAGCAATTCCTTTCCTTATTCACAGAGGGGATTCTTCTACCTAGGTTCCCAGCTCTACAAATAACTAATGCTTTACCCCAGCTCCCTGCGCTGGCCAGACTCCTCGGATGGCTTCAGTACTTCAACAAACAGCGGGCAGCAAGGCTAATTCCCCACTCTGGCACTTTGAGTGCAGAAGGTGGGGGCCCGCCAGGATTCTAAAAAATAATACTGGCTACTCTAGGCTTGTATTAAACTCCCAAGGTTACAGCTTTTCTCTGACCTTAGATGGGTAGATGCTGCCACCACCCAAATGCAAAACCCTTTTGAGAGCTCAGAAAAGCACACTTGGGAATTCATCCCTGTGGAGTACCCTCAAGCCCTTTCACCCTCCACCCCACCCCGGGGAAGAGCTGAGAAAGAAAAAAAGAAGTAAATCAGCTGTTGCCACCAGCTAATTAAACAACATGTGCACAAACCTCTTAAGACACACAAATCCAATTCTGTTCTTAAAAAAGATAAATTTTATTCATAAAAAAAGAAAGAAAATACATCTCGGAACTCAGGCTATTGCTAGATTTTAAAAGAGCAACTACAAGGATTAATCATCAAGAATAGCTTTCTTGAAGTCCAGCTCAAAGGTTACAAGCAAAACAAAAGCACCTGGGGTTAGCACAGAGGAATTCACAAGCCGTAACGAAATAAAAGAGATAAACTGAATCGCGTCTTCCTAGACATTTCCTGGTCTACTTACATATCTGGGGTTTTAAATGAGTAGTTTCTAGGTATGATACTGATGATTTTTTCATACCTGGCCCAAGCTTCTTACAACATAGCTGCTGCCCTGTCCACCTCTCCCTGGGAGAACAACAACAGACAGACAAAAGGTGAGTCTTTTTTCAATTTAAAAAAGATCTAGCCTTCCAATTTGCTCTTTTGGTCAGGTGCCCACTCACTTCCTTTTACCTATGCATAGCTGTGAGACTTTTTAACCTTTACAGGTAGAGCAATTAGAGAACAACTACTAAAAGGGATTTTATAGCCACTGGCTGGCTGGGTGTCCATAAAAGGGAGCTCCCCCCCAAACTTCATTTATCACACGATCCCCAAATCACAGACGGTGTTGGCCAGCCTGGTTCGGGTCGGGTCCACACCGGCTGGGATTTCTTCCTGGAGGCTTAGGGAAACAGAGTTAATAAGATACATGCACCTCTAATTTTACTACTAATTACATGAAGAACTAAACAGTATTTTCCACATTTTAAGGACTACAATGATTTGGAATACAGGGACATTTTTACCTGGCTGATTCTGGGAAACCTTCCTGGGAGAGTACAGCAGCCACTTTGTTAGAAGCTCCTGAAATGTGCTGTATTTCAAAATCAAAGTCTTGAAGAGCTACACTCCACCTAAGAAGAAACAGAGGGTCCTGTGGCACCTTTAAGACTAACAGAAGTATTGGGAGCATAAGCTTTCTTGGGTAAGAACCTCACTTCTTCAGATGCAAGACTTGCCCACGAAAGCTTATGCTCCCAATACTTCTGTTAGTCTTAAAGGTGCCACAGGACCCTCTGTTGCTTTTTACAGATTCAGACTAACACGGCTACCCCTCTGATACTTTCCACCTAAGAAGTTTTTTGTTAGTCTGTTTGACTGTGTGAAGCCACTTCAGTGCAGCATGGTTAGGTTGCAGGTGGAACCGCCGTCCCCAAATATATGGGCGTAGCTTCTCCAGAGCACACACAATGGCATAACGTTCTTTTTCTGAGACTGACCAGTGGCTTTCCCTCTCAAAATTTTTTGCTGAGAAACACGACAGGGTGGAATTGTTGATCTGGTCCTTCCTGCATTAAAACTGCTCCTACACCACGCTCGGATGCATCTGTGGTTACAACAAAAGGTTGGTTGAAGTCTGGGGCCCTAAGTACAGGATCAGAGGTAAGGGCCACCTTAAGCTGGTTAAAGGCTTTCTAACACTTCTCAGTCCACTGAACTGCATTTGGATGTTTTTTTCTGGTTAGGTTGGTTAGTGGGGTGGTAATTTGGCTGTAGTGTGGTACAAATTGTCTGTAATACCTGGCCAAGCCCAAGAAGGCCTGGATCTGCCTCTTTGACTTAGGGACAGGTCAGTTTTGGATAGCATTTACTTTAGCCTGCAGGGGGTTGATAGTTTCTTGACCCACCTGGAGTCCAAGGTATGTTACCCTGTTTAGGCATATTTGACATTTTTTGGCCTTAACGGCTAATCCTGCCTCCCCTATGTGCTGGAAGACAGTTTGGAAGTGTTCTAGGTTTTCTGCCCATGAATCTAAGAATATGGCCACAGCCTCAAGGTAGGCGACTGCAAATTCTCCAAATCCAGCCAGAAGGTTATCTACCAGTCTCTGGAAGGTGATGGGTGCATTTCACAGTCCGAAAGGGAGCACATTAAATTCATACAGCCCTACGTGGGTGATGAAAGGCTGACCTTTCCTTGGCTGGGTCATCTAGCATCACTTGCCAGCACCCCTTAGTTAAGTCTAAGGTGGAGATGAATTGGGCACGTCCCAGTTTCTCCAATTACTCATCTGTGTGTGGCACTGAATAGTTCTCTGGGAGAGTTACAGCATTTCGCTTACGGTAGTTCACGCAACGGCAGATTTCCCAATCTGGTTTGGGAACCAGAACCACTGGAGAGGCCCATGCACTCTCATGGGGCAGATTACATTCAGCTGTAACATGACCTTGATCTCCCTTTCTATCGCGGTTTTGGCTTGAGGAACCTTCCAGTAGGGTTCAGCTGTAATTGGGTGATCATCACCTGTGTCAATGGAGTGGTACGCTTGTTCTGTCCATCCTGGGGTGGCTGAAAACACTGTTGCAAAGCTGGTGCACAGCTCCTGGATTTGCTGTTGCTGCTTAAGACCAAGGGTGATGGAAAGGCTCACCTCTTCTACACCACTGTTGCTTTTTGCTTCATACTAGACTCCTTCAGGCCACTCAGCATCATCTCTCTCCTGGGCTGTGAACTGGGGAACCTTGATTTCTCAGGAATAAAAGGGCATTAGAGAATTAACATAGTATACTTTAGGTTTTAGGGTACGGTCTGGGAACATTATGAGGTAATTAACAGCTCCCACGCGCTCTTGGACCATAAATAGTGCCTCCTATACGCTTCCATCTTATTGGCCTGGAGCGCTTTCAGGACCATGACTTGGTCACCTACTCTGAAGGAACGCTCTCTGGCATGTTTATCATACCAGGCCTTTTGCTCTTGTTGGGCATCCTGTAGGTTTTCTCGAGCAAGAGCTAGAGTCTTTGAGGGTGTTTTGAAGGTTGGTTACAGAGTCCAAAATGTTAGTTCCTGGAGAAGATGCAACCCCCTCCCATTGCTGCTACACCAACTGAATGGCCCCTTAACTTTGTGGTCATAAACGAGTTCAAAGGGTGAAAACCTCAAACTGGGATGTGGTATAGTTCTGTAGGCAAAAAGCAACTGCTGCAACACTAGGTCCCAATCATTGGCGTACTTATTCACAAATTTACGTATCATGGCCCCCAAAGTTCCATTAAACTTCTCCACTAGGCCATTCATTTGATGGTGGTAAGGAGTGGCAACCAAGTGGTTCACCCCATGAGCTTCCCAAAGATGTTTCATGGTCCCTGCCAGGAAGTTAGATCCTGAATCTGTAAGGATGTCAGAGGGCCAACCTACACTGGCGAAAACGTCTGCCAATGCCTGGCTCATGCTTTTAGCCCTGGTGTTGCTTAGAGCTAAGCTTAGAGCCATCAGGTGGCAAAATCCATAAAGGAAGGTATGTACAGCTTTCCTCTGGGTGTCTTCTTAGGGAAAGGATACAGAATATCCACAGCTACATGCTGAAATGAAACTTCAATTATGGGGAGTGGCTGGAGAGGGGGCCTTGACCTGGTCTTGGGGCTTTCCCACCCTCTGGCACACCTCACAAGACCGGACATAGGTAGAAACGTCCTTGCCCATTCCCTCCCAGTGGAATGACTTTCCCAAATGGTCTTTGGTCCTGTTCACCCCAGCATGGCCACTACGATGATCGTGGGATAAGCTCAAGAGCTTTTCCTTATACTTAGTTGGAACTACCAACTGTCTCTGAGGATGCCAGTCCTCCTTGTGCCCACAAGAAAGGGTTTCCTTGTATAAGAGTCCTCCTTATACAACAAACCTGGATCTATTAGAAGAGCTGAGAGGCGGTGGGTCTTTCCATGCTGCCGTCCAAGCTCCCTTGAGGCTTTCACCCACTTCCTGCTCTGCCTGGAACTGCTCCCTTGATGCTGTAGACCTTAGTTCCTTGCTGGGTTGTGGACTGGGGCTTGCTGTGATGTTATTGACATAATATCTAACCGTATAGATCACTGTTGCAACCACTGTTCTATATTTGCAGCAAATATCGTACAAAGGTTGTCATGTGAGGTGTCTAAGGGAAGCTTATGATTTGCTGGGTATGATTATGTTATCTGTATGTGTGTATCATTTTTGTAGTTAAAGTTATGAATATTGGCTATGTGTTTTGATTCTGAAGTAGCCTTTGTAAAGCATTTGGTCAGCTTCTTGAGAAAGGAATGTGCAAATTAAGTGCCCAATCAAGAAACACTCAACTGACAATGGATCTTGGAAGACTCCAATCCACATAAAAAGTCTTCCTGGGAACATGCAAGGTAGCATGTGAGCAATGGCTGCCGCCTGTAAAAACTGAGTCATGCATGAACATGCAACTTGCCCATGTGACTCCAAACTCCATTTTGCTGTAATTTTCCACAGTAAGAACAAAGAAGTGTTCTTACACCTGGAGGAGACTCATCTCCATCTTGTCTTCAATCCTGTTTCATACCTCTGGAGGCACTTTGCTACCTACACTGAAGCGTTGAACAAAGGACTGAATGACCCATCCCAGCTGTGGATGTACTCCAGAGACTTGATTTGAACCTGCAGTTTATTCTATCACTGCTACGAGCCTGAACCAAGAACGTTGCCATTACTGTATGTAATTGATTCCATTTAACGAATTCTAGCTCTCATCTATATCTTTTTCCTTTTATCAATAAACCTTTAGATTTTAGATTCTAAAGGATTGGCAACAGTGTGATTTGTGGGTAAGATCTGATTTGTATATTGATCTGGGTCTGGGGCTTGGTCCTTTGGGATTGAGAGAACCTTTTTTCTTTTACTGGGGTATTGGTTTTCATAACCATTTGTCCCCATAACGAGTGGCACTGGTGGTGATACTGGGAAACTGGAGTGTCTAAGGGAATTGCTTGTGTGACTTGTGGTTAGCCAATGGGGTAAAACCGAAGTCTTCTCTGTTTGGCCGGTTTGGTTTGCCTTGCCTTGGTGTGCAAAGGAACCCCAGCCTTGGGCTGTAACTGCCCTGCTTTAAGCAATTTGTCCTGAATTGACACTCTCAGTTGGGTCCCACCAGAACCAGCATCGTTACACTTGGTCCCACTGGAAGCAATGCAGGTGATGGGGGTGTCTCCGTCGACTGTGAACTGCTCTCTGCTGGTGCACTAGGTTGTATTTCAGGCTCTGGTTGAGTTTCTTGCTCTGGTTTAGCTGCTGCTGCAGGTGCAGGTTCTGTGGCACCCTTTGGTGCTGGCTCCCCTGACTCTGGTGGCGTTGCAAGCATGGGCTCTGGTGCTGACTGCTCCGCCAGTTCCGATCCTTGGGCTGGTTCTGGCTGGGTCTCAGGAACTGGATCTACAACCGCTGCCATAGACTCTGGTCTGGGGTCTGGTTCCACTCCTCTGACTGGATCCCTGTAGGAGGCTCAGGAATGGAGTTAGGTGTGGAGGCCTGTTTAGCCTGGCTGCGGGTGACCATTCCCACCCTTTTTGTTAGCCTGACATGGTTGGCTAAGTCTTCTCCCAGGAGCAAGGGAATGGGATAATCGTCATAGACTGCAAAAGTCCATATTCCTGACCAGCCCTTGTACTGGACAGGCAACTTGGCTGTAGGCAAGTTAAAAGAGTTGGCCTTAAAGGGTTGCACTGTCACTTGGGCCTCTGGGTTGATGAATTTGGGGTCCTCCAGAGATTGGTGGATAGCTGACATCTGTGCTCCAGTGTCTCCATGCAGTAATCTTCCTTCCGTCCACACTCACAGTTTCCCTTTGCTCTGGGGTTATTTGCGAGGCATCTGGGCCTGAAGGCTCTTGGTGGGATCACGGAGTGATGAGTTGCAGTCGGCTGGTGCTCTTGGGGCAGTTGGCCTTCACATGTCCCAGCTCATTACATTTAAAGCATCGCCCAGCTGACTGTGGGCTGGGACAAGGTGGGTGGTTGGAGAGTGGGATGGTGGGACAAGAGGGCATCTGGGGTCTCCCTGGCTGTGTGGAGGGCTCCTCCTTGTGAGGTGGGGCCTTGGACTAACTCCGATGGTGGGGTATAGTCTTGGGTTGCCCCTTATGGTATCCCCACCAACTGCTACTAGCTTTCTTCCTCTCTGCTACCTCCACCCATTTGGTTCCAATCTCCCCCGACTCAATTACAGTTTTGGGCTTCCTGAGGAAACAGAAAGGTACACCCTAGATGGGAACACCCTCTAAGAACTGCTCCATTTGTATTAGGAGAGACAGATCTTCCAGAGACTTAACATTTGCTCCTGATATCCAGGCATCCCAATTTTTTACAATGTGATAGGCGTGTCGGGCAAATGCCATGTCTGGTTTCCACCTTAAGGCTCTGAACCACTGACGGGCATGCTCGGGGGTTCGCCACATCCTAATTCTGGCCTTTTGTTCATGTGTTCTTTAGGCATTTCAGCTGCCACCTCTGCTTAGGGTCCACTGAGCTGTGGCCTCAACTCCACCATATACTGGTCTGTAGGGATGTTGTACCCAAGGCAGGCCCTTTCAAAATTTTCTAAGGTGTCTGTATCATTGTCTACCTTGTATGTGGTAAATTTCTTGGAATGGGGAGTGGTACCTTGAGGAGGACTGTTAGGGCTACCTGGTTGATCCAGCTTAGCCCTTTCCAGCTCTAAGCGCTTCAGCTTTATTTCCGCCTCCAAGCGCTTCGCCTCTCTCCTCTCCTCCGTATCCAAGTGCTTCGCCTCCGCTTCTGCCTCCAAGCGCTTCATCTCTAGGAAGAAATTCCTGTCTTCTGCAGTTAGAACTTGGTCTGGGTTAAGAGCCTTGGCACCTGGATCTCAGGTTGGGGAGGGCTGACCATTCCCTCCGGGGAAATCTCCAGTCCCCCATCCCCTCCCTGCATTTCTGTCATGAAGCTGGATGTCTGGGCTTCATCTCCGTGGCGTGCCACTTTGGGAAGACTGGTTGCTCTAGGGTTTCGGTGCCCGACCGCAACCTCATACACAGGGCTGCCCTACTCTAGCCTAGCTATTTCGTTGCCATGAAGCTAGGGCGGGAAATAAACTGCTTGTTGGACTCCCTGGCTTTGCAGGCTGAACCCTTTGTGTGCCTGTTCCCCCGCAGGCAGCAAAGAAAAAGAAAAGAAAAGAAACCTCCCTAGCTTTGCAGGCTGCCAAAAGAAAAAATGTGTCCTTTTAAAATCCTGAGGTCTGTGTCTCTGGTTCAAAATGATCCCACCGCTCTGCCACCATGTCATGGCTGATTCCCCACTCTGGCACTTCGAGTGCAGAAGATGGCAGCCCACAAGGATTCTAAAAATTAATACTGGCCACTCTAGGCTTGTATTAAACTCCCAAGGTTACAGCTTTTCTCTGACCTTAGATTGGTAGATGCTGCCACCACCCAAATGCAGAACCCCTTTAAGAGCCCAGGAAGGTGCACTTGGGAATTCCTTCCTGTAGGGTAAACTCAAGCTCTTTCACCCCCCCCCCCCCCACCCGGGAAGAGCTGAGAAAGAAAAAAAATAGTAAATCAGCTGTTGCCACCAGCTAATTAAACAACATGTGCACAAACCTCTTAAAGCACAAAAATCCAATTCTGTTCTTTAAAAAGATAAATTTTATTAATAAAAAAAGAAAGAAAATACATCTGGGAACTCAGGCTATTGCTAGATTTTAAAAGAGCAACTACAAGGATTAATCATCAAGAATAGCTTTCTTGAGGTCCAACTTAAAGGTTACAAGCAAAACAAAAGCACCTGGGGTTAGCATAGAGGAATCTAGACATTTCCTGATCTACTTACATATCTGGGGTTTTAAATGAGTAGTTTCTAGGTATGATACTGAAGATTTTTTCATACCTAGCCCAAGCTTCTTACAGCAGAACTGTTGCCCTGTCTGCCTCTCCCTGAGAGGACAGACAGACAGACAAAAGGGGAGTCTTTTTTCAGTTTTAAAAAGTTCTAGCCTTCCCATTGGCTCTTTTGGGCAGGTGCTGCCTCATTTCCTTTTACCTATGCATCGCAGTGAGACTTTTTAACCCTTTACAGGTAGAGCAATTAGAGAACAGCTACTAAGAAGGATTTTATAGCTACTGTCTGGCTGGGTGTCCATAAAACATTTCCCCCCCCCCCTTCATTTATCACAGCAGGCTGGCTGAGAAATGTTGCAGCAACGCTACATCCAGTCACCCGGTCCTGGGCTAGCATGGGGTGGAAATGTCACCCTTTGGAGCATCTTGTATTACGTTCTAGGACAACCCATTTGGCTGATGCACAGAGCACTATTGATGGGCTATGGCTACAGATACCACCCATTCTTCAAAAGGAAGGAAGGGTTTTTCTGTACTCAGCATCTGGTTTATCGTCCCATCAAGTGTGTTTGGGTCTCAGCACTCCACTGATTGTTCCTTTTTAAGATCTAGTGATCTTATAAATAATAGACTACAGAAAAAATAGACAATATACAAGTCAATCTCTCCCCCAGGAAACATTAAACAGGATCTTAAAAAAAGGCTTGTGGGGGAGAGATTGACTTGTATATTGTCTATTTTTTCTGTAGTCTATTATTTATAAGATCACTAGATCTTAAAAAGGAACAATCAGTGGAGTGCTGAGACCCAAACACANGGGGGGGGGGGGGGGAGAGAAATCAATCTTTGAGCAAAAGATCAAATGGCATTAAAACTATTCCTGTAACCGGCTGCTTTAATCAGCTCAACCATGTTTTGATACAACAATATTCGACTTATCCCCTCAGCGCAGGAATTTTGTTTTGGAGGATCACGTTCAGCCTGTGCCCTGCCCAGCATTGAGTTTAACCAGGGCCAATGGGGGGGGGGGGGGAAGCCGGTACAAATTACTGGGGCCCAGTGGTCTGGAAGGGGGCCCGGGGCCCGGCTTCCCCACCCCTCGTCAGCCCTGTTTAGCTGGTCCGCCCCTGCTGGGAGGCCCGAAAAAAATTTTTCACCGGGGCCTGAGCCCACTCTCAGCGGTCCTGAGTGTAACAGGTAAGACACCTTGTCGTCAGTACTCAGCAAGCTGGAAGCAGCCTGGACCAGGAATCCAGATTTCCTTTCAGTATGGAGAGGCAGTGTGGTTTAGTGGACAGGACTGACGGGGAGCCAGGAGACCTGGGTTCTCGTCCTAATTCTGACAATGACCTGCTAGGTGACCTTGAACAGGTCACTTCCCTTCTCTGTGCCTGTTTTCCCCTCACCTTCTGTCTGCTTACACAGTAAGCATTTTGGGGCAGGGATGGTCTTACTGTGTGCATGTACCGCACCTGGCACAGCAGGGCTGCGATTTCAAATGAGTGTCTGACTGCCTGGCAAACAAAACGATTATGGCCTTTTAAAATGGCACTGCAGAACTGAGGGGGGTGTTAGGTCTAGTCAGAGAGACCAATACAATATCTTGCTATTCCAAACTCCTCCGTAAACAAGATGGCCTTCTAGGGCCTAAACTCAAGACCAGATGTTTTCATGACCAGCTCAGCAACTGCATTTAAACCCAAGCAGCGTCCCAAGAAGGGGATCCCTTCCCAAAGTGACCCAATACAGCGACCGAGCAAGCTGCACGGGGAACAGCTAGTTATTCTCCCATGGCAAAAAAGCAGTGTTGTGTCTATGAATTGTGTCCTTTCCTTGTCACCCTCGAGTGAATGTTGCCCGGCCCCCGAGAAGGCATTGAAAGGTGGGGCAAAGGGACACATCTCCCTCTTTAAATCAGAATGTGACAACAGGAGCTGAAGTCCAGATCAAATGGCCAGAATGCTACCGAGGGAAGGGAAGATACTATTTAGGCTCTACAAGTGACCCCTGGCCCCGCCCCCACACCAACCCCTCTGGGAATGCCAAGGGGTCAGAGGGTGGGAGAGGGCTGGAGAATCCATGGTTAGACGGAGAGGGGAGCGCGACCGAGGGGGAACCCCTGGATATGGCATCACCTGCCTGCAGGCCCACTGGGACTTACCTGTAGAAGCTGACTCCCGGCTTGTCAGCAGTCAGTCCCGACAATTCCCATGTTCCAATGCCCTTGGGGAGGAACTTTGCAGGCTCCAGTGAGATGGGTAAACAAGGCTCCAGAAGGAAGCTGTGCTGCTGGAGTTAATGAGCAGAGATAGCTTGGAGAGGCTGGACATCTACATGAGCACATCAGTTCTCTGTGGACCTTGGGACATATACAAGGTTCAAGGAAGAAAACCCCTGGACAAAGCACCGAAGGGCAACTCCTTCTCTTCCTCAAACCAACCACTCGTCGGGATCTAGGAAGCTCAAAAGCTTTCCCAAGACTCTAGTTGATCTGGCTTTAGGCAGAGATCATACCCACTAGCATTGATCCATGGGAGAAAGCTACCAATTTCACCAGCTACATAACTGGAGCAGTGACAGGCCAGTTCAAAAGTCACTGGCATGATTTAATCCTTTGAATCTGTCCTGGGATTCACAACAGAACCCAATGGCAATAATGAGATTCTTACACTGCCAACGCTTGGCCCCAGTGATCTCCCAAAGTTCTCCTTTGAATCAGCTGTTTACAGTTGGTGTCCTCCACCTTCTCTCCCTAACTTCTGGAAAGTGTCCCTATTTAATGAGACGTGGACATTTACTGCTGCCTTTGCCAAACTTTTTTTTTTTAAATCTAGCAACAGTTACCAACAGCTGAAGTTACAAAATTCTCTCTCCAGGGCAAAGAATAGAGGCTCCTGAACCAAGCCCAACCTTGTGGCAAGATTGTACAGTACAACCTTGCATCTTGAGAGGTGAGGAAGGAATTCAGGAGTGAAAGCCAGCTTGATGTCTCTGCAGTTAGCACGTGGCACCTGGCTACACTGATAATGCACTACACAAGTTAACACAGGCAACACCTTGTCCTATTACTGCCTCACTTACATACAGCGGATGACTTCACAGAAAGGTGGGAAGCAGTGACCTTGTCCTCTAACTAGGGTTCCATGGGGATCCTATTCCCTGAATGTACAAAGCGAAGTGGTGAGACCACTCAGATTTCCAGAGACCCTTTTCACTTGCTGTTTCAGCAGAGTGATGGAATTTCCCCCTCCATTAAGAATAAAAATACGGTATCAGGAAAATCATGCTCCATGGTAAATTGCAGGAGTGTGCACCAAGGCCCATTTTTAGCTTTCCAGTAAAGGCTATGTGAGTGTGACAATGGAAACTTTCCTGAGCGCAGCAGACTAAGTGTTTTCATAGGCCCACGCTGGGGGAAGTCTGAATGGAACAGCTCCCAGACAGCTGTTAAGAAAATACTCACCGAGGGAGTGTAGAAGGGAAGTGAAGCAATGCTAAACCTCATCCAGGCAGCTATTCTGCAACATATGGAATTAACCCTTCCAGCAGGCAAACCAGCACAATTACCAAAAGATGCTGCTGCTCCTCCACTGTGCTGCAGGCTGGCAAAACGATTTAGACCCGCTGCTTATTTGCCATTTTCAGAAACACACACTGATGTGGCCTGCTAACAGTTTAGCCATACCAAGAGTCACTGTGCTCTTCACTGAAGCTGCATTAACAACATGGAAGTGAATTATTGGCTGTGTGAAAAATGCCCACAAGGAGTAGAAATGGCAAAGGGGCGCAGAAGCAATAGGATTCTGGGTACTACTCACCATACTAATTTAGCCTGGTTGTTTTTGTGACAACGCAGAATCCTTGGGATTCCCAGCATGCACTGCACTACTGAAGAGGAGGATGTTTATGTCCTAAGTGATGTATGGAGCATAAAGTAGTTTGGAGTGCTGCTAGGGAAAGGCCCCATGGTTTAGCGTACATCCAGAGTGCAACTGTCTCCAAAACATTCCAGTCTGAAAAATCCTAAGTGACAGGAGCCAGTCATTCCAGCCAAGGTAAAGCGAATGCCAGAGAGGTGGGAAATTTGTAACTACACACTGATGGCTTAATTTGCTGCAGTTAGAAAGATGAACCAAAGTATGCTAAAAATCTACTTGAACAGAATATTGGTTCTCTCCCCCTTTAACAAACATACTGTATTTAGATCTATCATTAGCTCTTCTATAGAGCTCAAAGCACATTACAAAAGTTGCGTGTCATTATCCCTATTTTAGAGACTGGGAAACTGAGTCACAGAGATAAGGAGATTCCTCCATGATGACCGTTTTGTTTCAGAGCTGGGAACAGAACCCAGACCTTATGGCTCACAATCCCGCATGCTATTGACAGTGTGACGGGTTGGATCACAGAAACCCCCTTGGGAGCTGCCACCAGATGTGCAAAGACTACCCCTGCTTCTGTTTTCCCTGCCAGCTCAGGACTCCAGCACCCTGTCTTGCTGAGCCAGCCACTCCTGTCTGGCTCTAACACAGATCCAGGGTCTGAATCACTTGTCCCAAAGCTGCAGGTTTACCTGAAAACAGCTCACAGAAGTGTGCTTGTCTTTAGCACTCAGATGCCCAACTCCCAATGGGGTCTAAACCCAGATAAAGCCGTTTTACCCTGCATAAAGCTTATGCAGGGCAAACTCATAAATTGTTCGCCCTCTATAACACTGATAGAGAGATATGCACAGTTGTTTGCTCCCTCAGGTATTAATACATGCTCCGAGTAAATTACTAAATAAAAAGTGATTTTATTAAATACAGATAGTAGGATTTAAGTGGTTCAAAGTAGTAACAGACAGAACAAAGTAAGTCACCAAGCAAAATAAAATAAAATGCGCAAATCTATGCCTAATCAAACTGAATACAGATAATTTCCTCACCAGTTCCAGAGTGCTCCCTTTTACAGGCTAATCTCCTTTTAGCCTGGGTCCAGCAATCACTCACACCCCCTGTAGTTACTGTCCTTTGTTTCAGTCTCCTTCAAGTATCCTGGGGGAGTGGGGGGGGGTGGAGAGGCTCCTTCTTTAGCCAGCTGAAGACAAAATGGAGGGGTCTCCCACGGGTTTAAATAGACTCTCTCTTGTGGGTGGAGACCCCCCTCCTCCCTCCTATGCAAAGTCCAGCTCCAAGATGGAGTTTTGGAGTCACCTGGGCAAGTCACATGCCCCTGCATGACTCAGTCTTTGCAGGCCGACGCCATTGTCCACATGGCATCTTGCATGTCTCCAGGAAGACTTCTCATGTGGATTGGAGCATTCCAAGATGCATTGTTCCCCAAGTATCTCCTGATCAGGTACTTAACCTGGTGAATTACTTCCTAAAGAAGCTGACCAAATGCCTCACAAAGCTTACTTAGAAGTCAGGCAAGCATACAGCCCATATTCTTAACCTCGAGTAGAAAATGATATATATGTACAAATAGGATTAATAGATATAGTAGACCATAACCTTTACGGAGATATGTTACATGGCACAGGCAGCACAAAACATATTCCAGTTATGTCGTACATACATTTATAAGCACCCCCTCCCCATAAAGCCTGATGGGGTACACTGTCACAGACAGCACCAAGCTGGCCCCACGCAAGACAGCTGTTGGTTGGGTTCTGTTTATTTCCCCCAACACCTGGATTCATGTGAGCCATCCATGTTCTTCACTTCAAATCAGAGCTGTGTGGAACAAAGGTAACAAAATAAATTATCCCGTTGGAAAATCACTTGGCATAGGGTGACCTTTTCTAAAACCTGGAGAAAAATTGCACCTCTGCCTTCTTAGCACCACAAAGTGGCTAATTCAAGTTCCTTATGCTTTGAAAAGCAGTTTAATTTTAATGCAGATGTAACTTTTTTTTTTTTTTTTTTATTATTAAGAGACCAAGAAAATGTGTGATTTGTACCGCCAGACTGGTGAGGACAAGCACAGCTTCTCCATAGTTCTGAGTTTAATCTTATTTTTTAGTTAGCTGACGGATGTCTGGTAATGACACTGCAGCTAGAGGTAATTTCTGCTGGGCACCCAGCCTCTAACCCAGAACAATCAGCATCATAGTGCTCTGTGCTTTTACCTACTTAGTTATGAGCTAAACTGTGGAATTGGCGCTCCAATTCCAGCTCCCAGACAGGAAGGAAAGTGGGCAGTGCTTGAAGATTCTTGCGTTTTCACAGATCATGCTTATGTTTAACATGCTCCATACCCAGAGCAGCCAAAAATCCATTTGCTGCAGCCTTCAGGCATATGTAGCTCCCCTAGGGACCAATCTCGGCACAAAGAACTGTTGCTAAAAGTTTAGTGAGGTCATATGTCTGGCAAACTTAATGGCAACAAATTAAACTACTTTTTTAAGAACTTGGCTTAGGGTTTGCCTTGGAGATCCAAACCAAAATCCTTAACCCCTGGTTGTCCTCCCAGGAGTCACCCAGAGCAAAAATCAGCAAAACCGAGCCCTTTTTAGACTGTATAGATGTACATTTTGGAATAAAATTACAACCCACTCCCCCCCTCACTCATCTATCTATTCAATTTCTTCCTGAAGTAGTAGTTTTGCAAAATGATCATTGCAGATTGTCCAGTGCCATGAAAACGAGAAATTTAAAAGTGAGAGAAGATTTAAATCACTTGGGGGGAGGGAAGAGTATTTTGTTCTAGGTTCTGTTAAGATACTTTGTCAGTCTTTCTGAGATCACAGAAACCTGGAGCTACATTAGTAACGTGAAATGTGGAATTTCCAAAACCGCCTAAGTGAATTAAGAGGGCAATTCTCATTGAAGATCCATGGCACTTGTGTTCCTAACTTGAGAATACAACCTCTAATTCTCAGGAGAATAATTAGAAATGTATTGATCAAGAACATTTTTGGTTGAAAGTTGTGTATATATATCTATATCTATATATAGTTAGACACGTCTACATCATTATTAACCATTTAATTCAGTTGTAATATATGTGTGTGTGTGTGTATATATATTTTTATACACACACACACACACACACACACACCCTATACACACACAAATGAGCATCTTTGAAATTAGTTCACCTTAAAAACTAAAAGGAAAAGGATCTACATTGAATGTTATACCCAAATTGCTTTTATTGAAAGCTTCTGTAAAATATACTATACAAAATGCTTACGTCTCCAAGACATTACTATATTTACACTATTAAGAGCAATACAAAGCTATATTTTATAAAGTTTTAGATGAAAAGCACTTAAGAGAAAATTGAAATCTAACTTAACTAAAAGAGCGTTCCAAGACATTTGGATTCAATTGATAAGATCCAATTACAAGTTCTCATTCCATGAAACCACTTTTTATTTTAATAATTTCTGCCAATCAAATTAGATCAGTTTAGGGATAGCCCTCCTCCTTTAAAAGCAGATTTTTCTTGTTTTAATTTTTCTTTCTCCATCAATGAAAATGATGTAATGACTTCACAACAGAAAGCCACTGAAAGCTTCTAGAAAGAGCATTTAAAAATGGCTATTAGGGGAAAAAATATCACTGGATCGATTCCAGTAGATGAATCTAAGTGAAAATAATGATTTCTCAGATTCACAGCTTGGAAATGGAGAAAATAAGCATTCTTAGTCTGCGGTTATGCAGAAAGAGATTCAAATTCATCAACCAAAGATGCTTGGAAATAAAACAAAGCCACTGGCTGCTTGCAAACCAAAAGGAGTGAAATCTATTATGTAGCTCCAGCTAGAAGGAGTTGGAGATGTGGGAAGCACTTGCATAGGAGGAGATAAGGATCTTTCTGGTGCTGGGAGAGACAATGAAAAGAGTTTTATCCTGATGGAAATAAGCAGCTCTCAGTCGGATTTAACAAGGTTTCAATAGAATTCAGGGGGACACCGCCTTCCGCAGAAACAGGTGCAAGAAAAGGGCTGGTTTTGCATAGGCCTGTGTGAAGACAGACATGCCAGCCAGGCCTCAGGCAAACTTCCATAATGCCCAGAGCACACCTGGAGATGGCAGGATTTGGAAGCTATGTGGGAGAGGAATGAGGCCGGGAGTCAGTGCAACTGAAAGGGTCAGAAATGCAGCAGCTAGGAGGATTTCAGCAACCAGGTGAGGCTGGGGCTCCTGCAGCCCATTTCTCAACGTGGGTAGGTAGTAGTGACACAGCAAGCAGTTATGTGGGGGGAGGTCATAGGTGAATGCTGGGAGGGGTATTAGCAAAGGCTCCTGTGCAGTCACATACTGGACACATGCATAGAGTCCTGACCATAGAGTCTAGGGGGCGGGGGGGGAATATCAACGTGAACTGAAGTGCCATTCCAGCTGTAAAAACAAGATAAAATTGATTTGGGACACTCAGAAAAAAGTAAAAGGCTGCGCTAACAGTTCTGCTATTTATCCTCCTCCCCACAACTCCCTTAAAAAATGAATCAAGGAGAATTAAGGAGAATGTTCCTTGGGACCATATTGTTTCTTACTAGCTGGTGCCTCTCATCTCGCCTTAGGCCCTGCTCTTTTCACTCTTTACAAACTACATAAGAGATGAGTAGATCCTACACACTACAATATCCTTTGTGCAAAGGACATTGAGATTCGCTCTTCATCAAATTCCCTAGGAGCCATTTGGGACTTGGATGATGCAGAACCTTCTAGAAGCATGAGTCACGTTCTCTGCTCGATGCTTGCTACAGTTTTAGAATAGAGGTGCGCGTCCACCATTTGGGCATTCTTTGCCTGTGAGCAAACCCCCCAGCACGCACACAGACACCTCAACCATAGATCAGTAAATCTGGTACAGCACTTTCCAGATGCTTCACATTCCCCAATGCTCAGATTAACTAGTTTAGCTCAGCAGCAGCTCTGAGAAGTTAGGATCTTCCCTTCCCCTATACTCCACATACAATACTTATGCTCTCAACAGAGCTGGCGCTAGGCATAAGCAGACTTCGGGCTTGTACACACTAGTGCTTACTTCGGTATAACTGATGTCGCTCAAGGGTGTGAATAAGTCACACTTCTGAGTGACCTAAGCTACTCCACCTTTCTGAGCAGCAGTAATGATGCCGATGTGAGAGCTCTCCCCCATCGGCATACAGCATCTGCTCTAGCAGCGCTACCACGGCGCAGCTACATGCATACAGCTGTGCTGCTGGAGTGATTCTAGTATAGACTAGTGCTAACTAATTGCTTAGGGTCCCGAGCAACTCATAGGGGCCCCCTATTCAAATTTTATTATGTATTGTGGAGACAAAAAATATTCCTGCTTAGGGCCCCCCATGGGCTAGCACTGCCTCTGCTCAATGGGGATTTAACTCAAAGGATCACAAATTGTTAGCTGTGTTTAGTGAAATAAGAATTTTATTCTTACAGTAACAAAAAAAAGTGTATTTACAGATGCCATTGGCTGTACATTTTATTTTAATAAAATAAGTGATTCCATCTGTTAAAAATGATTCACCCAAAGTATTAGAAACACACAAACAAAACCCCAAGCTTCCAGACAATTCCGGCTTTATCAGCCCCTCGTGGAATCAATTCCCTTTACTGTGCATGAGCTTCTGCTGATTCTCAAGACACTCCTTCAGCTTGTCTTCAGTCAGTGTCAGTCTCTGCTCCAGAATGGAAACAGTCTACAAAGGGAAATAATAAAATAAAGAGTGCTCCTGAGTGATATATGAAGATAAGCCACATGCTGTACGTTTACTGCTTAGCACAGCTGCTAAATATAACGTATCACAAGCTATTCCAGGGCTATACTCCACAATCAGAATTTCCGAAGAGGCTTCAAGCTCAGCAACTTCTATTGAGGATAATGGGAGCTGCCGAGCTCAGTTGAAAACCTGGCCCTAGTTATGGGTGCTGAGCACTTTCAAAGCATGGGCCCAGCTTTCCTCTTCACTCCCTCCCTCCTTTTGGTGGAGTGTTGTCTCCTTTTACATATAGGCAATTTCTGCTTCTAAAAGGCCAAATACCAGAGAGCTCATGTAATAGGTGTACACTTTAAACCCCTGACATACAGGTGCTTTGAGTAGTTATTCCCTTTTTTGGCCTGTTGTCTTTGATTTCATGTCTTAGTTCCAATTCTTTTCTCCTTTTCTGATTGCTGTGTCAGTTAGCTTAGAGAAGGGCTGCTGATTTATGACAAACAAACAGACCAGAAATTAAATGACAGGCAAAAAAACCTCGACAAGTCTAGAGTAGGCACAATTGCAAAAACAATGGTAAATATTCTTAGATGCGCTTTGTGACATTACACTCCATATTCTTTAAGAAATATGCTTATGATATGGATATGACATAACATATACTTTATGTAAGATATCACTGGAAAGGTTATGATTTACTGAATGTGATTATCCAATCTGTATGCCTGTGTCATTTCTGTATCTGAAATTAGGAATATTGACTATCTGTATTTCAAATGTGTTACTTTGGGTGTCACCCCCAGCTAGCCCTTCGGGTACAACAATGGAAAAGCCAGACAGGACTAATGGGCCATTAGCAAAGACAATGGACTGTGAAAGGGCTTAGTCTTCTTGTGGACACTCCAGACAGCCTCGGAGTAATGGCTGCCACAGCCCTGCAGAGACATGGGTCTGAGTAACCTGGTACTAGACCCACCCCTTGGAATGCCAGTGTTCTTCCACTGGGAGACAAAGGGTTCCTACCATACACAACTATATACGGCAAGGGAGTGACATCATCATGGTTCTCCTCTTCCTCCCCACCCAAAGAGACACTGAAAAACACCTGGGAGCAAGAACTGAACTGAGTGGAGAAGGGTTGAACCGAGGCTGGGAGGGCGTCCAGTCTGTGAGTGGAAATACCTGAAGTCTCAAGGCGCAGGCCAGTGCAGCTGCCTTTCAAGACTTTCTGTAATCTACCTGTGACAATATTTAGGGTGAGAAATTATATTTTGTAACCTGTTTCTTTAGTGAATCAAACTTAGTTTGCGTGTTTTTATTTGCTTAGTAATCTGTTCTGTTTGCTACCCCTTTAACCACTTAAAATCTGCCTTTTATAGTTAATAAAATTTGTTTAGTTTATTATTAAATCCAGTTTCTGTAATTTCTAACTCGGGGGGCAAGTTGTAGTACATATCTTCCTCCACATTGAGGGAGGAGGCAAATTTATTAGCTTGCGTTGTATAGATTTCTCCACAGCACACGACAATATACCTTTGGGTCTGCACTCCAAGGGAGGTGGACACCTGAGTGCTGGGGCAAGTCCCTTAAGCTGAGGCTTCCCAGAACTGACCTAAGTGTCTGTCGTTTTGCAGTTGGGTGTGGCCCTGCCTTTGTGTGTGCTAGAGGAGACTTAATAGCCTGGTTCAGCAAGACAGGGTAAAGGGGGTCCACGCTGGCAGAACAGGTGGGCTCAGTGGTATCCCAGCACATCAGGTGGCATCTTAAAGGGGGGCAACCCATCACATGATTATCTTAAGACTGATTAATGCCTTATAAATACGATCACCGCTAGCTCTTTCTCATAGCTCTAAAATCTAGATACAAACACGCAAAGTATGCAGGAAGCATATTTTAAATTACATGGAGATAAAATTTTCTGCTGGAAGTAATTTATTGATTACTTTGAAGTAATCAAAGATAGTCAGCAAGGTAAAAGTGCATTTCAAGGACACTGGAGCAGTCGGTAATATTGAAACATTAGATAGAGAAAGCATTAAATATAATTAATCAATATTTAATCACTAAAACACAATAATTTCATATTTTTACTAGGGCTGTCAATTAATCGCAGTTAAGTCACACGATTAACAAAAAAATTAATCGCAGGATTAATCGCACTGTTAAACAATAGAGTACCAATTGAAATGTATTAAATATTTTGGATGTTTTTCTACATTTTCACATATTGTATTCTGTGTTGCAATTGAAACCAAATTGTATATTTTTTTATTATGAATATTTGCACTGTAAAAATGAAAAACAAAAGAAAAAGTATTTTTCAATTCACCTCATACAAGTACTGTAGTGCAATCTCTTTGTTGGGAAGATGCAATTTACAAATGTAGATTTTCTTTTTGTTACATAACTGCACTCAACAACAAAACAATGTAAAACTTCAGAGCCTACAAGTCCACTCAGTCCTACTTTTTGTTCAGCCAATTGCTAAGACAGACAAGTTTGTTTGTTTGCATTTACAGGGGGAGGGATAGCTCAGTGCTTTGAGCATTGGCCTGCTAAACCCAGGGTTGTGAGTTCAATCCTTGAGGGGGCCATTTAGGGAACTGGGGTAAAAATCTGTCTGGGGATTGGTCCTGCTTTGAGCAGGGAGTTAGACTGAATGACCTCCTGAGGTCCCTTCCAACTCTGATATTCTATTATTCTACAGGAGATAATGCTGCCCCCTTCTTATTTATGTGACCAGACAATGAGAACAGGCATTTATATGGCACTTTTGTAGCCGACATTGCAAGGTATTTACGTGCCAGATATGCTAAACATTCCTATGCCCCTTCATGCTTCGGCCACCATTCCAGAGGACAATGCTTCCATGCTGATGACGCTCATTAAAAAAATAATGTGTTAATTAAATTTGACACTGAACTCCTTGGGGGAGACTTGTATGTCCCCTGCTCTGTTTTATCCACATTCAGCCATATATTTTGTGTTATAGTAGTCTCGGATGATGACCCAGCACATGTTCATTTTAAGGACACTTTCACAGCAGATTTCACAAAACATAAAGAAGGTATCAATGTGAGATAGCTATCTAAAGATAGCTACAGCACTCGATCCAAGGTTTAAGAATCTGAAGTGCTTCCAAAATTTGAGAGGGACGAGGTGTGAAACATGCTTTCAGAAGTCTTAAAAGAGCAACACTCCGATGCGGAAACTACAGAACCCTAACCACCAAAAAAGAAAATCAACTTTCTGCTGGTATCATCTGAATCAGATAACAAAAATGAGCATGCATTGGTCCGCACTGCTTTGGATGGTTATCGAGCAGAACCCATCATCAGCATGGTTACATGCCCACTGGAATGGTGGTTGAAGCATGAAGGGACATATGAATCTTTAGCGCATCTGGCATGTAAATATCTTGTGACGCCAGCTACAACAGTGCCATCAGAATGTCTGTTTTCACTTTCAGGTAACATTGTAAACAAGAGGCGGGCAGCATTATGTCCTGCAAATGTAAACAGACTTGTTTGTCTGAGCGATTGGCTGAAGAAATAGGACTGAGTGGACTTGCAGGTTCTAAAATGTACACTGGTTTATTTTTGTATGCAGGTTTTTTTGTACATAATTCTACATTTGAAATTTCAACTTTCATGATAAAGAGATTGCACTACAGTACTTATATTAGGCGAATTGAAAAAATACTATTTCTTTTGTTTTTTTACAGTGCAAATACTAGTAATCAAAAATAAATATAAAGTGAGCACTTTGTATTCTGTGTTGTAATTTAAATCAATATATTTGAAAATGTAGAAAACATCCAAATATATGTAAATAAATGCTATTCTACTATTGTTCAACAGTGCGATTAATTGCACAATTAATTGAAATTAATTTTTTTAATCGCTTGACAGCCCTAATTTTTACTTTATCAGTTAAAACCTAAAATGAGAAGCTCTGTTATAAACACTGATAAAACACTCCTCACACAAATGAAACTGGTGTTTATCCAATAAACACTAGAAAAACACCAGAAATGGTTACTAGTATCCAAGGCCTTCTCTACACAGAGCAGTAATGCAGACCATCAGTGGGGTGGGGGGTGATTTCTAAAGTTAGTAATTCTATCGGCTACTGACTCCTCAATAAACACAGCAGCAGATCTAGACACGAGAGGAACACCACACATTCCTCTGGATAGCTGGAAAGTGGGATCAGTCTAGCCAGATGACTGGTCAATCCAGCAAATCTGTTTTGGCCTGGGTCTGAGGGTGAAATAGATAAAAATATCGAGCAAAGAGTTAATGCCAGGGGCAAGCACAACCCCACTAAGACATCTGCAGGTGGATGCTATGGACATTGTTGGAATTATTTTCCTTACTACCCTCATCGTTAAAGATTTTATAGACAGAATCTGTATTTTTTTTTAATTGAGATTTGAAGAATTTACAGCTTGATCTTTTAACTTGAGGAGTCTTTGTTATTTCAAATACAATCTGGATGAAACTTGATTTTATGATAAGCGGAAGCTAGTACTTTGGACACAGTTTGGAACATGTTACCTTAGAAATGTTTGGCAGAGCATTAGCATGTATTGTATCAAATAGCAAAAGAGTTACTATTCCTACCTCTTAAGATTTTATTCTGCATCACACACATTAATTTATAAAGATATGTTTTCATTGTAGCAAAAGAATTTATCAGAACAGGACACAATGGCAAAAATCTTTTAGTGGAAAAGGAATTAAAGGCATCCTAATAACTTAATTTTAGATATGAGGATTTCAAACCAAAAAGCACAAAGGAGACACTGGAATGATTACATTTTGGCATTATGAATACGTTATTTCATTTTCTTCAGTTTTCATAATCTCATAATGATGCTATCAGTATAATAAGGCCAACACAGATGTCTAGACCTAATGTAAGAAACAATCCAAGTCCCACAGAATAGAGTTTGTGCTCCATATCCATGCCAACGTTCCTGGTAGTATGTGCCATATGAAAAGCAGTGCTGAAGCACCGGACAAACATCAGGACACAGACTCAGACTCATAGACTTTATGGTCGAAGGGACCATCATGAACATCTAATCTGACCCCCTGCACATTGCAGGCCACAGAACCTAATCCACTCACTCCTGTAATAAAAAAACCCCTAACCTCTGGCTAAGTTACTGAAGCCCTCAAATCATGATTTAAAGACTTCAAGTTACAGAGACTCCATTATTTACATTAGTTTAAACCTGCAAGTGACCTGTGCCTCGTGGTGCAGAGCAAAGTGAAACCCCCCAAATTATGGCTGAAGTTTTAGGGTATATTACTCCTCATAAGGCCCTCACAATTCTCATGGACACTTATGACAAACATGGCCAAACTGCACTGGTGTTAATCGTGATACATTTATCTGAATCATACATTTATTGTTGAGATTAAGGAGTCACCTGGAAGTATCTACCTGAGCAAGGCCTGCTTTGAGATATTATTTAGACTTATTAATGCTATATTGGAGTAGCTAAAGCCTTGCACATGAGTCCCTAGGGAAAGACTGATACATTCCAAACATACAAACTAATCAAAAAAAGGAAAGAAAATATACAAAGTAACTCAAAGCCCCAAAGCCCTGAGGGCTTTTTCATAATTACACCAAGAAAAATGTTTTTTTTTAAGATGGGGTGGGCCACATGATTCAATGCCATCAAAACAATGCATGCTGTATTATTGCAAGGTAACAGGTCCTACCTGAAACTCTAAGGGAACTGCATATTGAAGGACCGTAGACTGTAATGTCATATTTTTAACCAAAGTGGCAACATGAGAGTTTGCTTAATTATTCTTTACTGTATTTAAGACACGATCATTTTTAGATCACTTTAATGGTTAGATTATCTTAATATTACATTGGAGTTTTATTTAAGGACACTGCATGGGATATTTAAGGATAGAAGCTGTTCTTAACTGATTTTTGGTCTCGTCCCCCGTGTGTTATTTGGTGACCTTTCAGACGTTTACACTGTTTTATAGTACACAGAGAAATATATACAATATACTTCTAAAATTATCTATTTTAGTTTAGCCACAAATATATACTGAATATACATAGCTAAATATAGTTCACAGTGATCTAAACACTAATACTTTCACAGTAGCTCTGCAGAATTAGTCATTTTAGAGGCATTCAAACCACTGTAAACTTATTTAGTCTATCAGATTTCTTCTTTGAGCGGACATGGACAACAGCACAGGTTTAAAGCAATAGCTTCTAGAAGCCAAAGTCCCAGTCCTGCAAGATGCTGTGCACCTCGGGCCTAATCCAAAGCCCCCTGAAGTCAATGGAAAGATTCCCATTGACTGCAGTGAGGGATTGCATCAGGCCATTTCTGAGAGGTGCCGAGAGCTCCTTCTCATTGAAGGCCAATAGAAGCTGAAGGTCCTCGGCAGCCCAAGGTAGGTGCTCAGCACAGGAGCAGATCTTTGGATTGTATCGTGCAGTGATACTACAGAGAGACACGAGGAGCATAAGTGTGGTATTTAAGCAGTTTTAGAAGGAAAAAACCTTCCACATTTCCAGATTATAAAGGAATCAAAACAAGCATATTTCAGAGAGTTGCTTCCAGCAAACAGTAGCTACAAGAATATAATGCAGAGCACTGTCAATATCCTGCAAAGAAATGAAATATCCCGAATGAGTCTGAGAGCTCAAAATCAGGTTTCAGAGTAGCAGCCGTGTTAGTCTGTATCCGCAAAAAGAACAGGAGTACTTGTGGCACCTTAGAGACTAACAGATTTATTAGAGCATAAACTTTCGTGGACTACAGCCCACTTCTTCGGATGCATATAGAATGGAACATATAGAATGGAACATATATATGTTCCATTCTATATGCATCCGAAGAAGTGGGCTGTAGTCCACGAAAGCTTATGCTCTAATAAATCTGTTAGTCTCTAAGGTGCCACAAGTACTCCTGTTCTTTTTGAGAGCTCAAAGCTATTGTATCATCAAAAGGGAGGACTGAGAATTATGAAAAATAGTATCTTGGTCCTCTAGATGAGGGCAAGATGTCAAAAAGCAACAGCTCCTCCAGTATGTCAGAGGTTTTTCAGACTGAAATGCTTCTTAAAGATATCAAATAAGGAACATAGCATTGAATCAAAACCGATTAATTTAATATTTTCTAAAAGCCTCTCTTCTGATCTCTATTATCCACTGGTGTGTTTGTGTAGTGACAAAGGCACAAGAGCCAAAATTTGCAACTATTTGAAGTCATTAGTGAATTTTACTGAACCACTTGATTGTTCTACACTTAATGCATCTCAGAGAAGGGAAGGGCCATTTCATTCCTTTGCATTGTGTGTTCTGAATAACATTTCTGAATGTAAGCACAATAATGATTTTGCTTTACTTATTTTAGACTACATACTTTATTTTGAAGAACACTTTCAGTTTGAATTAAACTCATTCCCCCACCGCGTCCAAACTGTTTTTATACTAGTGAATTTAATTTAAAAACTTACCCTGCTACAATCACTTCCGGAATAAGTGAAATGATCCTTTAATCTCACACAACCTAGACTGTCCTTAGTTCCTGGTGTGGATTATCTCAGGGCTTTAGGAACTCTTCTAAATTTCACTGTGTTGTTTTCCCCCTGGCTTTAATGCAGGAATAGTTTGGATGCATATGAAACTCTGTTTCCTGTGGGTGGATTCTCTCAGCAATTTATGAATTTTTATGATAACCTGATTCTGAACTCTGTTTTCATTTGGAATAGACACATCTTTCTTCCCACACAAAACAGAAGCTATTTCCCCCAGCAAGTGCCCACTGTGTACTAGTGTTACATATATTTGTCCTACTGATAATGGCAAAGTATATTAACCCTGTATGATAATCTTGCCAAATTAAGTTTTCCCATTGCAGCTGAGCTATTCATTCACTGACCTTCTGCTCTTACAGAGGAATAGTTGAGCTGTAAGTGCAGCTAAGAAAGAGTGTGAGATAGCACACTAACACTTACACCTCTACCTCGATAGAACGCTGTCCTCGGGACCCAAAAAAATCTTACTGCGTTATAGGTGAAACCGCGTTATATTGAACTTGCTTTGATCCACCAGAGTGCGCAGCCCTACCCCCCCCCCGGAGCGCTGCTTTACTGCGTTATATCCGAATTCATGTTATATCGGGTCGCGTTATATCGAGGTAGCGGTGTATTTGAATACCGGCTCTGCTTTAGTTACATCAAACATATCCTAGAGCAAACGGGTTTGAATGAAAAAGCTACTCAAAAGAAAACATCTTTGTTGCCTCATAAAAATGGTATGAGAATATTCATTCCAACTCCTCATCTGGACAGATTCTGTATGACTACACTGCAATTAAACACCTGTGGCTGGTTCAGATCAACTGACTTGGGCTCGTGAGGCTCAGGCTACTGTGCTGTTTAACTGTGGTGTAGTTGCTTAGTGGAGCCCAGGCTTGGGACCCTCCCCACTCCACCCCGGACAGGGTCCCACAGCCTATGCTCCAGCCCAAGCTTGAACATCTCCACCGCAATTAAACAAATCCATTGCCTAAGCCCCTCGAGCCCAAGTCAGCTGATGCAGGCCAGCTGTGGGTGTTTAATGCAGCATAAATGCACCCATTGGATTGCCTACTGCATCTTTAAGTTTAGCCCATTTCTGAGAACAGCAAAGATATGAATTTCATGCTGCTACTCAGGAAAATGAAGCCTACAGTTTTTAACTTTTTATCTTTGCAAGTGAAATCTAGGATTACACTCATATTTAGGATGTTTATATATACAAAAAATACAAAAATATTTGCAAAATAAATCGAAACTAAAAGTGATTCTAGTTAATATTCTAAATACAGAATTCTTGCTTACATGTCATCTTAAGACCACTTCATCTACAAAGTAAACAAAGGAAGATGGAGTAACATTTACTCTCAAGTAGAAAAATATAATACTGGTTAAAAACATTTGCACAAACCAAGAGTAAAACATCATAACATGATGCTAACAGGCATAACACGAAGCATCATCACGGACATTAGCTACATCAAATTCACCTACTATGTCATTGCTAAAAGTGGTATGCAGCAGCCACTAGTCCCTTCTCATACAGCTTTCTAGAGTTAGTTGACGTGCTTCACTAAAAAATCAACCCCGCTTCAGTACATATATACAGTTGGGCAGGCCATAGCGCCTCTACAGCTTCATCACTTCTACTTCCAGCTAGCATCTGGCAGGAAGAGGCCTCTTAGTAGAATCAAAACAGTCCTACTGTCTCATAAGTAGACAGCACTCCACTTCTTTGTTATAGCTGCTGTCAGTGGAGGGAAGGTACTGACAATTGGTGAGCAGACAACGTACCTTCACAAATTTGCAACATGGAACAAAGAACTGTGCATTGGCCGGAGCACAGTTCTCAACTTTCAGATGACAGTGTTCAACTGGTTCCCTAGTACGAATGATCTTTCAGCATTGCAAAGTCATGAAAAATCATTTTTTCTCCCCCCGTAAAATACTGTTTAGGATATAACATTATAAATCATTTAAGTGATGGGCTAAGTAAAAAGAGACATTAGAAAATTAATAGGAGATCATTGTGATGTTTGCATAATTTCCAACCAAAGTAGTTTATCACAACTACAATGTGTTCCCCACATTATGTTAATTAAAAGGTTAGAGCTGAGTAAATTCAATGGGAACAAAAGAACATCATGATCACAGTTTTATTCCAACCCTCTCAAGATAGTATATTAGAAATATACTAACGCTCCCTCGATGCTAAACCATTAAAATGCCTGGGAAAACTGGGACAAATGTGCAAATATATAGTATGTGGAAATATCACAGCGGAAACCTGTCTTGTTTTCTTAAATGCGTGGTTCTGCTTATGAAAGTAAAGCTTTTCTAACTGGTGCTATTCAGGCATATTAATTAAACGGTTCATTATAAGATACCAGTAAGAGACATCTAACATACTCCTGGTCTTTTTCCAAGTAGACCCTTTGTGTACCTTTTATTTTACGAAGACACCAGACTTTTTTTTTGTTAAGAACCACTTGAAATGAAGTGGCATTTATATATTTTAGAGAGAGGAGTCTTTATATCTGGAATCTGAATTCAAACATGCAGCACCAGTCAAGAGGTAGATCGACACTTCACTGGGCAACGGGCAGCATGCAGATGAGCTGCCACCAGAGCAGCTCAGGAAGAGGACTGTTACTCAGAGTCACAATCTCCTTCCTTGCTTCCTCCTCCTCCCTCCTTCAAACTCTTGCTCTGGATGAAGGGCATTGCCTCAGGGCTACATCCAGCACTGGTCATGTTACCTGATCACCAAGGCTCCTCCCAGTCCCAAACCACCTTTGTGAAACAGAAGTACTGGTGGCTTCGCAGAGCCTACTTCCCCAAGTGTTGTAACCCATGGTCCATGTAGCCTGCACAAGACAGGAAGAGGCACTTTACACTCCTTTACTCCCTTGCATGAATACACAAAGCTACTGATGATCTAGGGCCAAGGCCTCAGGGAATGGTAAATTTAACCAAACTCTAACAACATGGCTAGTTATGTCCTCCAGACTTGCAATGATAAAACTCCACAATCCTTTGGAGCACCTGACTCCACAGAAGCACAAATTCAGTCCTTTCTGACCTCCTCTGGCCTCCTATTCTCCACACATGCATCTCCTCTTGCTAATAATTATTTTTACTGTTCCCACCTGCAGCACTCTGAAGTCTTAGTTGTGTGTTGTCTTGTCTCATTCAGCCAAAGTCACACACTCTAAGGGTACAATACCATCATAGTGCTTGCAGAGTTATGGAATTGTTTAATATCATTAAATGCACAAATCTACTCTCACATAACTATACTGGGTGTACCAAAGGATACAGCCAGTGTCAAGTGAAGATTAAAACATTAACATTAAATTATTTTAGTGTTATTCTGGTGTCGGTACAGCTTGGAAAACTTTTTCCCTAAATGCAGCTATTTTTATCATCTTTTCAGACTTCATTTCCAACTTTATCCTATGTTCTAATTTATTCCTCCTCCACTCCTCTCTCTCTGCTAGGTCTAAAATAACATTTGGAATTTCTGAAGTTACTGAACCTCTTTTTAAAAGGTATGTTTGCATTGCATAGATCTATTTTAAACCCACATATAGTGTTTACTACAGTATTTTCCCTCCTATAAAACACCTGAACAGTAGAAATGGAGCCCATTACACAATAATTAGAATTGTGTATCAGAATTACATAATGAAAGAAAGAATGCATTCCAATCCTACTACTGGTGAAACAACAAATATTGTATGAATTACTAGCTTCCATTTGATTCATGTGTACAACATTGGAGATGCTAACCAGAACAGTTTGAAATAGATCAGCAGTAGAATCTAAAAGTACTCCCCCTACCTCCCACCCCATTGTTTTCTTGTATTTCTATTGAATAGCATTACGGTTCTTTTAAAAGAAAATGTTTTTTTGTTTTTTTACCTCCCTATTTCCACTAAAGATGTAAGTGTTGCAAGATTCAACACATTTAGATAAAACTAGGACTATTTTGACAATCCACCCCAACCTCCACACTTTTCAATCATGTTCATGTTCCTCAGGAGCAGAAGACTGAGTTGGAATAAGAATTAGTGTTATATATGATATGATACATTCAAATTCTTCTGCATTCTATGAAAGGGCAGGATTTCTTTTTAATATGAGAAACAAGGAAGACAAACCTGTTATATTTGTATAAATGCATGTAGACTCTTATTTTTATATCCCGCTCAGACAAAAAATTCCTTAATTAAAGAACAGGTATGTGCACTTGAATAACCATACCACACGTAACCATTAAGATAGCTATGAACCCACTTGTTAAATTTTCTCACTCAGCCTTTCCAAATCACAACGAGGAATTAATCTTCTTTGCATTATGTCATCAAGATCCACCACCCTGTAATACATGCCTTCTCCCTGCACCTCCACATACAATATTTAATCTTTCCATTCCACATGGTTAACATTAAGAAATTACAATTTTCTAACCGGAGTGATGAACTGGTGTTTTGTTGGAGGTGGTGTTGATTTTTAGTTGCTGGTTATGTTTTGTTATGCTGTGTTGGATTTGGATGTGTTGCATGTTCACGGTGGGGATTAAGTTGTTTATCATTTTAGGAAGCTGGTATTGTAATGTTTAGAGTAGTGCTATTTAAGTGATAATGTAAGTAAGAATAGTGTATTAAGATTTTTTCAACAGTTAAAATGTTTGTGGTTGGAGTTAAAGAAGTGTGCCGAATTAGTGGAGGCAGGAGTTGTGTGTGGTGGATGAGGGTGAGGTAATGTGATTAAGACAAAATTAATGCTTAAAAATTTAAACCACCACACCACAAGACAGGGCTGTGGTGAGACCCAGATATGTGCAAGGGAGAAGCATGGTGGAGAGAAACAGGACAGAAGCTGTTGGGGAACAGGTGGGAACTTGAAGTATGTGGAAGGAGTTAGGGAAAGAGTAGGATTTAAACAGGGGAGGGGACAATGGAGCTACGCTGATTTTACAGGCTGAGGATCTAGAACTGAAGTTAATTCTCTTATGCAAGATAGCGATGCATTCCCCAAACTGAAGAATACTATGTGTAGAATCTACTGACCAGTTTTTTTTTTTAAAATATGAATTGAACATATAGATTTCCTTAATTTCCAGAAAATAGTATGCTACTAGACCACTCCTACCATGATCCATGCAGGCTTTCACACTTGTGGAGAAGGAAAGTTTAAAGGACACAAAGAATTTTATTTTAATGTTTGGAACCCCAAAATTGTGAATTCACAGAAAGTGATCTTAATTTTAGTATATGATTTGTAACCATTGCAAATTTAAATTTTACAGTGCTTTGAAAGCATAAAGTGCTTATATAAAGGACCAAGAATTAATTGTGGCAAAGGTTACTGCTGACATACATTTTAATAGAATAATCTAGATTTGAATTTAGATTTTTATGCTACCCCCTGTGACGCATGACCAGAAAGGGTTAACTGTCCTTCAGGATGAATGACTCAAATTCAACTCTTAAAGACAAATGGGGAGATAATGTTTGTGTTTTTGAGCATTTACATATATATTGGTAGTGGTCAACAATGTAATCAAACAGTCCCTATCTATGCTATATTCTGTTAATTCAGATATCAAAGGGACATAAATGAACTGTAAACATAGGCTGTCCGCTGTATTAATCTCTTTGAAATATATAGCAAATCATCTGCAAATGGTGGAAAAACAGGCAATTGCCTTATGTTAATCTGTGTGAATAATTAAGGGCGATGCTTAGGAAATGAGAGTCTATTGTTTGCCGAGGGACTCCGAGCTGTCAAAGAAGGCCTGAACTATATAAAAATGGGTTGGGTCCTGATCCTATCATCTCAGATCTGCTTAAGCTTTATCAGCGCAAGTTAAAGTCGCAAGATGAGATCCCAGTTAAGCTGGTACTCCCTGGATATAATACTGGACATTGGACTATAACCTATGGACTAAATTCTAAAAGAACTCTTTGTAACTACAAAGCTCATAATCTCGGTTATAAATCTGAAACTCAAGAATTGAACTCATGTCTGTATGTATATTGATCTGTTAACCATACTCTCTCTTTTCTTTTTTAATAAATTTTGGTTAATAAGAATGGGCTGTAAGCATGTATTAGGGTAAGATCTGGAATATTTATTAATATGGAAAGTAATGGGTGTGATCCTTTGGGATTGGTAGAACTTTTTTATGTGATGAAATAAGATTATCATTAATCTTCATCATATCTGACATGGGTAACTAGGTGGAGGCCTGAGGCTGGGTTACTTTAAAGGAACTATGTTTTGGACTTCTAAGTAACCAGTGAGGTATAACAGAAGCTGTTTAGTGCTGGCTTGGTAAATCTAAGTATTGAAATATCCACCAGCTTTGGGGGATGTCTGTTCCATTCTTTGCAGTTCATCCTAATTGAGTGACCTCAGCTGGCTCCCCATGGGACTCCAGTCACACAACCCTACATTATTCTCTAATGAGCTCTAAAGTACTCCCTGAAAAAGTTAAGATTAGCTCCACAAAAGGGGATAAAATATAAGGTGGGATTTTGAAAAGCCATCAGCACTGGCCTAACTCTGCTCTCACTGAAGCCAGTAGAATATGGCACAATGCATATGCCATACATGTTGAATTCAGTAGCCGTTTGTGTTTTACCATAAAGCAAGATAATAGTAGATGGAGATGGGATTATATTTAAATTACAGGTTTTGTGGACTGTAAACTTCTTTATGTCCTTCCAATACTTATAAAAAAACAACATTTTAAGGATATTGTGACAACTTTTTAGATAATTCAGAAATTTGACACTCTCCATCATTCTACAGAGATTTACCAATAAGCTTCTGAGTTTTGAGACTATTCACATTTTTACTTTAAGGATCTATTTCAAAAAGTCCATATTTCACTTGATGACAGAAGATGACCTATTATCATGAGCCTATAAAGCACTTCATACCTGAGTAAGAACATCTAACTGTCCCACAATATGCTCTAGGGTATCTGCAAGACTCGTCTCCTCCTCTTGCTGGTGCTGGTTCCTGGCAGATTCTTGTGTTTTGTTTTTCTTAGGAGGATCACCGCAATCCATTTCTGATTGCTAGGAAAACAAAGAGACACTATATGTTAGTATAATGCAAGCAACAGAAGTATTTCTGCCTCAGGGATAGGTTGCAGTGAAGTATGATCTGTCCTGGAGAACTGAATCTGTGCTATGAAAAGGGACTGATGGTGTTGAAGCAACAGCACACAGCTAGAAATCAGGAAAGCTGCCATGGACTTGTGTGACTTGGGGAAAGTAACCTCTGGAATATGGGGATAATATCTACACCTTATGGAAGTAATGCATGATTCAAGTTACTAAAGATTGTGAAGAGCTATGGGCTACTAGGATGGAAGGTGCTACAGAAATATGAAGTGTACCTGAAGAGAGAGACACCAGGGAGACAATTTGTATACTTTTGCACAAACACAAACATGATTATAAATAATATACAAGTTACCATGGTGATGAACATCTCCTACAATTTTAGTCCAACACTGTAAAAAGCAGAGAGGTTTATATCAATAATACAGGGAACAATAGGCTCTCTTCTCAGATCTAGAGGCTACACTAAACTTGATTTCTACAGTTAAGCATGTAAAATTAAGCAAAAATACACATATAAGTTAAACATGCATAGTTTGGTTCAGCCATTTTAATTTTGTTTAGATCTTGAACTCACTCTCTCCTCACAAAAACAAGTCAACTTTGAAGTTTCAATCTCAGCTGTTTTTGTTATGCAAGCTTGAGAATTTCACTACATAAACTAACAAACATTTTTGCTAAAACTTCCTCCTCCCGTCCTCTTTAAAAGGTGATCTTTTATGTGAGACAAGCCCCACAACTTTATCTACCTTTTGGATACAAATGAACTGGTGTCAGCTGAATAAAGTGAAAGCTATTTTTTTGTAATATAAAAGCTAACTGCTGGAATAAGTGATGCTGAATGTTCCAATGCTTACTACTTTACATAAACGATCAGAATTCGACATGGATTTGAACCTAAACTCCAGATCCAGACATCCCCAGAACCTGATCCTCCATCACCTTGCACAGTAATTGATAACCAAATAAGAATGTTAGCATCTTTCACTTGCTTGGGACTAGTGTAAATGACTGCAAAATGTCCAAGCCAGAGAACCAGACACTCAGACTTTGGATTGCTGGAAATCATGCTGCTCAGGCCCATCTCTAGTTAGAACGTGGCTAATGACTCCTTGCCTTCTTCACTCCTGACCACAGTATTAATAATCTGTTTCTCTGAGTAATGCTGTTTATTCTGTCACAGCCCTACTTGATGTGAGTCACTTGAATACATTATACAACAATGCTGTAATTTTAAGACTAGGACAAGTTCTTACTCCATCTGAAAAATAAATATATATATATATAAATCAACAGCCCTGCTCCCTCACAATCCACATTAATTCTACATCCCTTAGCGTTTGACGTTAGAAAAGCATAATTGTGAAACATTTGTTTTAAGTATTAATTGCATTGCTTGGTGCCCTACATTCCTTCCAGCTGTTGCTCAATACAAAATAAGGCCCTGATCCTGCACTGGTGCAATTCACTGTCTGCGCAGAACCCCATTGAAGTCCATGGCTCAGCAGCCCATCCGGGCAGATCACAAATAAAGTCAGAACCTCATTTGTATACCAGCTTTATTTTAAGCAAAGAAGTTGTTGGGAAGAGGGGGAAACCAGAGCCCTACAAAGAATCTCCACAGTTTGTATATTAGATCTGTTCCAGGAATGTTTAACCACCAAGGATTGACTCCAAACAGTGACAGTTTACTGATATAAATTTGCTCTAGCACAAGCTAATCAACTCCAAAGGAAACCTGATAGAACTGCAATTTGTCTGAGTTTACTTAAAAGAAAAATTTGATGTGCTCAGTAGGTGATCAGCATAAAAAAAACCCAAAATATTCTTCCGTTACTAACCAAACTAATTCTATATTTTGATTGACTGGTCTATAGTTACTCCATACCCATTCCTGTGTATCTGAGCTTCAAGCACACTAACATTATACAAAATCTTCACTTAAAATGTTTACGGACTTTCATGTCTGAACCCATTAGCAGAAGCTAACTCGTTGAAGCAGAAAAATAAGTGTACCGATAAACTGTTATCCTTCTACCTTTAAACAAAGCAAGAAACTGACAGCTTTTCTTTTTTTAAAAAAAAATGGTTCAACTTATAATAATCCTGAAAAAAAAATACTTATACAAGTTTTTTTTTTGTACATCGCATTTAGAGACACTCAAGAAATAAAGGTTTAAGAACCCACTGCCTCAACATTTAGCTGGCGCTATCATTATTCTATGTGATCTTCCCTCCCAACAAAAATCGTCACTTTTCCTTTTCTGGGGTAGGTAAAAGCATTTTCATCCAGATTTCCATCTTGTTCAGACTCTGGCAAAGCTATTAGACTCTAAAAATATGGATTTGATTAAAATGGGACAGATGATGCTCAGAAGCCTGTAAATGACACTATTGCCCAAAACATCCTAAAACAGAATTCAGTGAGTGTTTTGCCTGTATAAGAAACGGAACCAGTACTTTGCACGGCAAAGGCTGTGTAGAGTAATTAACAGATTTTAAAATATACCAAATCTGAATGGGGCCTCTGGGATGTCTTTTGTGCCCTGCTTAGGGGGAAAAAAAAGCTAGACAAATTATTATTTGTAAAAATGAAGGAAGTTCTCCTTGGTTTAAAAACAAATAGATGGGAACGAGCCTGTGCTACATAACTGTGTGCCAGGTGAGTGGCAGTTCTTCCAGAAGCAACTTCCAGCCCTTTTGGCTCAGTGCAAGTACAACAATGACACAGGTTGCTGCTGCATTATTGGGAAATAACCTGCCATTATTAACTTGTTACTATGTCCCCCAGATTATAGTGATAAATATCATTATGGGGTCTCAGGAGAGCCTGCAAGAGCCCTCTGGTTCTCCTTTTGTTTTTAATGAAAAGCCCAAGTGCTTGCAAACTTTTCCGTAACAACCACCACCAACTTGTGTCTGGGATACTGGAAGTAGTAATATGGTCTACTGGAATTTTGCACACAACTGAAGAAAAATAAGGAGAATACAAATATCGACATTGTTTTCCATTTTGTCATAGGGCTATTTTTGTTCTTTTTACTGTGCTTTGAAAAAAAGCAGCAGCTATCTTGTATTTAATAGATGTATAGGGTACGTGGTAAGCTGGTGACTACAATGGGACTGGAAGTAGGTTCAAGAGCCCATTCTTCAAGCAGATGAAAAAGAAAAAATGCTGCAAAAATAAAACATGCCATCAAAAGCATGAAATAGGTACTGGCTTCACAATTGTTTCAGCACTGTCAAGTGTCATCATTACATAAAAAGACACCTGTACTCCCTCACAACTACATTATAAGGTAACATGCCAGATGAACTCTGGGGAAGGACACTAAAGACAATGAAACTGCTGTGGAGGTTTAATCTATTTTAGTGAGTTCAAGTGAACAGTTTATTCAGCACAACCGAGTAACTGTATGTGCCATTAAATATTTTATTACAACGTCTGCTTATCAGGCATTGAAAGTATAGCGAGAAGCAACTGAACATTAAAGAAGAATGGATTAAGCAGTTTTTGAATACAATACAGCTGTTAGCACTCACTTAAATGACACACTTAATATATGGAGATATACCTATCTCATAGAACTAGAAGGGACCTTGAAAGGTCATGGAGTCCAGCCCCCTGCCTTCACTAGCAGGACCAAGTACTGATTTTTGCCCCAGATCCCTAAGTGGCCCCCTCAAGGATTGAACTCACAACCCTGGGTTTAGCAGGCCAATGCTCAAACCACTGAGCTATCCCTCCCCCCGTTAAAAAAAAAATTAAGGGACCTCAGGAGGTCATCTAGTCCAACCCCCTGCTCAAAGCACGACCAATCCCCAGACAGATTTTTGCCCCAGATCCCAAAATGGTCCCCTCAAGGATTGAGCTCACAATCCTGGGTTTAGCAGGCCAATACTCAAACCACTGAGCTATCCCTCCTTGATGGGCCATGGACACAGGTGAAATAAATCAGCCTTCATTCCAAAAGTCTTCACATTGAAACTTTTTATGAAAACTGTTCTAACTAGAGAGCATTCTACTAAAGGTACCGTACTGCTGGGTCTTGGACAAGTCAATTTTGGAACATATAAGCCAGTGGAAAATATAAATTGATATGCAATTATATAAAATTACAGCTAGCTTCTGAAAAGCTAATATTAAAAAGGGACACAATCTGCTTAATCACATTTCTATCTGAAACCTTTATACTGACTATTGTTACAATTAACACCCAAGATTAATGTAACTGAAAGTAGGAACAAAAGGTTTTTGTTTTGTTTTTTTGCAGTCTATTTTATCCACTTGACAATACCCTGCCTCTAGTCAGTTTCACTATTTCTTGACTTTTAAGTTTCTCCCTTACTTGACAGACCCTCAAAAGCTAAAAAGGGGAGCTAAAAACCCACTTAAAATAAAATGAAAAAAGGAATTAACAATAAGTCAGCCGACACTACTAAAAGGGTACTTTATAAAAAACTGGAATTTTTTAAAGTAATGTTAATTCAGAAAGAAAACAGTTGACAGTCTTTAAACTATGGATAGTCTGATATTAAAAATATTAGACTACGTTTGAGGGCTTAGTTGGAATAAAACAGGAACTAATGGAAAGAAACTGGGTAGTATAGGTGGTCTTATTTGGGTTCTTATTATGCAAGTCAAACAAAGAAGATATTTAAATCTCCTCTTTCAGAGTCATTTTCACTACAGGTAAAATGTTATTTTAACTACATCCGTGGAGAGTAACAGTGACATCCAGTGGAAATTCTCATTAGCTTCAAGATAAACTAATCAGGAAGGTCACAAGTACTACACAATACCAGTTCTTGGGCACTCCCCATCGTGAGGTTCTCTTGTTCCTCCCTGCTCATCGATGCAAAATACCGTTATCCGAACAAATACAACATGATTTTAAAATGTGTAAAGCCATTCAAAAGCAGACTATGAGAAGTTATAGAGGGATCTCACTAAACTGGGTGAATGGACAACAAAATAGCATGAAATTCAACACTGAAAAGTGCAAAAGTAAGGTATATTGGAAAAAATCATCCCAGCTATACATACAAAATGAAAGCATCTAAATTAGCTGTTACCACCCAAGAAAGACCTTGGAGTCACAGTGGCTAGTTCTCTGAAAACTTCTGCTCCATGTACAGCAGTGGTCAAAAAGGCTAATAGGAACTATTAGAAAGGGATAGAAAATAAGACAAAATATAATAATCCATAAATCCATGGTAGGCTCACACCTTGAATACTATGTCCAGTTCTGATTGCCCCATCTCAAAAGGGATATAATGGAACTGGATAAAAGTTCAGAAAAGAGCAATAAAGGTGATCCAAGGTTATGGAACAGCTTCCATCTAAGGGGAGAGACTAAAAAGAGTAGGGCTGTACAGCTTAGAAATGAGACGACTAAGGGGGGATATGAAATTACGAATGGTGCGGAAAAAATTAATTGAAAAGTGTCATTTACCCTCTCATACAATACGAAAAAACAGGGATCACACAATGAAATGAATAGGCAACAAGTTTAATACACACAAGAGGAAGTACTTTTTCACACAACTCACAGCTAACCTGTGGAACTCATTGGCATGTGATATTGTGATGACCAAAAGTATAACTGGGTTCAAAAAAAGAACTGGATACGTTTATGGAGGATAAGTTGGTCCATCAATGACTATTAGCCAAGACAGTCAGGCTGCAACCCCATGATCAGGGCAACCCTAAACCTCTGACTACAGGAAGTCAGGAGTGGAAGTCATGGATGGAGCATTCCATAATTGCCCTATTCTACACCTTCCCCCTGAAGTCTGGTACAGGCCACCATTAGAAACAGGATATTAGGCAAGATGGACCATAGTCTGATAATATGGCAGCTCTTACGCTTCCTTGTCAAGTCAGTCTTAGCATTTGAATTTCTAGAATGCTCCAATTTGGAACTATTCCACAAATCAACATATTTGCATCTGTAGCTAAGAAAACACAAGCTGTACTAATTTGGAGGAACATAGACTCATAGACTCATAGACTTTAAGGTCAGAAGGGACCATTATGATCATCTGGTCTGACCCCCTGCATGCTGCAGGCCATAAAACCGTCCCTACCCCTTCCCTGGACTCTGCTGTTGAAGTCCCCAATCCTGTTTTAGGTGACTTCAATCGGCAGAAACCCTCCTGCTAGAGATCCCTGCCCCATGCTGCGGAGGAAGGCGAAAAACCTCCAGAGGCTCAGCCAATCTGCCCTGGAGGAAAATTCCTTCCCGACCCCAAATATGGCGATCAGTAAGACCCCGAGCATATAGGCAAGAGTCTCCAGCCTGACCCCTGTCAGCCATTATACAATTTACCTACCATTGCTTGGTTTTCCTTGACTACTATGTTTTACCATTAAACCATTCCCTCCATAAATTTATCTAACTTAATCTTAAAACCAGACAGGTCCGTCGCCCCCACCGTTTCCCTCGGAAGGCCGTTCCAATATTTCACCCCTCTGACGGTCAGAAACCTTCGTCTAATTTCAAGCCTGAACTTCCCCACGGCCAGTTTATATCCATTCGTTCTCGTATCCACATTAGTACTAAGATGGAATAATTCTTCTCCCTCCCTCGTATTAATCCCTCTAATATATTTAAAGATAGCAATCATATCCCCCCTCAGCCTTCGCTTTGTCAGACTAAACAACCCAAGCTCCTCTAGTCTCTTTTCATACGACAGGTTTTCCATTCCTCTGATCATCCTAGTGGCCCTTCTCTGCACCCGTTCCAGTTTGAGTTCATCTTTTTTAAACATGGGAGACCAGAACTGCACACAGTACTCCAAATGAGGTCTCACCAGCGCCTTGTACAACGGAAGCAGGACCTGCTTATCCCTACTAGATATACCTCGCCTAATGCATCCCAAGACAGCATTGGCTTTTTTCACCGCCACGTCGCATTGTCGACTCATAGTCATCCTGCGGTCTACGAGGACCCCTAGGTCCTTCTCCTCTTCCGTTACTTCTAACCAATGCGTCCCCATCATGTAACTAAAATTTTTATTAGTCATCCCCAAATGCATCACCTTACACTTTTTACTATTAAATTTCATCCTATTTCTGATACTCCAATTCACAAGCTCATTCAAGTCTCCCTGCAGGATATCCCTATCCTCCTCCGAATTTACAACGCCTCCCACCTTCGTATCATCCGCAAACTTTATCAGCCCACTCCTGCAATCGGTTCCGAGGTCAGTTATAAATAGATTAAATAAAATGGGTCCCAAAACCGAACCTTGAGGCACTCCACTAGTAACCTCCCTCCAACCCGACAGTTCACCCTTTAATACGACCCGCTGCATTCTCCCCATTAACCAATTCCTTATCCACCTCTGGATTTTCATATCGATCCCCATGTTTTTCAGTTTAACCAATAATTCCTCATGGGGTACAGTCAGATACACACCACTATGGCTCATCTCTAGAGGCAGCCCCTCAGTCTAGCACACAACTAGTTTTTGATTCTCTAAAAAAAATAGAGCTTATCCCCAAAACACCATGCACGTTTTTGTTTACGGTATACTTCTACACAGTGTAAATGCAGGATAGATCGGATAGCCCACATGTGCATACATCAACTTTATCCAAAAATATTTCGAAAGGAATCCCCTTTTCCTTTTGCTGGCACAGAGAATGGTAAGTTATAACATTAATACATGGCTCATCTACATTAGCGCCCTTGTTTTTTGTAAACCATGGAGTATTCATTCTAGTATTCCATGATTATATGGAAGATAAACACGTTAATTTCAATCAATCAAGTAACTTTAAACTCAAAAGGCACCATTGCCAGCTGCCTGACGCATCTTCCTACACTGATCAGACTAGGCACTGACAAATTTGGGATATTTCCAGTGAAAGGGCATCACCATCTAGCTTTGCTAAATAAGGAACAAAATAAAATGCTGATGGGGAGGACAGCTAATGGCCAGTTAGCGATCTTACCACATGTATTTCAATAATCAATTCAAGACAAAGAGCTCATGAACAAAAAGGGGGGGAAATGTTTATGGAAAAAATTTAGATTTCCATAGAAGACATTTGAGTGTACATGCGCTCACTCCTTTAACACCCACTTCCTCCCCAGCATTTTTATTTAAAAAAAAAAAAAAGAGCAGCAGTTCCTCTTTTCTACAGATGGGCATTCCTAGCACAAGCTTCTCTTTTCCCTACCCCTTTCCTCCTGTTTACCTTGCTCTTCTCCTTCACTTTCTTGGTCTCACCTTGTTCTACTCAGCTGTGCTTTATCTTTAGCAAATGTCACTTTGCAGACTAAGAGACAACTGTTATTAGATAAGTGTTTAAAGGTAACGTCCAGAAACATAAAAAAAACAACAGAATTCCTATAATGTCTCTTCAGAGTGACCAATTTCCATGGCATCCATGCATTCTATTTGGTTTGTATTTTGTGCCAAAATTCCATGGTATCCATGGTTTCCATCCCTTATTATGCTCACGTTTTCTGGGCCATATTTTCCTTGTTTCCATGCCAGAGCTGGAAGAAAATAGTAGTCTGTGGTGTTTTCCAGGCAGGAGAGAATATCTAGTATATACTGACTACAACAGCGTTTAAAAGAGAACTGGATAAATTCATGGAGGTAAGTCCATTAATGGCTATTAGCCACGATGGGTAAGGAATGGTGTCCCTAGACTCTGTTTGTCAGAGGGTGGAGATGGATGGCAGGAGAGAGATCACTTGATCATTACCTGTTAGGTTTACTCCCTCTGGGGCACCTGGCATTGGCCACTGTCGGTAGACAGGATACTGGGCTAGATGGACCTTTGGTCTGACCCAGTACGGCCATTCTTATGTAGTAGTTGGCTCTCAGTCCTGTGGTCATTTAAGACTCTGTGTTATTTTTGGCAAGAAAAACTTTACACCTCAGATTACTTATAAAGACTAGTGAGTACTTACCTCCTTAACAGAGACGTTTTGGAGTCAGTGTCTAATGCAGGTTGAGAAACTCAAATGACGGGATAATAAAAGCAAACAATGGAAGAACTAATTCCATGATCTTACTATGGAAAGTTAAATCATAGGAAGAGATTTTTTGGTGAAATGTCGCACAAAGTTTCCAGGTCCTTTTCCACTCCAGTAACAATTTGAACTATCTAATTACCACAGTGATCAAAGAACCTGCCAAATACTGTGTGAATTTGTTAAGAAGATTACATCGGGAGGTTGTGGAAGCTTTTTCACTGGAGATTTTCAAAAGGAGGCTGGATAGCCATCTGTCTTAGATGGTTTAGATCTAACAAATCCTGCATCTTGGCAGAGGGCTAGATCAGATGACCCTTGCAGTCCCTTCTAACCCTGTGATTTATGACTTTACATACATGCGTAACATTTTGTAACTAGCAAAGGTATGACCAGGTGTGCAATTATAGAGCCAGATGTCTGGTGCCCCCTTAGAAGGATAATTTTTTGGGAAGGTGGAACTTCAAGTACTATCCGCTGGTCCTAAAGAAAAAGCTTCATTCTATTTATAGTAAAGAGAAGCCAGAGGCAGGATTCACATCAGAAGTTTTAACTAGGTAGGATAACAGCCAATTGTATTGATTTTTAGATTAACATTATGACTTATTCCTTCCTGCTCTCTCAGATCAGGTGATTAGACTCTTTTCTTCTTGCTCCTGCTACTTCCCAAACCCAGGAGGCAGGTCTTCTGATCTCTGATTAGAGGAGGTAGTTTTAGTTTTACCTTCCCGAACCCTCCTTGGCCAGCCTATCTCCCTATCACAATGCAGCCTGAGCATTTTTGGCAAGAGACATCAACAGCTTGAGTATCTAAACACCCAAAGCACTGCAAGTCTTGGATGCACACAACATGCTATGTGACTTCAGAAGGATTAAAAAAAAAAAAACAAAAAAAAAAACCCACAATACAAATTCAGAACAGTTTCTGTGCTTCAGGCACCCTGACATGAATTCTGTACTAGGACCAGGAGGGGAATTTGAACAGGAGAGTTAGTCCGAAGGACTTCTTCCAAAAAGCCCTACTGACTACTGTTTTATAAACCACTCAAGATAATTCAAGGAAAGTATATGAATGAATAGCTATCAACACACCAATATTTTAGGTGCTTATGTACAAGTGTTCTTAGATGTATGTGTAACTGGGTGCTTTTAAAAATCAAAAGACATAGGCTCAATGACAGCAAGCAAGACACACTTGAATGACACCTTCAATAAAACAACACAGCAGAAGCTGCTATGATTTACATTTAGTGTTTCACTTTATTTACTGGTGTCATTAATTCCTTTGTAGTCAAATAAGAAATTACAACAGTAACATTTTCATTTGGTATTTCACTCACTTTAAACTATTAGTGCAAAGAAACAGTCTATGGTTTTAAAATTAGCTAAGGAGTGAATCATTTATGCCACCCATCTCTCTCTAAAGCTGGCATAAAATAATGGTTTGGGGGGAAAAACAAATCTTGCTTCTGTCTCTCTCTGAATTATGCCTGAAGTATTAAAATAAGCCACAAAGCAGCAGCCTAAGTGGGTGAATTTACATTAATTAGCCTGAAATGGCACTCCTGAAATAAAGGTAAATTTTCCCCTCTCCAATAATGCCTTGTCGTGACTTGCTTTATTGTCCAATAGGCTGAACACTCAATAAGTACCAGTTATTAGCCGAAGAACAAGTCTACTCACTGCTACAGGAGGAAAATAAAAGTCTGATCATTCTCATTTGTATTTCTGCAAAAAAAAAAAAAAAAAATCTTGTCTAAGCAGAACACTTTCTCTTAAGGAAAATAATTGTCTCAGACTTGGCTGTTAATATCTATTAATCTTCATAGTGGTTAAATCAAATCACTCAATGAATCTTCAAAAGCAAAAGCTGATGCAGCATATCTCCTGCTTTGAGGAGACAATGTGGGAAAAGGTGAGTAAACAATCTGAGGCTAGGGAAGACTATGAGAGCGTTACAGCTCAAAGTAAGAGGACAGCATAAAGTTTTAGCATCCCTGTCCATCAATACAGTCAACGCAGCAGGAGTAAACACAATAATCTCAAGGGAGGAATACTTTAAAAGGTGGGGAATACTATACGCTTGTGAAAAGATCTGTCATTTTAGTTGGCTGCTAAAAGTGCACAAAAAAGACTAGAAAGCTGTTTCAAGATACTGTACCAATATGGTTTACATAAGCCCAGATTTTTAAAACGTATTTAGATATTGCTGCAGTTAGTGTTGCAATGCTTAGCTGATTTGGGAGCCTATGTTTTATTTTCACTGCTTGCTTTGATACAGTTTGCAATCAAATGTACGTACCTTGCTCGCTCTGCATCTGAGATAATGTTTCATGAAAAACATAGTCTTGTTTGTCTAGCTCTGTTCAGGTAAATTCAGACACCTTTCTAACATCCAAGATGCAATTGACTCCCTCTAATTGTGTCTTGTCTTCACCAAATCTGGTGCTGCTGCAAGGTTTATTGAGGTATTTACACTAGTGGTCACAACAATGGGACTCTTTCCTCCCACATACCCATTCCCCAAACCACTCAATTTCGTGCTATGAGTGGCCCGAGACTAATAAACAGTCTTCGCAACTCAAGTCACTATCTTCAAAACAGATATAGAACTTACAGCTGTAAACTTCCACAACCAACATGTCTCAACCCTAACCTAGAATGGTCTTCTGCTAGAAGACAGCTCTGTTTATATGCCCTTTTGACCCATGGCTGTCTGCTGGAGGCTGCTAAAAAGGTGCCATCAACTGTGGATTTTAAACAGTTTAATTAAATCCCAACTTCGAGAATCATTTCTCTAGAATGCTTTGAGCATCTTGTTGGATATCAAAATGTTTTTAACCATTCAATATGTAATTCACCAGCTCTCTTAGAAGTAGAATAAAAGCAATCATCTCCCAGAAAATGAAATTTGTAAGTTTATTGATGTAAGGCTCCTGATCAAAAAGTAAAACATGAGCTATGAGTGCATATTTCATACAATTTGGCTTAACATAGCTTAGCACATATTATACAGTAAATGAAATTGGTAATAAAGGTCCAGTTGTCATTTCCAATTTGGAAAAGGTTACACATATGCAAAACAAAACTGCACAGAAAAAAATGCAGTTTTAAATCTATAATTTAAGACACATCTGTACTCACTATGCTCTGCCCCTCAACTAGAAAGCCAGACAGACAAAAAAAAACATTTGTTAGTAGGAATAAACTCTGAAATTAAATGACAATTGCATATTTTTTTTTTTTTTTTTTTTTTTAAGAGTACAACTTATAGCAACAGACTTCCTAAAAAAAGTGGCATCTGAGACCTTGGCAATATGGAAGTGCCAGGCTAAGTGATTCAGAGACATTTACAGGTAAATAGTTTCCTTCCTGTAACTCAGATACATGACTCTAGAACTACCTAGCAGCCCCCTTTTACAGAAAACGGAATATGGAAGGAAAAGATTGTTCAGGAACAAGTGCCACCAGCACTTTACAGCTAAAGGTTGCATCTGCTGTGACATGTCAATGCTTTAAGGCTGGGTGAAAGAATGCAAAGAAGTCCAAAATATGGCATTGCAAATCTTAACCTGTCTTATGGGCATCCTCTCTCTTAGCCAAAGATGGACGCAAAGACCTGACGCTGCTTGTGTATTTGTAATGGTTCTGGGTAGTAATTTGAACCACCTTCCAACAATCTTAGAGATGACTTGTTTTATTTTATTAATGTTTGCACTACCAATTAATATTATATCTGAAATATTTCTGGTAAGACATAGTCCTCTGCCACCCAATGCTGAGGATGCTGAAGAACTGAACTTGCAATGTTCTAATTCCATCATCTGTAGAAAGCATGCACCCAAGTGTGAACATCCATTATACATTCTTTTTATTTAATTAGAAACTTCTGCACAGAGTTTTTATTAATCAGCAAGGATGGGAAATAAAAACCCAGGAAAAGTGAAACAATGAGATTTTCATAATGTGACTTCATTCAACTCGGACAATGGTTCTTTAAGCATCACAGCTTGTCAGACGCTACAGTTTAATACAGGCCAGTAAAAAGACTTGTAGGAATTGAAAACAGTTCATTAATACTATAGAAACATAGAATCATAGAAGATTAGGATTGGAAGAGACCTCAGGAGGTCATCTAGTCCAACCCCCTGCTCAAAGCAGGGCCAACTCCAACTAAATCATCCCAGCGAGGGCTCTGTAAAGCTGGGCCTTAAAAACCTCTAAGGATGGAGATTCTACCTCCCTAGGTAACCCATTCCAGTGCTTCACCACCCTCCTAGTGAAATAGTGTTTCCTAATATCTGCAACTTGAGACCATTGCTCCTTGTTCTGTCATCTGGCACCACTGAGAACAGCCAAGCTCCATCCTCTTTGGAACCCCCCTTCAGGTAGTTGAAGGCTGCTATCAAATCCCCCCTCACTCTTCACTTCTGCAGACTAAACAAGCCTAATTCCCTCAGCCTCTCCTCACAAGTCATGTGCCCCAGCCCCCTGATCATTTTCGTTGCCCTCCGCTGGACTCTCTCCAATTTGTCCACATCCTTCCTGTAGTGGGGGCCCCACAACTGGACGCAATACTCCAGATGTGGCCCCACCAGTGCCGAATAGAGGGGAATGATCACTTCCCTCGATCTGCTGGCAATGCTGCTACTAATGCAGCCCAATATGCCATTAGCCTTCTTGGCAACAAGGGTACACTGCTGACTCATATCCAGGTTCTTGTCCACTGTAATCCCCAGGTCCTTTTCTGCAGAACTGCTGCTTAGCCAATCAGCCCCTAGCCTGTAGAGGTGCATGGGATTCTTCCATCCTAAGTGCAGGACTCTGCACTTGTCCTTGCTAAACCTCATCAGATTTCTTTTGGCCCAATCCTCCAATTTGTCTAGGTCACTCTGGATCCTATCCCTACCCTCCAGCATATCTACCTCTCCCCCCAGCCTAGTGTCATCTGTGAACTTGCTGAGGATGCAATCCATCCCATCATCCAGATCATTAATAAAGATGTTGAACAAAACCGGCCCCAGGACTGACCCTGGGGCACTCCGCTTGATACCGGCTGCCAACTAGGCATCGAGCCATTGATCACTACCTGTTGAGCCCGACAATCTAACAAGCTTTCTATCCACCTTATAGTCCATTCATCCAATCCATACTACTTTAATTTGCTGGTAAGAATACTGTGGGAGACCTATCAAAAGCTTTGCTAAACTCCAGATATATCACGTCCACTGCTTTCCCCATATCCACAGACCCAGTTATCTCATCATAGAAGGCAATCAGGTTGGTCAGGCATGACTTGCCCTTGGTGAATCCATGTTGACTGTTCCTGACCATCTTCCTCGCCTCCAAGTGTTTTAAAATGGTTTCCTTGAAGACCTGCTCCATGATTTTTCCAGGGTCTGGGGTGAGGCTGACCGATTTGTAGTTCCCTGGGTTCTCCTCCTTCTCTTTTTTAAAGATGGGCACTATATTTGCCTTTTTCCAATTATCTGGAGACATTTGTGTAAGTATTGCAAGAAAGGTCTGCCATACATTGCATAGTTATCTGCTAATATATTGATAGCTCTAGTCCTGTACAAAACTTTTAGAGGTCTTTGTTCCCTGTAATGCACACATATTTTGAAGATGCACGTTTTCTATAAAGAAATATAAAGCTGCTGCCATCAAATCCAGTTTGAAAAAAGAAGACTCCCCCAATTTATTATAGGTGACGTGGAATGATATCTACAGTTATGATTGCCTAACACTTTCCATTATCAGACCCCGGTTTTCAGCTGTTTATAACCAACATTGTCAAATTTTAATAATTTGTGCTGAAATTTTCCATGGTGTCTGCCTGCCTCAGGCTGAATTTTTTTGAAAGTTTCAGCCATTCCAGAGCATAAGTTAGGGAAACATGTTCTTGAAGAGGAAACAGAAATTCCACCATGTGGCATCATGCTGACATCTACAGAGGTCATCAGCAGGGTTGGAACCTTTAGATCCATTGCACTGAGCTAACAGAGTAAGTGATAGCAGTAGTAGACTGTCATCCACTAAGTGGAGCAACACTAGAGGAGGGGGATAAGACTCCCACTGCACCATTCTACAGTAATCAAACGTTGCACTATCACTCCTCTTCAGTGCGGTGTTTTTGGCTATTCCTGTAGAATGCAGCAGCGGTTTATTTGAAGGGTAAGGTACAGATTGTGCAGGGCATTATCTGTTATTGGGAGTTCTCGCTCCATGCAGCTAGATGAAAATTCACGCCAAGAGGGGATACAACAGCAAATAGAAAAAAAATGCTAAAAAGAAAGTATGAGCTAATGCCAAAAATAGAGATAGTTACTAATTTGAGAACCAAGAGGTCAGAACAGAAAAAACATCTGATACATGAGTAATTCAGGAAGAATTTACTTACATAAAGAATGACTGGATAATGGAATGAATGCAGCACTCAGCAATAAGAGCAATGTGACAGACCACAGGGCAAATGTGGAAAAGAAAATGGTACAAAACGCTACACAGATTTAGCTGGGAGTAAAATGAGACAGGTAGATTTGGATAGTCTATAAATTCATAGATCTTAGCCTCCTCCAGGATACTAGGCAAGGGTGCCTGCTACTTCCATTGCTTTTTTATTTGGCTCTTGAGCCCCTGGCAGTAGCTATATAGGCTCATCTAGATACCCGAGGCATATAACTAGTTCCATGGAATATAAATTGATGTTCTATGCAGCGAATGCCCTTTGGTATATATTCAAACCAGAAACCACTATTCCAGCTCTCCTATCACTAATTCAAAAATTCAGAGCAGTATCTAGTACTAACTAAATTGGGAAAAATTGAAACTATTGGAAATCTCCTGGTTATCATGTAGTGGGATTTTTTCTCAGTGGAATTTCCATAGGCAAACTGATGCAATCAAGTAACTAGGTATAAAAGTACCAAGAAACATTAATGAACTATTTTCTCTCATGTAGCTAGTGATACAAATAGGTGGCATCCTCTCTCCCTGAGCCTATGGGGAAGGGTTAATGCAATAAAAATGAATAGTCTGCCTAGGCTCCTCTGTATTCTAAATAGCCTATCTGTAAATATCCTTCCATCTTATTCTAGACAATTTAACAACATTATGAGAGCTTTTTTGTGGGGTCCAAGTCAATGCCCATGACTACCATTTAAAAAGGCCAGCTACCTTTAGTCTGGGTAGGGTTGGGCTCCCAGACCTGCAAAATTACTATTATGCTTTTATCATGTCAGAGGCCAAAGTGGGTCCAGCATACTAACCCTGGTATACGCGCATGGGCGGAAACTGAATGGGTATTGATTAGGGCTGTCGACTAATCATAGTTAACTCACGTGATTAACTCAAACATTAATTGCGATTAAAAAAAATAACTGCAATTGATTGTAGTTTTAATCGCATGGTTAAATAATAGAATACCAATTGAAATGTATTAAATATATTTGGATGTTTTTCTACATTTTCAAATATATTGATTTCAGTTACAATACAGAATACAAAGTATACAGTGCTCACTTTATATTTTTTATTACAAATAGTTGCACTGTAAAAATGATAAGAGATAGTGTTTTTCAATTCACCTCATACAAGTACTGTAGTGCAATCTCTTTATTATGAAAGTATCAGAAGGGGTAGCTGTGTTAGTCTGGATCTGTAAAAAGCGACGAAGTCCTGTGGCACCTTATAGACTAACAGACATATTGGAGCATAAGCTTTTGTGCGTGAATACCCACTTTGTCTGATGCATGAAAGTGCAACTTACAGATGTAGACATGGAGGCTGCATGAAGGGTCTGGGCTATACTAGCTAAGGGGTACCAATTTCATCCTCACCATTATGCAAGAGCATCTATCTGGGTAACCCAGCCTTGCATATTGGGGAGAAAAAACTATAATTTGGAAGAAGTGGCTGAGCAAGCATCATATGGATTTCCCAATTAGTCATGGATAAGGGCTGCCTCTCTTTTCCAACACTTAGGCCTGGTCTACACTATGAGTTTAGGTCGAATTTAGCAGCGTTAAATTGAATTAAGCCTGGACACGTCCACATGACGAAGCCCTTTTTTCGACTTAAAGGACCCTTTACATCGGTTTCTTTACTCCACCTCCGACGAGGGGATTAGCGCTGAAATCGGCCTTTCCGGGTCGAATTTGGGGTAGGGTGGACGGAATTCGACGGTATTGGCCTCCGGGAGCTATCCTAGAGTGCTTCATTGTGACCGCTCTGGACAGCGCTCTCAACTCAGATGCACTGACCAGGTAGTTAGGAAAAGCCCCGCAAACTTTTGAATTTCATTTCCTGTTTGCTCAGCGTGGAGAGCACAAGTGACGACGCAGAGCTCATCAGCACAGGTAACCATGATGGAGTCCCAGGATCGCAAAAGAGCTCCAGCATGGACCGAATGGGAGGTATGGGATCTGCTCGCCATATGGGGAGACGAATCAGTGCTAGCTGAACTCCGTTGCAGTAAACGAAATGGCAAAATATTAGAAAAAGTCTCAAAAGCCATAACAGGGATGCACAGCAGTGCCGTGTGAAAATTGAAGAGCTAAGGCAAGCCTACCACAAAGCCAGAGAGGCAAACGGAAGGTCCGGGGCAGAGCCGCAGACATGACGCTTCTACGCGGAGCTGCATGCCATGCTAGGGGGTGCAGCCACCACTACCCCAACCGCATGCTTTGACTCCATCAATGGAGAAGCACGCAACAGGAAAGCAAGTTTGGGGTACGAGGAAGATGATGATGAAGACAATGAAGACAGCTCACAGCAAGGAAGTGGAGAAACCGGTTTCCCCAACAGCCAGGATATATTTATCACCCTGGACCTGGAACCAGTAACCCCCGAACTCACCCAAGGCGTGCTCCCAGACCCGAGGACACACAAGGGACTTCTGGTGAGTGTACCTTTGTAAAGATTACACATGGTTTAAAAGCAAGCGTGTTTAATGATTAATTTGCCCTGGCAATCGCGGCCAGTACAGCTACTGGAAAAGTCTGTTAACGTGTATGGGGATGGAGCGGAAATCCTCCAGGGACATCTCCAGAAAGCTCTCCTTCATGTACTCCCAAAGCCTTTGCAAAAGGTTTCTGGGGAGGGCTGCCTTATCCCATCCGCCATGGCAGGACACTTTACCACGCCAGGCCAGTAGCACGTAGTCTGGAATCATTGCATAACAAAGCATGGCAGCGTATGGTCCCGGTGTTTGCTGGCATGCAGACAACATCCATTCCTTAACTCTCTTTGTTATCCTCAGGAGAGTGATATCATTCACGGTCACCTGGTTGAAATGGGGTGATTTTATTAAGGTGACATTCAGAAGTGCCCGTTCCTGCTCGGCTGAACAGAAATATTCCCCACTGTTAGCCACACAGTGAGGGGAAGGGGTGAAGTGATCATCCCAGAGAATTGGGGGTGTGTGTGTTTGGGGGTGTGGGGGGGTTAGTTGGGTTTGTGCTGCATGTTAACCCAGAAACCGCAGCCTCTCCTTTTACATTGCAAACCCATTTTAAATGGCCAACCCAAAGGGTGCTTGGTATGGGAAATGAGGGCGCTGGTGTTTGAAACCATTCCCACATGTTATGAAGGTTAAAAAAGCCAAAAGACTGTGGCTTACCATGGCAGCCTGCAAGCCAAATTCTGTTGCCTGGCACTGTGTGAGTGATCTCTCACGCCAAACCGGCAGGCCCTCAATATAAGAGGAAAAATGCGACCTTGTAACGAAAGCACATGTGCTGTGTAATGTGAACAGCAAAATTTAACGTGAAAGAGCGTACCCATTGTTCTCTAAAATGTGTCTTTTTTTAACCACCTCTCTCTTCTCCTCCACGAGCTGCAAATGTTTCTCCTTCACAGAGGCTAGTGAAGATTAGAAGGAGAAAATGGCGGACTCGGGATGATATGTTCTCGGCGCTCCAGATGTCCTCCCACGCTGACAGAGCACAGCAGAATGCGTGGAGGCAGTCAATGTCAGAGTGCAGAAAAGCACAATATGAATGATAGGAGAGGTGGCGGGCTGAAGAGAGCAAGTGGCGTCATATTGCTGACAGAAGGCAAGAGTCGATGATGCTCCGGCTGCTGGAGCATCAAACTGATATGCTCCAGCTTATGCTTGAACTGCAGGAAAGGCAGCAGGAGCAGAGACCGCCACTACATCCCCTGTGTAACCAATAGCCCTCCTCCCAAGTTCCATAGCCTCCTCACCCAGACACCCAAGAACGCGGTGGGGGGGCCTCTGGTCACCCAGCCACTCCACCCCAGACGATTGCCCAACCATCAGAAGGCTGGCCTTCAATAACAGTTAAAGTTTTAAAGTTTTAAACTGCAGTGTGTCCTTGTCCTTCAATTCTCCCCCACCCCTCCCGGGCTACCTTGGCAGTTATCCCCCTAGTTGTGTGATGAATTAATAAAGAATGCATGAATGTGAAGTAACAATGATTTTATTGCCTGTGCAAGCGGTACTCGAAGGGGTAAGGGGAGGGTGGTTAGCTTACAGGGAAGTAGAGTGAACTGGGGAGGGGGGGTTCATCAAGGAGAAACAAACAGAACTGTCACACCGTAGCCTGGCCAGTCACAAAACTGGTTTTCAAAGTTTCTCTGATGCGCACCACGCCCTGCTGTACTCTAACCGCCCTGGTGTCTTGCTGCGCGTAATCAACGGCCAGGCGATTTGCCTCAAGCTCCCACCCCGCCATAAATGTCTCCCCCTTACTCTCACAGATATTGTGGAGAGCACAGCAAGCAGCAATAACAATTGGAATATTGGTTTCGCTGAGGTCTATCCAAGTCATTAAACTGCATCAGCGCGCTTTTAAACGTCCAAATGCACATTCTACCACCGTTCTGCACTTGCTCAGCCTATAGTTGAACAGGTCCTGACTACTGTCCAGGCTGCTTGTTTACGGCTTCATGAGCCATGGCATTAAGGGGTAGGCTGGGTCCCCAAGGATAACTATAGGCATTTCAACATCCCCAGTGGTTATTTTCTGGTCCGGGAAGTAAGTCCCTTCCTCCAGCTTTTGAAACAGATCAGAGTTCCTGAAGACGCGAGCATCATGTACCTTTCCCGGCCATCCCACGTTGATGTTAGTGAAACATCCCTTGTGATCCACCAGGGCTTGCAGCAGCATTGAAAAGTACTGTTTTCGGTTTATGTACTCGGTGGCTTGGTGCTCCCGTGCCAAGATAGGGATATGGGTTCCATCTATCGCCCCACCAGAGTTAGTGGATGGCTTTGCTGCAATGGGATTCCCTATGATCTGCACATTTCCCAGAGTCACTACCCTTGATATCACCAGGTCTTTGATTGCGTTGGCTACTTGGATCACAGCAGCCCGCATAGTAGATTTGCCCACTCCAAATTGATTCCCGACCGACCGGTAGCTGTCTGGCATTGCAAGCTTCCACAGGGCTATCGCCATTCGCTTCTCAACTGTGAGGGCTGCTCTCATCCTGGTATTCTGGCGCTTCAGGGCAGGGGAAAGCAAGTCACAAAGTTCCATGAAAGTTTACGCATGTGAAAGTTTCGCAGCCACTGGGAATCTCCCACACTTGCAACACGATGTGGTCCCACCAGTCTGTGCTTGTTTCCCAGGCCCAGAATCGGCGTTCCACGCCATGAACCTGCCCCAGTAACACCATGATTTGCACACTGCTGGGGCCTGTACTTTGGGAGAGGTCTATGTCCATGTCAATTGCTTCATCACTCTCGTCGCTGCGCTGCAATCGCCTGTTTTTGCTTTGGCATGTTCTGGCTCTGCATATACTCTAGGAAAATGCACCTGGTGTTCATAGTGCTCATAATTGCCGGGGTGATCTGAGCAGGCTCCATGATCCCAGTGCTATGGCATCTGGGCTGAAAAAAGACGCAAAACTACTGTCTGACGGAGGGAGGAAGGAGGGGCAAGTGACCACATGGCTTACAGGGAATTAAAATCAACAAAGGTGGCTGTGCATCAGGTAGAAACACAAACAACTGTCACACAGAATGGCTCCCCCCAAACATTGAACTCAAAACCCTGGGTTTAGCAGGCCATTGATTTCCCGGAGGGAGGGGGAAGCAAATGAATACAGAACAAATCTGGTCCATTTACTCTTTGGATTCACTCCAGCTATCTTTTACATCTTAGGCTGGCAGCAGACGGTGCAGCATGACTGATAGCCATCGGCATCTTCTGGGTGCTTGGCAGAAGATGCTGCATTACGATTGCTAGCCATCATCATCAAGATGGTTCAATAGGACTGCCGGCAGGACTGAGTCTCCAGGAGACAAAACATGTCTGCCCAGGCGCCTCTGACCGAACTCACTGAGGAGTACGACGACGGAGGATACCAGTCGTAATACAGCATCTGCTGCCAAAAGGCAAGAAGCTGCTGCTGTATAGCAATGCAGTCCCACATCTGCCAGCACTGAGATAGCCGATGACGGCTACCAGTCATACTGCACCGTCTACTGCCAAAAGGTAATTACCTGCTGTTTTGTAGCAATGCAGTACCACAATGACATATGGTGACGGTGAGCTGAGCAGGCTCCATGCGTGCCGTGGTATGTCATCTGCACAGGTAACCCAGGAAAAAAGGCGTGAAACGATTGTCTGCCGTTGCTTTCACGGAGGGGGGGCCCTGATGACATGTACCCAGAATCCCCCACGACAGTTTTTTTGCCCCATCGGGCATTGGGATCTCAACCCAGAATTCCAATGGGTGGCAGAGACTGCAGGAACTGTGGGATAGCTACCCACAGTGCAACGCTCCAGAAGTCGACGCTAGCCTCGGTACTGTGGACGCAGTCCACCGATTTAATGCACTTAGAGCATTTTGTGTGACATTTGACCTTATAAAAATGATTTCTAAACAACCGACTTCTACAAATTCAACCTAATTTCGTAGTGTAGACATACCCTTAAACTAGTGGTTCTCAACCAGGAATGTGCAGATATCTTCCAGGGGTATATCAACTCATCTAGATATTTGCCTAATTTTACAACAGCCTGAGGAGCCTATGCAGTGTAACCTGGGGAACTGGGCAGATCCATGCTCCCTAATCCACCGTGTGGGGATCTCACTAACCCCACATATGTATACCAGACCAGTGAAACTAAATGGGGTAGGGACCACGGCACTGGTTGATTCGGGGAGTGCTATCATGCTTATCTCAGGGAAGCTCGTGAAGCATAGTCAGCTGCTACAGGCTAAACATACGGGGATAACATGTGTCCATGGGACAGTTAGTTACTACCCCACCATCCCAGTAAAAAAAAAATCGAGATCCAAGGGAACACTACTGAGGTAGCAGCAGGTGTAGTCCCTAAACTCCCATACCCAGTGCTCATAGGGAGGGACTTCCCAGGGTTTGTAAACTTACTCCCAGTAGGGGGATTGGAGAAAGATGGGGACCCTAAAATTGGTGAGGCATCCACAGCAGACTGTCAACCTCCAATCTTCTCTGAAATATCCCCAGATTTGTTCTCCACTCCCAGACAGGGTAGAAAGACAAAGAAGGAAAAGAAGGGCAGCTAAGGCCTTGGGAACCCGAATACTGACCCAAAGCCAGAGGGTCGCTCTTGTAGGTAGGCAGACCTGCGCAGCTGAAAAGGAGGCCACGCAGGAGGGAGAAGCACCTGAGTCTGACCCCCACCCTAATGCTTCTGAACCAGTAGAGGCAACAGAGACTGGGCCCCTAGATCTTAGGCAGATTAGCCCCGGGAGAAGAAATTTTGGACGGGACCAGGCAGAAGACCCAAGGTATGACAACATTAGGAAGGAGGTGACTGAAATAGATGGGGTCCCCGTGGAAGGGAAAACCCAGGGACCAGGACCCTACTTCATAATGAAGAAGGATCTCTTATACCAGGTTGCACCGGTACAGGGGCAGAAGGTACAGCTGATCCTAGTACCTCAAAAACACCAGAACGCTGTATTAAGTCTTGCTCATAGTCATCTTTTTGGGGGGCATTTGGGGGTAGAGAAGACCCTGGCACTAGTCCTACAACGGTTCTTCTGGCCCGGAGGACATGAAGAAGTGCGGCGGTACTGTGCCTACTGCCCGGACTGTCAGCTGCGCAGTCCCCATCCCCATTTAAGGGCACCTTTAGTACCCCTTCCCATCATAGAGGTCCCCTTTGAGCGAATAGCCATGGACCTAGTGAGACCCCTGGAGAAGACGGCTCGGGGCCACCAATATATACTTGTTGTTTTGGACTATACTACTCGCTACCCAGAAGCCGTCCCCCTGCGGAACACGGCCTCTAAAACTCTAGCCAAAGAGCTGGTGGGGATCTTTGCCCGAATGGGGCTACCGAAGGAGATATTAACCGACCAAGGAACCCCATTTATGTCGAAGCTAATGAAGGACCTCTGTACGCTGCTCTATATACATACCCTGAGAACTTCGGTCTACCATCCGCAGACTGATGGGTTGGTAGAAAGGTTTAACCGAACCCTCAAGGTTATGATAAGGAAGGTGGTAAGTCGGGATGGGAAGGATTGGGACACCCTACTACCCTACCTTATGTTCGCTATCCGGGAGGTACCTCAGGCCTCAACTGGGTTTTCCCCCTTCGAGTTATTATACGGGCGTCACCCCTATGGCATACTAGATATCGCTAGATTTACTGATCGCCGTATTTGGGGTCGGGAAGGAATTTTCCTCCAGGGTAGATTGGCTGAGGCCCTGGAGGTTTTTCGCCTACCTCCGCAGCATGGGGCAGGGATCGCTAGCAGGAGGGTTCTCTGCCAATTGAAGTCACTAAAACAAAGGATTTGGGGACTTCAACAGCAGAGTCAAGGAAAGGGGTAGGGACGGTTTTGTGGCCTGCAGCATGCAGGCGGTCAGACCAGATGATCATAATGGTCCCTTCTGACCTTAAAGTCTATGAGTCTATAAAGAGATCTGGGAAGAGGAACCCAATGAGGGGAGAAATATAATAGAGCATGTAATGCAGATGTGAGACCGGATAGCCCGGGTTACCCCTATTGTACGGGAACATTTGAAGAAGGTACAGGAGGCCCAGCGAACCCATTACAATCGCCAGGCAAAAGTGCGACAGTTCCAACCAGGGGATCGGGTTATGGTGTTGGTATCCACGGCAGAAAGCAAGCTTCTGGCCCAATGGCAGGGGCCCTATGAAGTGGTTGAACCTGTGGGGGAAGTAACCTACAAGGTGCGGCAGCCAGGACGCAAAAAACAAGAACAGATTTATCACGTTAACCTTCTGAAACCCTGGCATGCACAAGAGGCATGCACAACGGTCCAAAAAGACCTAACCCAGGAAAACAAGCCTTCCAAACAGGTGAGGGTGTCTCCCGATTTAACACCAGACCAGAAGAATGAGGTGTCTGAGATGATCTTCCAGAACCAAGATGTGTTCTCAACAAAAGTGGAACAACCAAGACATATCACCACATCGTCACAAACCCTGGGGCCAGAATAACAATGAGGCCTTATCGGGTGCCAGCGGCAAAAAGGGAGGAAATAAAAGCTGAAGTAAAAAAAAAAAAAAAAAAAAAGCTGGAGTTGGGGATCATCGAAGAATCCCACAGTTGTCCAGCCCAATCGTGCTGGTGCCCAAACCTGATGGCACCACAAGATTTTGCAACGACTTCCGGCGACTAAACGAAGTATCCCAGTTCAACGCGTACCCCCATACCTCGCATAGATGAGCTAGTGGACCGTTTGGTAATGCCCGGTACTTGACTACCCTAGACTTGACAAAGAGGTACTGGCAGATTCCCCTTGCAGAAGACGCAAAGGAAAAGACTGCGTTCTCTACACCAGAGGGTCTTTTTCAATATACTGTCCTCCCTTTTGGACTACATGGGGCCCCAGGTACCTTCCAGCGCCTCATGGACAAGTTATTACGCCCGCATAACAGTTATGCTGCTGCCTACTTGGACGATGTGGTCATTCATACCCCAGACTGGGAAACCCACCTGGAGAAGGTGGAGGCAGTCAGATACCTTCAGGCGAGCTGGCCTTACAGCAAACACTGCCAAGTGCACTATAGGGTTTACAGAGGCCAAATATTTTGGCTACATTGTGGGAAAAGGTTTGGTAAAACCCCAAGTAAACAAGTTAGAGGCCATCCAAAATTGGCCTCAACCAAGTCGCAAGAAACAAGTCCGGGTGTTCCTAGGTGTGGTGGGGTATTACCGACGATTTATCCCCCACTTTGCCACAAGGGCAAGCCCTCTGACAGACCTAGTGAAAGCCCGTGGACCTGATCTGGTGAGATGGTCTGACGCAGCAGAGGAAGCATTCACAGACCTACAGACTGCCCTCTGCAGTAACCCCGTACTGATAGCCCCTGATTTCACCAAGGAGTTTATCCTGCAGATGGATGCATCAGAAGTAGGGTTGGGGGACGTTCTATCACAGATGGTCGGGGAGGAGGAACACCCAATTCTATACCTCAGTTGGAAACTCCTTCCAAGGGAACAAAAATATGCAGTGGTGGAGAGAGAATGCCTCGCTGTAAAATAGGCCATGGAAACATTGCGCTACTACCTGCTCGGGCACAGATTTGTCCTCGTGACCGACCATGTCCCTCTTCAATGGATGCAGCGGAACAAGGAGAAGAACACAAGGGTGACCAGATGGTTCTTATCCCTCCAACCTTTCCAGTTCCGTGTGCAACACAGAGCAGGGAGCTGTCATGGCAACACCGATGGTTTGTCATGTGTGCACTGTCTGGTGTCCCAAACTGCCCAACCCCTTGGCGTTGAGCAAGGGGGGAGGGATATGTGACAGACCCAGACCAGTGGGGTACAGGAGTCTGGTAGAGGGCAAATATACTGGTCACTGGATGAGTAGTTTTCTGTTCCCTGAGTGACCAGAGCAGGGGCTGCACTAGAGTAATCAGGAACCTGCTAGAACCAGTTAAGACAGGCAGGCTAATTAAGAAGCTGCTAGAATCAATTAAGGCAGGCTAATCAGGGCACCTGGGTTTTAAAAGGAGCTCACTTCAGTTTGTGGGGCAAGTGTGAGGAGCTGGGAGCAAGAGGCGCAAGAAGCTGAGAGTGAGAGGGTGTGCTGCTGGAGGACTGAGGAGCACAAGTGTTATCAGGCACCAGGAGGAAGGTCCTGTGGTGAGGCTAAAGAAGGTGTTGGGAGGAGGCCATGGGGAAGTAGCCCAGGGAGTTGTAGCTGTCATGCAGCAGTTACAGGAGGCACTATAGACAGCTACAGTCCACAGGGCCCTGGGCTGGAACCTGGAGTAGGTGGACCCGGGTTCCCCCCAAACCTCCCAATTGACCTGGACTGTGGGTTCTTCCAGAGGGGAAGGTCTCTGGGCAGTTCCCCAACCCACATGGTGAATCTCTGAGGCAGGAAAATCCGCCAGTAAGCGCAGGACCCACCAAGATAGAGGAGGAAATTTGTCACACTATACATTGAAATGAAAGTACAATATTTATATTCCAATTGATTTTTTATAATTATATGATAAAAATGAGAAAATAAGCAATTTTTCAGTCAGTGTGTGCTGTGACACTTTTGTATTTTTGTGTTTGATTTTGTAAGCAAGTAGTTTTTAAGGAAGGTGAAACTTAGGGCATGCAAGACAAATCAAACTCCTGAAAGGGGTACTGTAGTCTGGAAAGGTTGAGAGCCACTGACTTAAGAAACTATATGACCTGCCAATCTCAGTGGAATAGCAATACTTACAACGAAAACTGTTGATAATGCATCAATTTGGTCCTTATGCTCTAGGACTTCCAGATCCTAGATCTACTGGGAACTTTGGAAATACTTCATGAACTCCACAGGCCCAAGTCCACTACTTATGCTTTACTAAGAAAGAGGACCTCCACTGGTCTGGAGTTTTTTGTGAGAGCTGGAGAAGCGGAATTATGACAGCCCTTAAAAGAACCCCAGTGGCAGAGCATATTATAGAATGTTAAAAATGTTTCTATGGATTTCAGGCTATAACTGACACCGCAAAAGATTCTATTCAAAATGTATTGGACGCCACAGATATTGTATGAGATGGGGGCCTTGTCTTCTGATATTTGTTGGAGTTGTAATAAAGAAAAAGGAAGCCTGATGCAAATGCTATGTGACTGTCCAGTAGCCAGGCAGCTGTGGTAAGAGGTAGACACAAGAATGGAAACAATGCGTGGCTTGAGCAATCAAACCTGAGCTGAAAATTATATCCTAGGGTATATACCTGCTATGATGAGTTTAACTCCAACACAAAGATGTTGGTTCTTGAGAGCTGCAATAATTACTAAGCATATGATTTTACAAAAAAGGAGGAGTAGGCTTATGCCTAGAACAGAACAGTGGTATTTGGACCTGTCTGAGTTAGCAGCAAAAAGGATAGCTTATCTATGTAGGGAGCAATTATAGGAGTTCAAAGAAATTTGGACCTCCATTTCTCGATCCATTTGGATAAGGAATGCTGAGATAGGTAGAATGGAAGCTTACAATTATTTGAGCTGATTTCTCACTTTTTCCCCACCTCTTCCCCCTCCTGGCCCATCTCCTCTTCCCCTTTTTGCTAATTTGTGCATGTCGTTTTGTTGATTATTGCTACCCCATCTTAACATGTTATGTCTGAGTAATAGTCTCCAATTTTGTATTGTCAAAGCTGCAAGCCCAGACAAGTTGAAAAGATGCCTACTTGCATAATATTGTTAGATATGTGAAATGTGCAGTATTTGCTGACATATACAAACTGTAAGTGATTTACTTTTTGTATTTTTACTGTTTGCTTCTTTATGAAAATTAATAAAAAAATTAATCACACAAAGTGTCTCAGATCTTGGTGAACTATATGCTTTACTTCTACATTATCATTATAATTAACTGGTAAGTAAACTGTATTTGAAAGTAATGGTTTCATGCCTTGGCATATATTGCATTTTTTAATATTTTTTAAAAAGACAAACAGCAAGAGACAACATGAAAGACATCACAGTTAAGCAAATGAAAGTGAATGTACTTAGATGGCAAAGATAACATAGAAGCACACAACAGAGTTAAAAGGGTAGAGCCAATGTGTATCAGAAGACTATTCACTAGGGCTGTTAAAAATTATCCAGTTTCTTGGTTGTTTGGGAAGGATTTTATCCAACTTACCAGGTAGAGCCATTTTTACTGAAGTCACTAAGAATCAACATTAAACTCTTCTATAGGAAGATGTCCCAGCTCCTTTTACGCAGAGCCATTTTAGAATGACCAATGCTGAGGAATTAAGACATTCATTGAGTAAGCGACCATGGGAGGAAGCATTAAATCCACTAGTGCGGTAAGAGTTCCAAATCTACTTAGCTTTTCCAACAAGGTAAGTTCAGGTCAAGTATGCTCAGACCAGAGAAGCATCTGTTTAGAAAGAGAACAGGCTACCTACCGTCCCTTTGGTCAGAATGTACTGCAACTATACCACTATTGTTCGTGAGTTTGCTATACCATTAGCTTCCAAATTTCACAAATTATTAAACACAAATTGAAAATTAAGATTATTGGAAAATGTGATACTGAGCAGTGTAAGACATGTAGAGGGTATGTGGGTATACTCACGCATCTACCCACATCTACACCCACACAAATTATAATTTAAGAAGGATATGAGGATTATTTGTTAGTGGAAGCACGAAGCTTGGAGACTAATTTTGCACATCTGAAAACATAAGTTCAGTCTTCCAAACAGGCACACCTGAAACATTCAGATGTGTTGTTCTAAGTTACAGTGACTAATTTAATACACTTGCTGGCTGTGCTATATAAATATATCCATAACATTTCTAGGCTTGAAAGGATTAGATGTTTACTGGTAAACGTCTATTTCATTGTACATACAAAATGAAGAAAAAAATATTTCACCAATAACCAAAATTTAGATCCAGAAAGGAAGAAAATGCTGCTTAAGAACTTAGAGTTTAAGGATACTTACTTTGTATATTTTTGACATATGATGTTGAAATTTTTGTTTTAATGGTCATAAAGCTTTAACTTTTTGAATCTCAATTATCTACAGTTGTTAAATAATTAGTGTGACCCCATCAATAATTTACCCCAACTTGAAAAGTTTAAATAGATAACAGAAAAAATGCTTAAAAATAAGCATCAGTATTAGCTGTTGACATTATTTATAAAAAAAAATAAAAAATGAATTCTGCCAACCCTACTTATTTCAAAAACCAAGATTCTGCAGACAGACCAAAGGCACCAGGCCTCATTCTGGAATACGTATACACCATGTTTGTTAAAAAAAAAAAAAAAAGGATTTGACCCGTATGGTTGGAAAATTCACATCTGAAGAGGTATAGCACACTTCCTCTGCCATCAGTGACCATCTTACCTTTTGCCATGTCCATCATCATACTCACATCTTCACACTTTTAAAACTCCCTCACTCAAGACCATGTCTCTCCCTTTCCCATAGTGTGTAAAACTTTCCCCACAGTAAAAAGAATTTCACAGAAGGGCCTAGAGCAAACTTGGCAAGCATCAGACAAAAAGCAGGGCTTTCAGAAAGTAAAAAAAATCAGCAGAAAATACAGGTTTACATTCTAAATTCCATCTCAGCCTCATCTAGTGTAGCTACTGCACTGCAATAATATCACATACTTCAAAATTCAGACGCTAACATGCCTAAACAAAGGCCAATATTTGAGCTTAAAAAAGTATTTATTTAAGATATGAAAATAAGGAAAATTCAATATGTATGAAAAGTTATATTTACAAACTTAGCTCACAAACTACAATCTTTGTTCACCACCACCCTTTTTAGCACACAATTAAAGATAAATATCTAAGCAGTTTCCAAATGCCAATGTGATATCAATTGTTCAGCATTTGCTCTTCAGAGAATTTACTATACATAGTCTTCCTAGAATCTGGAAAATAATACCAACAAATATATCATAACGAAATACATATGCTAGTAAAATCACCACAATGATAACTACGTAAGGGAATTACCTCCCATCAACATGCTTTCTTTATATTGACAGGAAAGTATGATGACAGTGTGATCAACTTTCTCTGCGAAGCATAAATTATAGGATTAAAGATTTCAGATCACATGTTCCAAGAAGATGGAAATATGGTCTATGGGCCTCATCCTGTCATATGCACAGACTCCTGTGCCCACAATGATCCCCATTGATTCAAGCGACCGCTGCACAGGCATAAGCATCTATCCATCTGGAGTAATTTGCAGGATCCACACCTTTCATATTATAGACATCTTATAATAACCCCTCGGAGTTCTCTTTTCCAAGCTGAATAGTCCCAGTCTCTCCTCATACAGAAGCTGTTCTACACTCAATCATTTTTGTTGCTCTTCTCTGTACCTTTTCCAATTCTCATCATTTTTTTTTTTCCAGATGAGGTGACCAGAATTGCATGCATTATTCAAGGTGTGGGTATAACATGGATTTATACAGAGGTATTATGGTATTTTCTGTCTTGTTATCTATCCCTTTCCTAATGGTTCCTAACATTGTTAGCTTTCTTGACTGCCAATGCACATTTAGCATATATTTTCAGAAAACTATCTATAAGACCTCTTTCTTCAGTGGTAACAGCTAACTTAGACCCCATCATTTTGTATGTATAGTTGGGATTATGTTTTCCAACGTGCATTACTTTGCATTCATCAACAGTGAATTTCACCTGCCATTTTGTTGCCATCACCCAGTTTTGTGAGATCCCTTTTTGTAACTCTTTGCAGTCTGCTTTGAATTTAGCTGTCTTGCATAATTTTGTATCACCAGCAAACTTTGCCACCTCATGGTTTACCCCTTTTTCCAGATCATTTATGGATACATTGGCCAGCACCAGCCCAGTACAGATCCCTGAGGAACACAGTTAATTACCTCTCTCCATTCTGAAGACTGACCATTTATTCCTACCCTTTCTTTCCTAGCTTTCAACAAGTTACTGATCCATGAGAGGACCCTTCCTCTTATCCCATGACTGCTCAGTTTGCTTAAGAGCGTTTGGTGAGGGATATTGTCAAAGGCTTTCTGAACGTCCAGGTACACTATATCCACTGGATCCACATGTTTGTTGATTCCCTCAAAGAATTCTAATATCGTGGTGAGGCATGATTTCCCTTCATAAAAGCCATGTTGACACTTCCCCATTATACTGTATTCATCTATGTGTCTGATAAATCTGTTCCCTACTATAGCTTCAACCGATATACTTGGTAAAGAAGTTAGGCTTACTGGCCTGTTGCAAGAATTGCCTCTGGAGCCTTTTTTAAAAACTGGTGTCACATTAGCTATCCTCCAGTCAACTGGAACTGAAGATGATTCAATGATAGGTTACATACCACAGTTGTTAGTTCTGCAATTTCATATCTGACTTCCTTCAGAACTGCTGGGTAAATACCATCTGGTCCTGGTGACTTATTACTGTTTAATTTACCAATTTGTGCCAAGACCACCTCTACTGACATCTCAATCTGGGATAGTTCCTCAGATTTGTCACCTAATTCCCCAGGTATAGGAATCTCCCTCACACCCTCTGCAGTGAAGACAGATGCTAAGAATTCATTTACCTTCTCCACAATGGCTTTGTCTTCCTTGAGTGCTCCTTCAGCACCTCGATCGTCCAATGGCCCCCACTATTTGGCAGGCTACCTGCTTCTGATGTACTTAATTTTTTTGAGTAGTTTGCTAGTTGGTCTCCAAATTCTTTTTTGGGCTGACTAATTATACTTTTATATTTGACTTGCCAGAGTTTATGCTCTTTTATTTTTCTCAGTAGAAGTTGCCTTCCAATATGTATTTTTGGCTCTAATCACCTCTAACTCTGTTTAGCCATGGTGGCATTTTTTTGGTCCCCTTAATATTTTTTTAATTTGGGATATACATTTAATTTGAGCCTCTAGAATGGTGTTTTTAAAATGTTTCCATGTAGCTTGAAGACATTTCACGCATGACTGTTCCTTTTAATTTCAATTTAACTAGCTTCCTCATTTTTGTATATTTCCCCTTTTTCAAGTTAAAATCTACTGTGGAGGGCTTCTTTGGTCCTCCCCCTCCCAAGAATGTTAAAATTAATTGCATTATGGTCACTATTACTGAGCGGTGCAGCTATATGCACCTCTTGGACCAGATCCTGTGTGCCACTTAAGACTAAATCAAGAATTATGTCTCCTCTTGTGGGTTCCAGGACTAGCTGCTCCAAGAAGCAGTCATTAATGGTGTCTAGAAATTTTATCTCTACATCTGGTCCTGAGGTACCCAGTCAATATGGGGATAGTTGAAATCTCCCATTATTACTGAGTTTTCTATTTTTATAGCCTCCCTAATCTTCCCGAGCATTTTAAAACCACCATCATCCTCATCAGATGGTTGGTAGTATATTCCTACTGCTATTCTCTTATTATTCAAAGATGGAATAGCTATCCATCGAGATTCTATGGCACAGTTTGATTCATTTAAGATTTTTACTACATTTAACTCTATACTTTCTCTCACAGATAGAATAAGTCTTGCTGGTGAAGGAGTGGCTCTGTCATGCCTATATTTTTTGTACACTGATATTACCGTGATTAACATTGTTCCACCAAATTTCTGTGATGTCTCTCAATATCTTCATTTAATACCCGTCACTCAAATTCACCCATCTTAATATTTAGACTTCTAGCATTTGTATACAGGCATTTATGAAATTTATCATCAACATTTAGTTGTCTGCTTTCACGTGATGTAATTGAATGGGACTCTTTCATTGGACTGTTTATCTTCAATTTCTACTGTACTTTATCAAATTCTATCTTCTCTTCTTTGCTAGAATACAGAAAACACCCTTTATAGATCCTCCCGTCAGGGATGTGTCTGTCTGAACCATGTGCTCTTCCGCACCTGTTGGCTTACCCCCAGCCCTTAGTTTAAAAACTCCTCTACAACCTTTTTAATTTTACATGCCAGCAATCTAATTACATTTTGAAATAGGTGGCGCCCATCCTTCCTTTATAGCCAAGGTCCCTAAAGTCTGGATCATAGAATCATAGCAGATTAGGGTTGGAAGAGACCTCAGGAGGTTATCTAGTCCAACCCCCTGTTCAAAGCAGGACCAACACCAACTAAATCATCCCAGCCAGGGCTTTGTCAAGTGGTCCTTAAAAACCTCCAAGGATGAAGATTCCACCATCTCTCTAGGTAACCCATTCCAGTGCTTCACCACCCTCCTAGTGAAATAGTGTTCCTAATATCGAACCTAGGCCTCAACTTGTATCTTATAAATGATGCAGCAATTTTATCCCCCGCTACTTCCAGGATCAGAATGGAAGTTCTTTTTAGATCAAGTTCTGTTTTGAGTCCACCACATTGATGCAATGTCAGGCCAATTTGATCTCAAGTAGTCTGCTGCGAAGAGCAGTAGAAAGATAGAAGAGTCATGTATAATTTAACATGCAATCACTTGTTTCTTATTATATCCATCACTTGTGCTAACCTGCTTCTCCTCTCTCAAGAAAGCTATCAGAAGAGCTATCTGGCATTATATATTTTTGTTTACATTACCTCTACTTTGGTCAGTATACACGTTTTCACAATGCTTAATAAAGTAGCAGGACTTTGTAGCACAAACTCATTAGGAAACATATTTATTGATTTAGGTGAAAGGCAAAATGACACAGGAAGTACTGAAGTGTATCCCCAATATTGGTAAGGAATAATTGACAATAGCCCTTGAAGGGATAACTCAGTAACAAGGTTAAAGGATTGTGCAGACAGCCTTTTTTTAAAAACAAAATTTTTAGTACAGTCATGCGGCAGTGGTGGAAAAGATTAAGCAGCTTCCTTTTATAGAGGACGAAGTTATTGTTCTTAAATCAGGAAATCAAAAGCTCCTTATGAGAAAAACAAACTGCAGTTTTAAAGTTTGATTTTGTAAATTTTTTGAGAGGTGGGTTGAGCACAAGGATGAGGGGAGGAAGGATACTATAACCTCTCAAAATCATAACAAAACTTATCTGCAGAAATATCTTGTTTTTAAACCACTCTAGCTTGCCTGAGACAAAACACAGCCCTTACATATAAAGAAGGCTGAACATACCTCAGTTTTAATGCTTGCAACAAAATGGAGTTATAAGAAAGTGCTTTAAAAAAAAAAAACGAAGCAGATTTTACCTTTAAAGGAAGTATTATCCAAAAATAACATTTAAGGATAAGAAGTCGTCAAACTGATGTGCAAGTGCAATGTTACGGAAACTAGGGCTCAGAGTACAAGCTATTTACATCACTTAAAATAATAAATCAAACCACCTCCAGAATCATTAACCTGTTTTCAACAACCATACCTGCTATGCTTTACAGACCATTTCACATCAATTTTAAAGCTAGACAACCTATGGAATTTAAATCAGCGCTTGGGCTCTTCACAAGGAAAAAATGTATTTAACACCATCTCATCCTCTTACAATCCAACCTATAATAGTAAAACTATGGATTATTAAAATGAAATATTCTTAGTAACCCAATGTATATCAAGATACTGAAAAAACTGAAGCTGTTGAGCATTTTTATTTTCAAACAAAAAAGGACAGGACCATAATTTGGGTATGTGTAGCAAATCCACTGATAAAGCACTTGTATAGGTCCTGCCTTCACTATATTTATAAGCAGGTTGCAATTCACCTGTTCACAGTATTATTGTTACACACATGGTAAGAACAGTGAGAACCCTGAAGACCATGAGTGTAATCCTGTAACCACTGTAGCCAAGGGGGTTTGCTACTGATTTCAATGGGGCCAAGATTTCATCCTAAGGTCCACTGTTCTGCTAAGGATCAGAGCAGTCTCTCATCCACATGGCAATGCTAGAACATATTTTAACCAATTCCCGTGATACAGCAGAATTTACACTGTGGTTAGGATCACAGTGATATGGCATGGAAGTCCTGAATTGTTTTAATGGACTATCCATTCTCAGATTTTCAACTAGTGTTTTTCTTAACTTCCACTCTTACTAACCCCCGTGTAGTTCCACCAGCAGTAGTGCTAGCATGGAAAGGCACCTGAGTGTTTTTAACCAAGATGTCTTTTAACCATGGTCACAGCAATCTAGACGACATGGTGGTTAAACACCATGCCAGTGCTCCCACAGTTCTTCCCACATGGTGCAATGGTGTAATATTTTTCTTAAAAAAAAGGTTCCCCGTCACTAGGTCTCATACTAAAACTTCACTCTGCATCTACTTATGCTTCACTCCGGTATATGCAATTTCTTCTGATCTAATATTTTTGGAATGCAGTGACTTTAACAGATAGGTTATGCTGCTTTCCTTGGAAATGTTACTTCCCCTTGCTCCTCTGTCCAGTCGAGCAAAGAAGTCTCCATTGTCTCATGAGAAAGAAAGGAACCAAAGTGACTGCAACTACTCTTAACATGGAACGAAGAGCTGATCTTCCAGACACAAGCATACACACCACAACGGCCAGCACAACCAGTGGCCATTGGAATTCTGGGGCGGGAGAAGAGATGGAGGGAGAGAGGGCTGAGTAAAGAGAGGGGAGGATCTGCCTAGTCCACCTGCTTCTTTTGCAGTGACACACTGCTTTTAATGAGTGAAAGGGCAGCAGGGGTGGAGGATGGCAGGCCATCTGAAATTAGGGAAGACATTAATAGTCTAAAATCGTCTAGTTCATTTTAGTAAAGTGATAACTAAGGGGGGATATGATAGATGTCTCTAAAATGATCAACAGTGTGAGGGGGGAAAAAGTGTTATTTACTGCTTCATATAAAACAAGCAGCAGGGGTCATTCAATGAAATTAATAGGCAGCAGCTTTAAAACAAAGTAGTACTTCTTCACACAACGCACAGTCAACCCGTGGAACTTGATGCCAGGGGATGTCACAATGGCCAAAAACATAACTGGGATCAAAAGAGATTTAGATAAGTTCATGGAGGATAGGGCCATTACTGGATATTAGCCAAGATGGTCAGGGACCCAATCCCATGCTCTTGGTGTCCCTAAGTCTGACTGCCAAAAGCTGTGACTGAATGACAGGGGATGGACCACTTGATAAATTGACCTGTTCTCGTCACTCCCTCTGAAGCATCTGGCACCGGTCACTATGGGAAGACAGGCTTCTGAACTAAATGGGCCATTGGTCTGATCCAGTATGGCCTTTCTTCTGTTCTTATTACAAAATATATATTAGCAATTCTGGCACAAGCCTAATGGATTTATTCATAAGACTAGACTTGGGTTGCTGTTAATGTTTTGTTTTCTTTTAAATGAAACATCCAGATGGTAACTATATTGTTAAGAGCAATTCTATTCAGGTTATTGCTTATATATTCCCCTTTCTCTAAGGCCATATTATTCATCCAGTTCTTTAATTGCACTTTTTATGGGGTAATCAGAAACAATACCAGCCTCATCAATAAAACAGACTTTCTGCAACTTAAGTTAATGCAGGAGAACAAGATGACTCTGCGGCCTGAAATGCAGCCAGACACCTTGTAAGGTGTAGGTAATGCTCATCAAATATCCTCCGAGTTCTCATTGAAAAGGGAAATAGCTGGCTCACAATATACCCAAAAGCTAAAAGTGTTCGAAAGAATATCAGTGAGCGGTGCTCACACAGATTTCAAGAGCTATTGTTAGGCACTTGATTAGAATTTAGCTTCACTTGGTAATGACTTGAAATGGAGAGATCAGCTGGTAGGGAAGAGAGAAGAAAGCTCTTCCTGCAAAGCTTCAGAGAAAAACTAGTGTCTCCTCTCAAACATATTATACAGGTAGGTAAACTAGGGAAGTCAAAACATCAACAATAATCATCAGTGTTAAATGTAAGATGGTCTGACCTACCAGACTGTGAAGAGTTCCTGTTACATTAGTGGCATACTTCTGAGTTTTCAATACATCTCCATAATCAGCAGCATCAAAGTTAGTTTTCCATACCATCACCTGCAGAATAAAAACCAGCTGGCTAAAATTAATCCTTTTAAAAACCTCAATTTGCATATATGTTCATTCATTTTGCTGGCAGTCTGGAAAAGTGTCAGCACACCCAGGGTTCTGAGAGGAAAGCTTTGTCAGCAAAGAGCAATATAATAGGCTTCGGCAAAATCAGAAAGATGTTATTCAATAGAGAAGTTATATAGGGCTTGTCTATATAAACATTTAGTTTGCTGCAAGCTGGGGCGTGAATCTATTCCACAACTAGTCTGTCATGGACTAACCTGTCTGTATGGATCCTACTGATGCGCATTAACAATATGCTTTAATAGATTAATGTGCTTTAATCTACTCCTCTCTGAAATGGGACTAGATCAAAGCATGCTAACGTGCATCAGCGATGTCCACATGTTCAGTCAGTCCACAAAGTAGAGTCACATCCCAGCAAACTGCAAAATTGTTTGTGTGGACAAGCCCATAGTTTGAGTTCTCAAAGATAATGGCCTTTTCTGACCTCCCTAGACTGCTACCTAAGTAATACCAAAAAATGTTTGAATACTACTAAGAAACCCACTGAGAAGTTATATTTTACATTATATTAATCTTCAGGAATGGACCTGACTACGAGTACTTATTTTTTTACCTATGGATTAGCACTCAGGAGAAGAGGGCTTAGTTGGCAAAGTAAAATGAGACCTATGGAAACATACTATCTACAAAAATGAACCCTAACAACAAGCAACTTCTCTCCATAATAAATTACATATCCACCATAAGTACTTTTGGAAAGTGCCAAGACAAAAAATCTGGCTTCTCTTCATAAACTGACCATTTGAACATATGAAAACGAACAGGGAGGAGGGAAGGGAATTCCTTAAGACCATGAATTCCCATTTAAGTTGGTAAGTGTTTAAAATATTTTAAGCTAGTCAACAAATAAAAGGACATTTAAATATTTGTAGGATTTAACATTGGTGGAGTAAAAAACTGTTTACAGTTTTATTTCCATGTTTTTAGACATATTAATCGTATTTCACATTATACTTCCATAGTTACAGAAACTTATTGTGCAATTGAGAAACAGTAGCCAAAATAGAAAGACACCTTTGTGTATAACCTAAAGCCCCCAAAAGACTTACACCCAGGCTTAATTTTAACACAGAATAACTCAGTGCATAAAGTCAAGCATGTATATAAAACTTTGCAGGATCAGGCTATAGGCATTATGATTTAACTTCCATAAATAGCCTTATAATTCTAATCTTAGAGGAATTTTTTACTGAACACATTCATAATAGAAGTGTGCAGAAGACTTTAAATATACACACAGTTTAAGAGTTATTTCTTCCTCCTTGCATTAAAGTTTTGCACATGCACACACATACACTCACACAAAAAAAATCACCTTTTTGCTGATATTAAGCATAGAAAATTACAGCCAAAAGGGAGGATTTTTCAAAAAGGTATAAAACTGGAAGTTATAAAGGAACTTGCTACCACAAAAGCTAGATGAGTAGGACCTTTTGGAAAAAAAGAAAAGATCAAGTGTTATAATTTGTTTCCCAGCTAACCAGTAGCAAGAGATATTTCTAGACATGCGAAATGTCATCTCTGAGGGAAAAAAAGGGACTAGCTGTCAGATACAACAGAGATTGCCTCATATGAAAAGATATACAAATTCAAAATCAAATAAAGGAATCCAAGAAACCTTTGCAACTTACAATTAAAGGGAAAAAAACACCGCATATGCAGGTTACCACACAAGTCATCCAGTTATGTAATTGAGAGAAAAATAGCTAATACTGTCCACTTTCTTCATATTACTTTAAATTGGAAATTAAGATGTGTTAAAAAAGTCACTTACAGGCATGTCAAAAGTTATGAATGTTTTTTAATGATTATATAACAATCTTTTTATATGGTAACTATTTTTGAGGTGTATCATTACTACAGCTTTCACCACCACCCCAGTTTCTTCAGAAAAAAAGTCAATATTAGCAGAAAAGCCACACTACAGCCAGCTTGCTATTTCTGTTAATCTCTTTATAAACACACAGAGTTAGGTAATTATTTCAAAAGCAAAACTACAAGTAAAACCTTAATAAAATTACCCTGCAAGAAAAAGGGGGGGGAGGAGTAATCAGACCAGTGCCTTAAAAGATGCTGTTTAAAGGCTAAAAAGAAAAAAAAAACCTCTTATTGAAGTAGTAAAGTAACCTTTACAAAAAAAGACATGTTCCATTTCCCAGCAGTGCTTCAGGGGTAGGGGGAGAGGGGATGGGATAGATAAACTATGTCATGAGTTGAGGGTAGAATTTTTTTCTCCTTAAAAGCATAACATTGGAGAAAGCAAGCTAAGGAATAGAGCAAACCAATTCAAAGGGATTCAGATGCATGGGGCTTACATGTTGATATAAACCCCATATAGACAACAGGGAGCAAAATAATCAGAAACTTTTATAAAGGAACATTAATAAGGAATGTAGACCAACACAAAGGGCATAAGAGAATGAAACTTGCATAACAACTGTCACCTACCCCCACCACACATGCCTGCCTACTGTGGTGTTTAGATGCTGCATGTGATTATTAGAACTGGGAGCACTGGCTGTTGGGAGTCTGAAAGGACTGGGTGATCCAACATTTTGGCAAGGATGGATCTTCTGCCTCTGAACCCACCTGCACCTTTTCTGCAAAGCCCAGGTGAGCCTCCAATTGCTTTTACTGTCTGGAGCCATATGTTTGAGACTTATCTGCTTGCAATCAGTGCTACAGAAATTTCTGAAGTAAGAAAGCATGCTCTGCTAATCCACTGCCTTGGAGCAGAAGGGCAGCGTATATTTTACACGTTTCTCCTTGCAGATAATAAATGATAAGATGATAAATATGAGACTGCACTCACTGCATTAAAGAACTTTTTTGTGCCAAAAGTGAATGTAGTAGCTAATCGCTACAGATTTCGCCAGCGTGAGCAGAAACCAGGGGAGATTATAATGCAGTATATTGCTTCTGTGAGGAGTCTGATTGTAACTTGTGACTTTGGGACTACGGCAGATGAGATGATTAGAGACCAGCTCATTGAGAAAACAACCATGCTTCGCGTAAGAGAACGCTTACTTCTAGAACCACAACTTACACTAGAAAAAGCAATAACCATTGCTACTCAGATTGAGTCAGTTACAGCTGAAGCCAAAATAATGAGCAAGGGTACAGGAGGCCCAGTCCAGGCTGTGACTCCTTTGCAGAAAAGTTGACTATCACTGCAGACAAACAACTGCAAAAGGAAAACTAATGAAAAGCCACTGAATCAGCAAATGCAAAATACAGTAAAAGCATGCTTTCGCTGTGGATCCCCACATCATCTTGCAAGCTACACAAGATGTAGCTTTTGCGTTACTTTAAGGATGTGTCTCTTACTGAACCCAAACTTCACTTGGTGTGCTATTTAAAAAACCGTATTCCAGTACATGGCTGCCTGACAGCAATAGTTACCTTTGGTGATTGCCGTGTAGCTGCGGAGTTCTACATTGTCCACAAAGGCACTGCTATCCTTGGCAGAGATTTATTAGCTGCTTTAAATCTCAGGGTAGTTAATGGACAAATTGATCTTCCTCAGCAAAGCACTCTTGCAGTACACACACACCAGTTTCAGCTGGGACCCAACTCCAGGTTGAGGAGAAACTTGGCTGTGCTTATGGGTTTCTGCATAAAGTTAAAATGCGGAATAATGTGATGCCTGTACGACTCGGGATGAACTCTCTTTGCTCGATGGCTGTGTGCTACGAGGTACACACCGGCTACTTGTGCCTGAAGAATTACAGTTAAAACTCATACACCTGGCACATGATACTCATCAAGGAATTGTCAGAACCAAACAACGACTATGGGATCTGTATTGGTGCCAGGGATGGACTCTCAAACTGAAGCACTCATAAAATCCTGTGTCACTTGCCAAATGCATGATAAGACAGCAGTGACATGTAACCCTCCATTACAGCCTGTTCCTCTTCCTGAATCTGCATGGGAAAAAGTGGCGATTGACATTGTAGGACCCTTTGATACTGCTCCAATTGACTGTCATTATGTCATCACTTTAATAGACTATTTCAGCAAATGGCCTGAGGTAGCGTTTACATCGCAAATTTCTTCTGCTACAGTAATTAAGTTTCTCTCTCCAGTTTTTAGCCAGAAAGGTAACCCCAAAGAACTGGTTTCAGATAATGGTAGTCAATTTACTTCCCTGGAATTTGAAACTTTTCTAGCATTTTACACAGGAGGTCATCCCTATATTACCCTCAAGCCAATGGAGAAATCGGACGATTTAACAGAAGTTTGAAAACAGCTAAACTGGAAGGGCGATTGTGGATACCCTTCACTACTGATTTCTTTGAAGCATGACATGGGCTACACAACATGCCACAACACAAAGATCACCTGCAGAGTTACTGCATGGGAAACGGCTGAATACTAAACTGAACATTGCTGGATTGTTAAAGGCACGACCTGATGCCCCAAACAAGGATGATGTGAGAAAGACAGTTGAACAGAACCAAGCAAAGTCTAAGGCTTTCACAGACAAACAGCAGGGTGCTAAGGAAACCAAAGTTTGAGTGTGGTTCCTTTGTTAGAATACGAAAACCTGAAATCTTACGCAAAGGGGACCATAAATTCGCAGCTCCTCTTAAAATCAGAGAGAAGAAGGGCCCTTACACCTATCGACTTTCTGATGGGCGGGTATGAGGAGGTTACTCACCCTGTGCAGTAACTGACGTTCTTCGAGATGAGTGTCCCTGTGGGTGCTCCACTACAGGTGTTGGTGCGTCCCTGCGCCTTTGCCCGGAGATTTTTGCAGCAGTACTCATAGCGGCCACGCATGCTCAGAAGCTGCCCCCCACTGTGACTCTAGGTTGATAGTACGCATGCGTGGCCAGTCTCCTCAGTTCCTTCTCTACCACGGAGGCCCCCCAACTCCGAAGTAGAGGGGAGGAGGGTGGGTAGTGGAGCACCCACAGGGACACTCATCTCGAAGAACGTCAGTTACTGCACAGGGTGAGTAACCTCCTCTTCTTCTTCGAGAGATGTCCCTGTGGGTGCTCCACTACAGGTGACTTAAAAGCCGTGTATTTTAAGGAGGTAGGGACTTCGGATCTGGTAGGAACGCCGTTGAAAGTACCGCCCTGCCCAAGCGTATGTCAGATAGAGGGCCTTGAGTAAGGGCATAGTGTTTAACAAAAGTGTGGTCAGAGGACCAGGTGGCTGCTTTACAAATGTCAGCCAGGGGAACTTTGCGTAAGAACGCGACAGAGGCAGCCAGAGATCTAGTGGAGTGTGTTCTAATGCCGTCTGGAGGTGTAACCCTCTTCATCTGATAGCACAGTCGGATACACTGGGAGATCCAGTTCGAGAGTCTCTGGGTAGAAATAGACGTGCCTTTGGAGCGCTCTGCAATAGAGACAAAAAGTCTGGAGGAAGTTCTAAAAGGTCTGGTTCTATCCAAATAGAATGACAAGGCTCTGCGTACATCTAATGTATGCATTGAGGTTTCGAAGGAGTTCGCATGTGGTTTCGGAAAAAAAGTCGGCAGGTGTATGGGTTCATTAATGTGGAATGACGAGTGTACCTTTGGAAGAAATTTGGGGTGTAATCTGAGGGTAACCTTGTCTTTAAAAAATATCGTATATGGTGGGTGTGCCATAAGAGCTGCTATTTCTCCTGCCCGTCTGGCCGAGGTAATTGCCACTAGAAATGCTGTTTTCATCGAGAGGTGTAAAAGGGAGCACGTGGCTAGGGGTTCGAATGGTTGTTGAGTTAGGGCAGACAGTACCAGATGAAGGTCCCACGGGGTGGTCGGTGGTTTAATGTCTGGGTATAAGGTTTGTAGTCCCTTGAGGAAACGCTTCATGATAGCGTGAGCAAAGACAGACGTATCATCAATTCTGTCATGGAAAGTTGTAATAGCAGCTAAATGGACCCTGATGGAGCTGAAAGAAAGGCCGGATTGCTTAAGGCCCAATAGATAGTCCAATATAATTGAAAGAGGTACCGAGGTAGGACAAAGGTGTTTAGCAGAACACCAATGTGTGAATCGTTTCCACTTTTGAAGATAGGTCTTGCGAGTAGATTGCGTTCTGCTATGTAGGAGTACCTTCTGAACTTGTTCAGAGCAATCTAATTCGCTTTGGGAAAACCATATAGGAACCAGGCCTTGAGGTGAAGCATGGACAGGTTGGGGTGGAGAAAACGGCCGTGTTGTTGAGATAGAAGGTTTGGGATGAGCGGCAGGGAGATTGGTGGTTGGATTGACATTCTGGTGAGGAACGGAAACCACGGTTGTCTGGGCCACGATGGGGCAATGAGGATCACCTTGGCTCGGTCCGTTCGTATTTTTATCAGAACCCTGTTGAGAACTGGTATCGGGGGAAATGCATACAGTAGGTTTCGGTGCCATGAGATCATGAATGCGTCCCCCAGGGAATGTTTGCCCAGTCCTGCTCTGGAGCAGAAATTGGGACATTTCTTGTTTTTTGTAGTTGCAAATAGGTCTATCGTTGGGTAACCCCAGGTGCTGAATACATTGTGAATGGTTTTCTCGTCTATCTCCCACTCGTGGTCCCATGGGAAGCGTCTGCTTAGTTCGTCCGCTGTGGTGTTCATGATCCCGGGAAGATAGGCTGCTGATACCCGGATGTTGTTCGCAATGCACCAATTCCAGAGCTTCATAGCCTCTGTGCACAGCGAGTGGGATCGAGCTCCTCCCTGCCTGTTTACGTAAAACATGCATGCAATGTTGTCCGTCATTATGCGTACGTGATGATGCTTGATTAGTGGCAGGAAGTGACGGCACGCGTTGCGAATGGCTCGAAGTTCTAGAACATTTATGTGCAGGGAGGTCTCGGTTGGTGACCATAGCCCCTGTACTGTGTGATGAGACATATGTGCACCCCAACCTGTCATAGATGCATCGGTGGTCAGGATGAGTGATGGGGCCTGCTGAAGAAACGGGACTCCAGAGCAGAGGTTGGAGTGAACGGTCCACCAATGTAGCGAATCTTTGACTGGAGGAGGCAGGGAGAGAGTCTTGTTTAAAGAGTGCATATTCGGTTTGTAGACCGTTGCCAGCCACGCTTGGAAGCACCTCATGTATAGACGTGCATTCTGGACAACAAAAGTGCACGAGGCCATGTGACCTAGTAGTTGCAGGCAGTCTCGGGCAGTCACCTGTGGGCTGTTGCGAATAATTGTGGCCAGTTGGTTTATGGAATTGAAGCGATCGGGTGGGAGCGATGCTAACCCCGTCCGGGAGTCGAGGTCTGCGCCTATGAACTGCAGGTGCTGGGTGGGGCGTAATGTGGATTTGTCTCTGTTTATTTGTAGGCCGAGAGATAGAAAGCAATCGACTGTGAGCCATGTGAACCGGAGCGCCTCGTCGAATGTTGAAGCTTTGAGGAGGCAATCGTCGAGGTAAGGGAATACTATGACCCCTTGTTTCCTGAGGTAGGCAGTGACTACAGCTAGAAGCTTGGAAAAAGCACGGGGGGCTGTGGATAGTCCAAAGGGGAGTACCCTGTATTGGAAATGTGTGGAACCGAGGGTAAATCGGAGGAAACGTCTGTGGGCCGGATGTATAGTGACATGGAAATAGGCATCTTGTAGGTCGAGGGCAGAAAACCAGTCGCCCTGCTCCAGCGCTGGGATTATGGTAGTGAGGGTAACCATCTTGAACTTTTGCTTTTTGATGAATCTGTTGAGCCACCTGAGATCGAGGATTGGTCGCCATCCCCCATTTTTCTTTTCCGTTAAGAAATAATGGGAGTAAAAACCCTTCCCTCTGTGCCGTTCTGGCACGATTTCTACTGCTCCCAGATGAAGGAGATGTTGCACTTCTTGGAGGAGTAGCTGCTCGTGAGAAGGGTCCCTGAAGAGGGACGGGGAGGGTGGGTGGGTGGGAGGTAAGGAGAGGAAGGGGATGACGTATCCAATTGTAACTACCTCTAAGACCCATTTGTCGGAGGTAATCTTCTCCCATTGATGGAAGAAAGGTCGTAGGCAGTGTCCAAAGATAGGTGTGTCGGCTGAAGTGGGGGCGTTGCTTTCTAAACCCTCGACCAAGTCTTCAAATCTGCCTATTAGTTGGTGGGGGTTGAGGTGCCCCTGCAGAATTTGGGCGACGTCGCTGGAATCTTGGTCTTTGACGTTGTGGTTGTTGTTGTTCCTGCGGTCTATGGGAATGTTGTGTGAATGCGGGATAACGTGGCCGGTGGTACGGTTGGTATCTATATCGCCGTCTTCTGGTCGTAGGTGTCTGGAGACCTAGAGACCGGAGGGTTGTCCTTGAGTCCTTCATTGAATGAAGCACTTCATTCGTGGTAGAAGCAAAAAGTTTGTCACCGTCGAAGGGAAGATCTTCAATGGTGCTCTGAACTTCGCGAGGAAAAAAGGAAGAGGAGAGCCATGAGCCCCGTCGCATGACTATCGCTGTAGCGGTCGATCTTGCCGCTGTGTTGGTGACATCGAGGGCTGCTTGGAGAGCGGTGCGTGATATGGCTTGTCCCTCAGAAACCATAGCTCTGAACTGTTGTTTTCTTTGTTCTGGAATGTCATCAATAAAGTCCATTAACTTATTATAGTTTTTATGGTCGTATTTTGCCAGGACTGCAGTATAATTAGCTATACGAAATTGGAGGGTGGAAGATGCATATACCTTGCGACCAAAAAGGTCCAGTCGTTTGTTGTCCTTGTTGGGTGGGGCGGAACGAGAATACTGTTGTCTAGCCCTCTGGTTCGCAGCGTCTACTACCAATGAATTTGGTGCTGGGTGGGTAAAAAGAAATTCAGAGTCCTTTGGAGAAATAAAATACTTCCTGTCTGCTTGCTTGCAGGTAGGTAGGCTTGTCGCTGGAGTGTGCCAGATGGACTTAGCGGGTTCTAAAAGGGCTGCGTTAATTGGTAGTGCCACCCTGGAGGAAGAAGGGGGCTGTAGGATGTTCGTTAGCTCATGCTGTTGTTCGGTGACCACGTCCAAGTTAATTCTCAGGTCACTGGCAACTCTTTTAAAGAGGTCCTGGAATTTTGTATATTCGTCCGAGGGAGTCGGAGGAAGGGGAAGTAATGCTTCTTCAGGTGCTAGCTCCGGCTCTGCTGGAACAGGAGTAGGGCTAGGTTTATCCTGGGAGCGTGACTGTGTTGCCAGGCGTCTCGTGTCACTGGCATATTCGTTAGGAGGCGGCGCTGGATCAGTGTTGCGCCCGGTCGAGTGGCCACGGGGCATGTATTCCCGAGGGTATGATGCCCATGGTGTCCAGTATTGCCATGGTGGCGGGTAGGGCATAGGTGGTGCCATCCAGGGGTGCACCCCCCAGGAGGCAGGGTCCTGAGAGTGGGATGAGGTAATTTTCTCATAACCTCTATTGCCCAGGGTCTGGGGCTGGGAGTCATGATATGGAGAAAAAACTCCCTGTGGATCTGTTTCCTCCTCACTGGGGGAAAATTGCTCAGATCCTGACTCAGGCATTGGAGAAGAATATTCGTTCATCAGCGGAGACTGCAAGGTAGGTGATACCAGAAGATCTGCTGTCTGGGTAAAGTGAGGTAATGAAGCTCCTGCGGGAGGTGAAAGCTGAGCCGGGAGAGGCTGCCGCACAGGAGCATTCCTGCGATCGGGGTTTCTGCCTGTGATCTCTGTGTCAGAGTGCACCGCAGGGGTCGGTGCTGCGGTCGGTGCCGGGCGGGCAATGTCAGCCTGCCTGGGGTCAGGCATGTCGTGGAATGTCGGCACCGTATCAATCGCGGTGCCGAACGGTGCCGTAATAGAGGCAGGCAACTGGAAGCCTGATGCCTCGGCACCGGATCCTTGCGCCGCCGCCGGAGCCTCAGGCGGCTTTTGCGCGGTTCCCGAAGAGCCCGGCTCATGAAAATTGCTGAGGCGAGGGAACACAGGCAGGGAGATCGTTGATCTGCCTGGAGATACTTTGTGCCTCATAGCCTTGTGTGGTGAAGAAGGGTGCCCCTTCTTCGTAGATTTTTTCAGTTTCTTTGAGGCGGGGGGGCTGTGTCGGGCAGCGGAGCCGGCTTCAGCGTCTGGGTCTGAAACTGACCCGATAGACTTTTGAAGGAGGAGCAGTTTAAATTTAAGCTCCCTGTCTTTCCGTGCCCTGGAGCTGAGTTTACAGCAGTGGGCACATTTTTGGGGAATGTGAGCTTCCCCCAAACATTTTATAGACTTTGAGTGTCCGTCCGATAATGGGATAGCTTCCTTGCACGTAGCACAGCGCTTGAAGCCTGTGGAGCCCGGCATAGCCGCGGCTGACAGAAATTTTTTTTTTTTTTTTTTTTTTTTAAACAGATAAACGGGGTAATTAACTATACTAACAGAGAAAAAACTGACAACAACTGGTTACTAAAGGGTAATTGTAGCAAGAGTGAAGGATTTTCTAATGAGTCTGCTGAGCTCCGTCTCAGGCCGGGGACGGTTGAGAAGGAACTGAGGAGACCGGCCACGCATGCGTACTATCAACCTAGAGTCACGGTGGGGGGCAGCTTCTGAGCATGCGTGGCCGCTATGAGTACTGCTGCAAAAATCTCCAGGCAAAGGCGCAGGGACGCACCAACACCTGTAGTGGAGCACCCACAGGGACATCTCTCGAAGAAGAAGGAATGCTTCTTATCTTGCACCTGCCTATGCAACAAGAGGAGATTATGCCAACACCCAGTCTGCATTGGATGACTTCACAGTAGAACCAACACAACAAGATATTGCACTGGAACCGGGGCTTGAGAGACGGCCTGTCAGACTCAGACCACCACCTGCCTGGACTAAAGACTATGTTATGTAGTATCTACAGTATTTTCAGTGTAATATTCCTGCCAACAGGATAGTGTCTTATTTCATATTTGTTCCTGGGGTTAGAACAGCATTTATTTTAATTTGGAAAGTTTCTTAAGAGAGGAGGGAATGTGGTGTTTAGAGGCTGCATGTGATTATTGGAACTGGGAGCACTGGCTGTTGGGAGTCTGAAAGGACAGGAAACAGGAAGGAGGGGGGAGGAGTTGAGGAGGCTGAGTGAGAGTTACAGAGTGTGCAGTTACAGCTTGATAAAGGGATTTCCACTGTAAATAAAGTTCTGTTCATGTTTGTTAATACCTTGCCTGGGTGATACAACACCTACACAATCTCTCAAGTGGTAAGAGGAAAACGAGAGTGATATCCCATTGAAGGCAACAGCAAAACTTTAATGCAGCCAGAATTTCACCCTGCAAGCCAAGGTCCTTGGGATATACCGCAAACTCTGGTATTCTCAAACTGTTTGAACAACCCCCCTTACTGTGCCTCAGTTTATCCATGAGGAATGGGTATAATATTGACCGACCTCTTGGGGTGATGCTTAGAGAGCCCTTTACCTTGAGTGGAAAAGTGTTTTACACTAAAGTGCTGATTGTTTGGGCACTCAAAAACTTCTCTTGCATGTAGTAACTATATTCTATTGGATTATTTTCTTCTATTTCCTCTTATATCTTGATTCACCTTACAAATGCTCCAGAGGAGATATTCCATCTATATTTCATTCCCTAACCTTAGACATGCAACTTTCTCAATTTTAGCCAATTTTCAAATGCTATCATCTTAAAAGGTCATCTGTGCTAAAGCTAATTTATCCCCTCCTCCCCAAACTACATAGTTCCACAAACACTTGATTTTTCTGCATCATAATTAAACACATTTTTTTGTTCACTCAATTACATCAAGAATCTAGAAAACAGAGTTTAGAGATGTCAGATTAGGCAGATACATCACACACCTGTTCATCTGACCCTCCAGAAGCAAAAAAGTCCCCAATTCTTGAGAAGGCAACACAGGTAGCTGGCCCCTGTAAAACAAAAACATTTATAGATGAGAGCTACAATGCTGAGGTTCAAGATAGGTCTTCAGACAAAAAGTATTAGTATAATTTTAACTCAGTCAAAATCAAAAACACTTATTCCTCAATACAGATTGACAGGAGCTACTTTAAATGAGAAACTTCTAGTAACCTCTTTTTAATTTAAGATACCCAGCTCTTCAATACCAAATAGCCAAAAGAACTACGTAGGTGTTTTAGTGAGAAGCAGTTAAGGACCATGTGTAAAATTTTCAAAATTACTTAAATCAGTTTGAGCCAGATTTTCAAATGGTATTTAGGTACCCAAAGAGACTGCTTCTGAAAATCCCACTAGGCACTTATCTGCATCTTCAGGCAACTAAATGCCCCTAAAAATCTGGCTTCCAGACACTTAAACATCTTTTAAGGCATAATCCACCCTTTGCACCTTCTCTGTACATTCAAAATAATGTTTAAGTAATTTTAACATTCACATTTACAAAAGCTTGGACTCCAAGGAGGAGTCTAGTTTTTAGTCACATACAAGTGAGAAACAAGGAAAGTTATCTTTCCTTGTCCTAAGTGTAATGAAATTTCCTTCACTTCTTTTTTTAACTTCCATTTTAAACTTCAGTCCATTTCCTTCTCCCCTTTCATTTATTAAATCTGATTGAGGGAGGGACTATTTTAAAACCCTTCAGTCTGCTTTCATTTTAAAATGGTCAATCCCCTCTTTTTTTTTTTGTTAAACTAGTACTTCTAGAAGTAGCACTTGGAGTTAGTGACCAAAGTCTATTCCACAGCTCCCAAACAATGGCGGGGAGGGGGAAAGAGAGGCTGGGAATGGAAGAGGAGACCGTCAGCAACAGCAGAAAACTGTGAACATATACAGTGTTACATTTTCAAGAGGTAAAAGACCGACAGTAGTGCAACCCCAAACACTCAAAAGTTATGAATCAGCACCTCCACCCCACAAAAAGAAATAATGATTAACTTTAAAATTGACTTTGAAAAAGCATATCTAACTATTTGGGACTCTATTTGCTTTCTGAGCCTTTAGAAGTCACATTTTCAAGCTTCTCCTCCCCAACTACAAGAACTAGCGGTTTTAAATAACACACCTACTAAGTTGAGATTCACACAATCATGTATCTGCAGGAGCTGGTGCTTTCAGAGATATCAAATATTGTGAGAACTGGTAATACTGGGATTGTAGCCCTCATCTGCTCAGATCAGTGAATCATACAGAGCATACCAGAACATCAATCCAATTATCTTTTTATCAGTATTTTTTTAAACAAGATAGAGAAACCTGTTAATGTAAAATGGACAGGTCTCAACTGATCTGTCCCTCTTAAATGTAACCCCATGCTACGTTACTGCATTTCTTCACTCCCTGCTATAAATGTGTAGCTGCAGCTGGCATGAGGGAGGAAGCAGAGGGGACCAGTGTGGATGGGATGGGGAAAGGATGGATGATTAGGACTGTGCATGCAGCCTGAGGTGGGGATAGCCCAGTGCTTCTCTGGCAAGATGTCAGCAGGTGAAGGGTATCCAAAGCTGCTACCTCAATTCTCCAATGCACCAAGTTACTAGTACTACAGCACGATCTTGGTGTGCTAATGTCTCTGTGCTGAATCACTGGGATCTCCCTGCACTCCTCCCCCGCACTTCATTGCAGAAGCCCTATGTGACCCCAAAGCCCCAGTCAATCCGCCATGCCACAAACATCCCCAAAGTCCCACTCATGCAGAGCTTCATCTCTCTTTTGGAGCCCACTTCTCCTATCCCCACTACCCAGCCTGCCTCCCAACACGCTTTGTGCTGAGCAGAGCAAAAAGAAGGGAGGCAGGCTGGCAGGCAGTGTCAGAAAAGAGCAGCAGCTGATAAATCTGAGCAGCCCCCTTAGCTAATATTTGCATAGTTCAGGTCATTATTCGAAATCGAGGAAATAACTTGTGTTTCATTTTAAAAAAGTGCAACAGCAGCCTGTGTCAGAAAGTCGCACTGATGACATCTAAGTAGTCTGGGACAGTGGTTACTTAGAGAAACCCACAGAAGCCTGAGGAACACAGCAACATTTCAACAAGGAAGCATTTCTAAAAATCAGTTTCCTCTGCAGAACTCAGTAAATATTATACAAAAAGAGCTACACAGCAAAGAGTCACTGTGTCAAACTTGGAAACTAAGTGTAATCATTAAAGAAAGCGGGAATTTTTGCTTTAAGTACAAATCTCATGTCTACAGTGCCCTGACCAGACCAAAATCCACACTGAGATTCGGACTGTGTTAAGTCTAGAGTTGTGCAAGAATTCTCCACCCACCCCCCAAATACGGTGTTGGGAAATGCACAACGATTACCACAGTTTGCCCTATCACCATTATGTTTATAGAGGTAGACAACGTCAGCATCCTTGAAGTCCTGTGGCATTTATTTTTGCTCCCAGATAATGCGGAAGAGCCATGCGAGATGCCTTGCAGTATGGTAGTCACCCTGCTTACAGATCTCTGCTGGACTGCCATCTGGTGCAGGTGCTTTCCCTAATGACATTGCTGCTTGATTGTTGTTATTATCTCATAAAATAGGGGACTAGTGCAAGCTCTACTTGTAATGGGCATTGTGGAAGAGCATTAATTGCTTTCTTGGAAATGTTGGAAGCATGACTGAGAAAAACTAAAAAACTTTCCATCCATTTGGAGCAAAGACGTGATCTTTTTATGGTGGTCATCAACATCACTAAAGTTTTTGACTCTGTAAATCATGAGGGACTCTGGTGACTTTTGCTTCTCGCTGGCTGCCCTGCAATGTTCATTTCTGTCATTTAGTCCTTCCACGATGAGATGAAAGCCAGAATAGTGGAAAATGGTAAGATGTGTGTCATTGCCTGGAGTGGCTCACAATCGAGTGCACCAAGCTCAGGGCAGACTGTCAAAAAGCTGGGCAGACACCCCAAATTGGTTGTATGTTCTAGAATTAGATTTCACCAATCCAGTAACAAATGTAAAACTCCCAAAGTACTATAATAGTCTTATAATGGACAGTCCCCTTGGACACTCCAGTCTATCTTGCAACCCAGGAAAGCTAGACTATGTGATAAATGGTCACTTACACCAAAGACCACAAAATATTCAGGCTACTCCCAGTCCCAAGAGACCCTTCACTTACCCCAGATCAATTTGTATCTTAGATCTCACACCAAAGACAACGCTTATAGCCAATCCTGTACTAAGCTAACTAAAGGTTTATTAACTAGGAAAAAGAAAGGAGAGTTATTTACAGGTTAAAGCAAGCAAGCATATATACACAAATGAGTTTCAGTTTAATTCAAAAGGTGACTGTTGTAGTCATCTCAATTCAAAACATCTTTCAGGGCTAAACTATACCAATTTGCACGGGGGTCTCTTTGCTTATGTTTAGTAATCTTTGCTCTTCATAGTCCAGACAGCATAGAAGAGATTCAGTTTCTCCTTGTCAGGGATTTTTATCCTCTCCACTCCAGAGCGCAAACTGATGGAATGAGTTCATGCATAGGTCCCGCCTTCCTGGATGGAGTTAGCAATGCAGTCAGTCAACAGAGCTTCTGTCCTTTGATGCTATACAATACCTCAGTTGCTTCAATGGGACATCTTGTATGCAGGACAAGCATTTTACCTTAATTAATGCTTTTTGTCCTGTTTGGCAAATTACCCAATTACAGAGGTTTACAATGCAAATACTCAATATAACTTTATACCATGGGCTATAGAGGTTATAAGTGAGATCAATACATGCAGCATCCTACACGCATTGTATAAAAGTCTAAACACACTCTGATCAACTTAAAATCTAATATCTATTTTGATTATGCTAACACACTGGTAAGCAAGACTTTTCTAGCTATGCATTTGTAAGTGTTCAGTGAAGCCTGGGGCCTTAGCATGAGCTGGCACCTGGTCTGCCAGTCACCATCAAACCCCTTTCCTGTCACCAACAGCTCCAAACAAGGTGGTGTGCTAGCTTCCACTCTTTTCTATCCTTTGTTCGGCTATGCTCATGATGCATCTCATGACATTGATGGAGTATTTATCTACTGATGGAAAGACATTCAAACAGCAATGCTTCCGTGCTCATGCAGAAGAGGCAGATTTATTCATTAAAGAGCCTTTATTTGCTAATGACTGTGCACTGCTTGCTTGCTCAACTGATGACATTCAGTTTATAACTGATCACTTCGCTCATGCACTTTGATTTCACAATCAGTCTAAAGAAAACTGAAGTGCTGTAGCAACCTGTGGCAGGGATGTGCATGTCTACCCAATTACTAAGATCAACAACACTCCTCTCTGGTGCAGCCTTTTATTTATTTAAAATGAATTTTGTAATGTGGTATTACACCACCATGGGTTCAGCTCTGGCAGCTACAGTTTCAAGCTTAATAGAGTGAAAGTTATCTCTGCTACTTGCTTTAGATTTAGAGTCTCTAGGAACACGTAGACCAAGGGTAGTGACCACACATATATTCATAAGTACAAGGTCTAGTCTGTTTTATAAGTTTTATTAAAAAGTTACAATCAAAGTTATTACTTAAGTATATAGAAATTCTGTACAAACCTATACACACAAGTTACAAATATAGTTATGCTCACATCCTTAACAACAGTGTTTGGGTCTAATGGGTCGCTCATAATTTGATCAACAGTAGAGGAATGGTTCCTGCTAGAGTCTCCCATAGGGAGACTGATTTTCCCGTTATGGGCATCTCATTTTTATAATATGATTCTGTCTCTACCTACATTTTGTGCATGTCCATAAAAGGGTCAACCCTCTTTTCTCTTATTGCTCGATGTTCCCTGAAAACTTAAGAGACCCCAATTTTCCATAGGCTGTGTAAGGTCCCTTTAGTCTCATTGGCACGGACGCAGAACCTGTATCCTGTGGTTAAGACACATTTCGGAGACAGATGCACCTTTACAATATTTTTATGATCCAATATTAATCTTCTGGGTGATTGTGTGCATTACCACCATTTGGTACCTTCCCGCCCCACCCCCCAATCTTTGGGCATCGGGTTATTTTTCAGTCAATGGCTTATGTCATCATTTCTTGACTCCAAGGCCTAAAATAGCTAAGCTAAAATCTTGCAGGCCTCAGCCTACCCGTTCTTGCATTTCAGCTTGTCTTACTTATGTCTAATACATGATTCTTCTAAATACTGATCTTAAACTTTTATAATCCTACAAATTAACTCTAACATACAATGATTATATATGACAAACATGTTGATTAATCATAACATCACACAATAAATGAATAATAAACTAAAATCATTGGCTACCCAGATCTGTGGAGAATTTTTGCTACCCAGGGAGTATTGATGAGGAAATTATCCATCACATAGCCAAGGCCAGCTCTGCATTTGGAATGCTCTCATACCCCTCTGGAATGATAGCGGCATCAAAACAAGGAGTAAGCAGAATGTCTACCAAGCAGGCATGCCTCAATGCTTCTGTATTGTGGTGAGATATGGATAACATATCAGGAGTCAATTCTTTTAGACTTTAAATAGTCTTAACTAGTCTTCCACTGAAGTAGTGGTTGAATAGAAGAAGTGCAGTACTATTCACACAGGTTTAAACATCTGATTTAAAGTATTTTCACAAACATTTAAGAAGTACACAGTCTCAAAAGGATTAGGCAGACACTTGTATGCAATAAAGCAGAGTTAGGAAATACTTATCTAAGTACAGACGCAATAGACAAACTGTTCTATTAGGAATAAATAGTGGAGAATACCGGGAATGAAATATTATGACAGACACTAAACAATTACTTTGCAGCCTGCTTCAATAAATGTATATGGCTGAGCTTCTGTCTAAGTCTGGATCAGGTTTCCAGAGACTGCAGATGACTAAGGCTTTTGGGAAAGTTAATTTAACAAGTCAATACGTACATCGAGAACACAAAAATGTATACTTTGACTAAAGTAGAGTTTGAGTAATCTTGCTATGTTACTTCAGGTCACGCTGCACCCAGATAGGCAGACAAGCAGCTTTTCATTATCCTTAATCAAGTTAAGGGGATATGCTACTTTAGTAGCATTGGCACTTATTTTCCCCAAAATCAAGCCATGCCCCTTTACCCAGTTCCCCTTCTTCCTCTAATGTGCTTAGAAAAAGAACATACATCGAACCTTACAAATACTGAACATATACAAATACATATAGGCCAGATAAATTGCTGTTGTAAACCACTAAGCTCATCTGTTTGTCGACAAACAGACAACTGCTGCTACTTGCACCCACATTTCTTTGTGCATGCAAATACACAGGCACAAGATTATACCTGTACAAGTGGAGGCTATGAATGTCCTGAGATCCCAGGACATCTGTCCATCTATGGTTTTAAGGGGGCTAAATCTCCTGCTAATTCCTTAAAGAGGACAAATCCAATGACCCCATGGAAGGATTTGAAATGAGTTCTTAAAACAACTGTCTTGTAGCATAAATCACCTCTTATTGGAGAGGTCTTGCCAGGATTTGACTTGACAGTTCCAATTTCTATATGTTTGTACAGGACTTACCACAATTAGAGGCCAACCAGTGTGGGCTATAGGGACTATTAACAATACAGTAACTCCTCACTTAAAGTCGTCCCGGTTAACGTTGTTATGTTGCTGATCAATTAGAGAACATGCTCGTTTAAAGTTGTGCGATGCTCCCTTATAATGTTGTTTAGCAGCCGCCTGCTTTGTCCACTGGTTGCAGAAAGAGCAGCCCCTTGGAGCTAGCTGGTGGGGGCTTGGAACCAGGGTGGACCGGCAGCCCCCTATCAGCTCCCCTCTCCCCTAAGTTCCCTGTGCAGCAGCCACCCAGCAGGCTATCAATTGCCAGCAGTTCAGCTGTCCCTCCCCCCACTGCTCCCAGGAGCCTCCTGCTTGCGCTGTTTGTGTGTGGGGAGGAGGGAGAGGGGGGAAGAAGGGGGATAGGGGAAGGGCGAAGGCGAGAGAGAAAGAGGGGTGCTAATGTCAGGGTGTTCCTCTCTACCCTGCTTACCCTATCTCCATAGAGCAGGTGGGGGGGGACATAACAGGGCTCAGGACGGGAGGGAGCTTGCTGGCAGCAGGGGCTGTCTCAACTTGCTGATCTACTTAAAAGGGCAGTGTACCTAGGGTGGGGTCAGCGTACTTAAAAGGGCAATGCGCGTCTCTCTCTCTCTCTCTCTCTCTCTCTCTCTCACACACACACACACACACACACACACACACACACACACACACACACACAGTGTATGTCTCTGTCTCTCTCTGCCATGCAGTCTCCCCTCCCTCCATTCCTGCTGCTTTGTAGAGTGTGAAGCTACATTAACAACAAATATGTTAACATTTGAGGACTCAGCTGAGTGCTAGTTCATCATTTAGCAATAAGGCATTCCCTGAGAAATATCCCACCCTCTGACTCCACCACCTCAACAAACTTCACAATCATCATTGCATTGTTTGTTTAAAACTTATACTGTGTATGTGTGTGTATATACATAAGGTATGTCTACACTACCCGCCGGATTGGCGGGCAGCGATCGATCCAGCGGGGGTCAATTTATCGCATCTAGTCTAGACATGATAAATTGACCCCTGAGCGCTCTCTCATCGACTCCTGTACACCACCACCATGATAGGCATAGGCAGAATCGAAGGGGGAGCAGTAACAGTCGACTCACTGCAGTGAAGACACCGCGGTGACTAGGTCTAAGAATGCAGACTTCAGCTACGTTCTTCATGTAGCTGAAGTTGCATAACTTAGAACGATTCTCCCCCCCCATGTAGATCAGGCCTTAGTCTTTTGTCTGGCAAAAAAAAAAAATTTCCTGGAAGCTAACCCCCCCCACTCCTCCATTTACATTTATTCTTATGGGGAAATTGGATTCGCTTAACATAGTTTCGCTTAAAGTAGCATTTTTCAGGAACATAACTACAACATTAAGCGAAGAGTTACTGTACTAGTAGCCCAGCAGTTCTCAAACAGTGGGTCAGGACCCCAAAGTGAGTTGCAACCCCTTTTTAATGGGGTCACCAGGGCTAGTGTTAGACTTGCTGGGGCCCAGGGCCAAAGCCCAAGCCCCCCTCCATTCCCCCGCCCGGAGCGGGGGGGCTTGTGTGGGCTCAGGTTTCGGTCTCCCCTCCTGGGGTCAGAAGGGGGTCATGGTGCAATGAAGTTTGAGAACCCCTGTAGTAGTCCAACTATCCCTGCAGCTGTATCTTCCCCCCAAAAAGAGATTATTCATACATGTGTGGCCTGTGTGTAGTTTTCCCCCTGCCTTCTCCATATTAAGAACTGCTAAACTCTCAATTACTACCACACACTCTCAAGGAGACAGATTCTAAATAGAATAAACCAACCAGGAATGACGCAAGTGTGAAACATACAATCTGCTTGGAAAAAATCTAAATACTGGTGCAATATTGAAGGATATGACATTTCTGAAATAAACAAAGAAGTCTTACAAAGAAAGATCAACATTCTGGAAATATTATAATCCTCCAGGTATTACGTACTTCATCTGAAGTTAACACCTTTCTAATGCAAGTTCCACTGTGAACAGCATGACTGTAGTGAACAGGTGGGGAAAAGACAGACAGAAATTTACATCAGACAAGCTATTCACAATCAAGGCCAACCCAGATGTCTAAGCTGTAGAACTAGTGTTCTTTAAATGATTTTATTGGTCACTAAATATTTGAGTACTGTATATTCAGGTAATTTACAAAAATCACCCCCAAACAAGCAATGTGAACAGCAAGAACAGCAGCTACCATATGCCAGAGGAAAATGGAGATTCAACAGGATATAAATGGGCTAAAAATAGAACCTGATATCAAAGAATACACCTGTGTACAAATGGAAAGAACAAGGGGAACAGACAGGTCAATAGATACAACATGCTTAATTTGTTGACATGAAACAAACAAACAAAAGAAACACTGAGATTAAGATGCAGTCTTAGACTATGTGTATATTTTGGGATTAGTAGAATCTTTTTAAAAGTTTTACACTCTCTCAATTGTTTTAGTACTGCAAATTGAAACTGGAAAAAAAAAAGTTTGAAGTATACCTGTGGGAAGGAAAAGTGAGAACAAGCCATCTCTCTTCAAGTAACATCACCCTGTCCAAGTCTTAGGTAGGTCTCTAAACTTCCTAGTTTGCACCATTACTCATATCTTTGGGACTGCAACAGATCTCTAGCATATAACTTTGTCCATCCTTCTGTACTTTGGCAGGAAGGACTTTTGTTATTAATATTAGTATTAGTGTAGCACCTAAGAGTTTGAATCATCGACCAGGACCACGTTGTGCTAGGTGGTGTATAAACACAGAACAAAAGACTGTCCCCTGCCCCGGATAGTTTACAATCTATATACAGGTCTGTCGCATCTTACGCACATTTAACATGCGCGATTTCAGCTTTACGCGGTCAGCAAAAACAAAAACACACCAAAAAAAAGAAAGAAAAACAACAATTTTAATACTGTACTGGTAGTACGGGCGATTCCACCCGCCATTCAACTCAATGTAATTTTGACTATACGTGGTTTTCACTTTACGCACTAACCGCGGAACGTAACCCCCGCGTAAGATGAGACTCGCCTGTATAAGACAAGAGATGACAGATGCACACAGACACACAGGGGAGCACAAGACAATATTGGTTAGCATCACAGGCTGGCAGGCTAACCATTACCAAGATTTTTGTAGGTATCATGTTCAAAGGAGACTAAGGAGGGTTTTGAAAGAGGATAAGGAGTTAGTTTTGCAGATGTTTACAGTGAGATCCTTCCAAGCATGAAGGGCAGCATGGGAGAAAGGACAAAGATGCTCATTTGAAAATTTTACAAGTGGGAAATGGAGGCAGCATCGTGGACTGATCAGAGATAGGAGTCAACGTGTCGACAGTTAGAGAAGAGAGGTAGGGTGGAAACAGGCTGTGAAGTGTACTGAAAGAAAAAAATAAGCTGATTATGTCTGGCACGATAGAGAAGGTGGAAACTTGTATACAAAGAAGAGGGTGACAGTCAAAGTGATGGGCTAGGAAAGTGATCTTTGCAGCAGCAGCATTCTGAATGGATATGGGAGGGCCAAGACTGCATTTGTCAAGACCAGAGAGAACAATGTTGCAGTAATCAAGTTGCAAGGCAAGGAGAGCCTTGACGAGAGTTTCAGCGGCACAGATGGATAAGAAAGGCTGTATCTTAGAGATGTGATTCAGAAAGATTCTGCAAGGCTTAGACATAGCCTGGATGTGAGGACCTGGAGAGGTCTGAGTCAAAGATGACACGCAGGCTGCAGGCCTGCATGACAGGCAGGATGGTGGTGTTGTCCACAGTGATCAACAAAGGAACAGGAAGGGCAGGCAGTGGTAGGGATTAAGAGCTGTTTTAGCCATGTTGAGCTTGAGCTGCTAGACACCCACAAGCAGATGTCAGAGAGAGAGAGAGAGAGAGAGAGAGAGACCCTGAGATTTTAGTTTGAACAGGTGACAGGTCCAGAGTAGAGAGGCAGATCTGTGAATTGCCAGAATAGCAAGGGTAGCTGAACTTACATTTGCAGATAAGATTACCTAGAGATAAACTATAGAGGGAGAAGAGAAGGTGACCAAACAGAACCCTGTGGGACTCCAAAGAAAATTGGGGAAGAGGTGAAGAGGGACATACCAAAAAACAGTAAGAGGTAGGAGGAAAATGAGGAGAGAATAGCGTTATGGAAAACAAGATTTCAAGAAGAGCATAGTTGACAGTGCAGACAGGTCAAGGAGGATGAGAATGAAATGCTGGTTCTGAACTTTGCCAAGGAAGAGATCATAAACTTTAGTGACAGCTGTTTCAGTGAGGTAAAAGGAGTGCAAGCTGAATTGGAGAGGGTCTAGGATGGAACTGAGGGAAAGGAACTCTAGATAACTACACCTCTACCCAGATATAATGCGACCCAATATAACACGAATTCAGATATAACGCGGTAAAGCAGTGCTCCAGGGGGGCAGGGCTGCGCACTCCGGTGGATCAAAGCAAGTTCGATATAATGCAGTTTCACCTATAACGCAGTAAGATTTTTTGGCCTCCAAGGACAGCATTATATTGGGGTAGAGGTGTATTTTAAACTGCATGTTCTGAGCTTAGAGATGAAGAAGGCAGTGGGGTGGTAGCTGGAAAGGCAAGTACTGTCAAGGATGGGTTTGTTTTAAGATAAGAGAGACTTGTATTGAGGAGAAAAAAGTCACAAGAGCAGGAGCTTAAGGAGACAAGTAAGGGAAGGAGAGAGAGTGGGCACATGGGAGATCAGGAAATGGAATCAGATCACTGGGGCAAATGTAGGGGTTAGTCAAGGAGAGCAGATGAGAAACTTCTACATTAGTCACAGGGAAGAAGGGTGAAGAGACCTGTAGGAAAGGAAGACAAGACAAGCCGAGGGAAAAGGGAAGGTCACATCACATTTGTCCATTTTCTCTTGGAAGAAGTCAGTGAGATCCTGTTCAGAACGAAGCAGGAAGAGGGAAGGTTTAAGGAGTGAGTTACAGGTGCCTAAAAGGCAGCTGGCACTGCATATGTGAGATTCAATCTAGTTGTTTAACTAGGGCATTGCCAGGCCTGAAGTAGAGAACAAATTTGTAGTGAAGAAGCCAGCATGGTCCCTGGATTTCCACCACAGAGTCTCTTTAGCATGACAGGAAGAGTGGAGGAAAGATGTTGGGCATGAGCAAGGGCTGGGGGTTTTCAGGAAGACTTTGTGATGGGAGGGGGGTCAAAAAGAATCAAGGGTGGAAGAGAGTGAAGCATGGAGATAATCAACCACCATATCAATGGAAAGAAAGGGAAGAGAGGCAGGCAGGCAGGCAGATGGCTTAGAGCAGATCAGAAGTCATTAATGCTGATCAGAGTGGATAAAAAAAAAACATTTATTTAAATTATACGTTTTTCTTTTTAAAATAAACTTATTTAATGCTAATTCTGAATGTAATACAAAATATGTTAAGGCCTAAACTTACTATAATTTAGTTATAAATGTCAACTGTTTAGATAAAAGAAGTTTATGTATGTTTTCTTTAATAAAAAAAAAATTATATGCTGTTTTGTGTATTTGTTTAAATTCTAGTTACCATCCTAATGCAGCTTGACATAAATCATGAGCAAAAAGTTATTTCGTAAATAAGCAGAATATCATTCATTTTCTAACATTCTAACAATGTAGAAGTAATAATCTGAAAACATTAAGCTATATAATTACTTTAAAACGTATAGAATGATAGCATACCCTCCTATGTTGCAAAAAGGTGTACCAATCTAATGTAAAGGCTCTAATTAGTTGTAAATCAACATTTTAATGGCTATACAGTAGAACCTCAGAGTTATGAACACCTCAGGAATGGAGTTGTTTGCAACTCTGAAATGTTTGTAACTATGAACAAGACGTTAGGGTTGTCCTTTCAAAAGTTTACAACTGAACAGTGACTTAATACAGCTTTGAAACTTTACTACACAGAAGGAAAATGCTGCTTTTAATCATCTTAATTTAAATGAAACCAGGACAGAAACCGTTTCCTTATTTTGTCAAAAAAAATTAAACTTCCCCTTTTTCTGTAGTTTACGTTTAACGCAGTACTGAACTTTACTGTATTTGTTTTGGTCTCTGCTGCTCATAGACTCAGACTTTAAGGTCAGAAGGGACCATTATGATAGTCTAGTCTGACCTCCTGCACAACGCAGGCCACAGAATCTCACCCACCCACTCCTATATCAAACCCCTAACCTATGTCTGAGCTACTGAAGTCTTCAAATCGTGGTTTAAAGGACTTCAAGATGCAGAGAATCCTCCAGCAACTGACCCATGCCCCACACTGCAGGGGAAGGCGAAAAACCCCCATGGCCTCTGCCAATCTGCCCTTGAGAAAAATTCCTTCCCGACTCCAAATATGGCGATCAGCTAAACCCTGAGCATGTGGGCAAGACTCAGCCAGACTCCCAGGAAAGTATTCTCTGTAGTAATTCAGAACCCATCCCATTTAACATCCCATCACAGGCCATTGGGCATATTTACCGTTAATAGTCAAAGATCAATTAATTGCCACAATTAGGCTATCCCATCATACCATCCCCTCCATAAACTTATCAAGCTTAGTCTTGAAGCCAGATATGTCTTTTGCCCCCACTCCTCCCATTGGAAGGCTGTTCCAGAACTTCATTCCTGATGGTTAGAAACCTTCATCTAATTTCAAGTCTAAACTTCCTGATGGCCAGTTTATATCCATTTGTTCTTGTGTCCACATTCGTACTGAGCTTAAATAATTCCTCTCCCTCCCTGGTATTTATCCCTCTGATATATTTATAGAGAGCAATCATATCTCACCTCAGCCTTCTTTTGGTTAGGCTAAACAAGCCAAGCTCTTTGAGTCTCCTTTCATAAGACAGGTGTTCCATTCCTCGGATCATCCTAGTAGCCCTTCTCTGTACCTGTTCCAGTTTGAATTCATCCTTCTTAAACATGGGAGACCAGAACTGCACACAGTATTCCAGATGAGGTCTCACCAGTGTCTTGTAGAATGGTACTAACACCTTCTTATCTCCACTGGAAATACCTTGCCAGATGCATCCCAAGACCGCATTAGCTTTTTTCACGGCCATATCACATTGGCGGCTCATAGTCGTCCTGTGCTCAACCAATAATCCAAGGTCCTTCTCCTCTTCTGTTACTTCCAACTGATGTGTCCCCAGCTTATAACCAAAATTCTTGTTATTAATCCCTAAATGCATGACCTTGCACTTTTCACTATTAAATTTCATCCTATTACTTCAGTTTACAAGGTCATCCAGATCTTCCTGTATGATATCCCGGTCCTTCTCTGTATTGGCAATACCTCCCAGCTTTGTCTCATCCGCAAATTTTATTAGCGCATTCCCACTTTTTGTGCCAAGGTCAGTAATAAAAAGATTAAATAAGATTGGTCCCAAAACCAATCCCTGAGGAACTCCACTAATAATCTCCCTCCAGCCTGACAGTTCACCTTTCAGTATGATCCATTGTAGTCTCCCCTTTAACCAGTTCCTTATCCACCTTTCAATTTTCATATTGATCCCCATCTTTTCCAATTTAGCTAATAATTCCCCATGTGGAACCATATCAAATGCCTTACTGAAATGGAGGTAAATTAGATCCACTGTGTTTCCTTTGTCTAAAAACTCTGTTACCTTCTCAAAGAAGGAGATCAGGTTGGTTTGGCACGATCTAACTTTTGTAAAACCATGCTGTATTTTGTCCCAATTACCATTGACCTCAACGTCCTTAACTATTTGCTCCTTCAAATTTTTTTCCAAGACCTTGCATACTACAGATGTCAAACTAACAGGCCTGTAGTTAACCAGATCACTTTTTTTCTTAAAAATAGGAATTATGTTAGCAATTCTCCAGTCATACGGTACAACCCCTGAGTTTACAGATTCATTAAAGATTCTTGCTAATGGTCTTGCAATTTCATGTGCCAGTTCCTTTAATATTCTTGGATGAAGATTATCTGGGCCCCCCGATTTAGTCCCATTAAGCTGTTCGAGTTTGGCTTCTACCTCGGATGTGGTATTATCTACCTCATATCCTCATTCCCATTTGTCATCCTACCATTATCCCTAAGTTCCTCATTAGCCTCATTAAAGACGGAGGCCAAGTATTTGTTTAGATTTTGGGCCATGCCTTAACCTCCACTCCATCCTCAGTGTTTAGCGGTCCCACTTCTTTCTTTGTTTTCTTCTTATTTATATGGCTGCTGCCACACAGCGTACTTCCGGTTCCAAATGAGGTGTGTGGTTGACTAGTCAGTTTGTTACTCTGGTGTTCATAATTTTGAGATTCTACTATATTAACCAATAAGAATGCACCTTTCTTTTAAAAAATAAAGGAAGTACAAATGGAAACGTTGATTAAAATCATTTAAAATCAAAGCTTTCCACCTGGTGATTTATATTGCTGATTTAAAATCGCCTTGATTTAAAATCAATCCACCCTAATGCTAATAGGATGGGTGTCATAGAAAGCCCAAGTGACAGGGCATAAAAGTGGGAGTTGATGGGCAGTGCTGAAAGAGACCAGATGATGGTTGAAGACAAAGCAATCAGCAACAGTGAGAGATGGGTGTCTGCTTAATGGAGACCAAGTGAAGCACATAGCCCTCTTGGCAAGAAAGTAAGTTGAATTGGGGTAGGAGCAATGCAGCAGGTGCCCCAACGGGGCAGCTAAAACACATTGCCCCAGGGAGTGGGAAGAAGACTACTGTAAGCTTTTCAGAATAGAATGTCGTCTTACTGAACCTTGAAAGTCTTCATTAATGGAGATTCCAGAACCCCAGGTAAGAACAGGCTCTATTGTTTAGTGGTTATTGGGTTTAGAGCTTTTCTAAATACTTAACCTACTTAACCCTGCGGTCTTGCAAGCTCACTAGTTTTTGGTTGTAGCTTCCTGTCCTCTTTGCACCATCCCTTTATGTATTTGTAGAGTTAGGTCTCCCCTCACTCATTTTATCCACACTCCCCTCCCTTCCTGAATTCCTTGCACACCAAAACTCCTAAAGCAGGGGTTCTCAAACTTCATTGCACCATGACCCCCTTGTGACAACAAAAATTACTTCACAACCCCCAAAGGGGGGCTAAGGTCTGAGCCTGCCAGAGCCCCATTGCCCCAGATGAGGGGGGAGAGAGGGGGCGCACCAAAGCCTGAGCTCCACCGCTCTGGGCAGGGGGGCCAAAGCTGAAGCTCAAGGGCTTCCGCCCCTGTCACCTGAGCCCCGCCAGCCAGGGCGGAAGCCCTCGGGCTTTGGCCTGGGGCAGTGAGGCTCAGGCTTCAGCCCTGGGCCCCAGCAAGTCTAAGCCAGCCACACCATTCAAAAGGGGTCCCAACCCACTTTCGGGTCCGCTGTCCTAGAGACTTCAGGAGGAGCAACGCATGTACGATCAGGCCCGTAGCCCTTAAGGGAAAAAAAAAAAGTCAGTCTTACAATTTCTGCACTCACCACCTCCTATTACTAAAAGGAGTCGGGATGGATTTCTTGATAATTACCTGTTCTGTTCATTCCCTCTGGGGTACCTGGCACTGGCCACTGTCAGAAGACAGGATACTGGGCTAGATGGACCTTTCATCTGACCCAGTATGGCTGTTCTCAATTACCGATCTGTATTTTGAAAATACTCCTATGTATTATTTGTTATACATGACTATGAATACTTCTATATAAACACATGCATAATATGGTTCAATTTGTGACACTGCAGAGGAAACCAAGGTAAATCTCTGCCATTGATACCATTTATTTTTTAATTACTGAATTTATGGTGTAATATATTATGTCATTTCTTTGACAGAAAGCAGTTCGGCAAAAACAGTAATGTTTTCCACAACAGGAGTAATATAAAGCTTTCAAAAAAATTCATAGTCAGAGGTGGCAATTGTTTTAAATATTATCTTCACTAAGTATTTTACTATTAAAAGGTAAAATAGTACTATTTGTGGTAGCCGTCAGTTACACAGAAAATATACCTGCTAGGTACTATAAATTGCTATTTAGCACCACCACACCCTTTTATAGTAATTTTGCTCACAGAGAGTTTGAACATTACACATGCTGCTGCTAAGTCTTAAAACATTCAGTTTATGAAAAGACACCACTGTAACCTGGGACTCTCATGAATCCGAGACTCAAAATTTAACTTAGTTTCTATCATCTGTTAATAGGATTTGTGCTTTTATTTCCTCCCTCCCATTTTTGTTTGCTATTCCCATCTCCACTCTCAAATGCTTAGTATTTTTTTATTTTTATTTTTTAAAAAGAGACAGTGCCAACAACCCTGCAACAAGCTACTGACCCCAAGCAAATTTAGTTTTTCAGCATCAAATTTTATTATAAATAACAATGTTTTTAAATTATAAAAATATTCTGGTACTACTGTTCTTTTACCTTCTTTCCAACACACATCTCCCTCTTACTTTCCTGGCATGTCTTAAGTTACACCTAAATATAATCAAGACAAAAAGTTATTTGGCTTTTTGGAGAAGACCTCCCCCCTCCCCCCCCCCCCCAAAAAAAAAAAAAAAAAGAACAGGAGCAGAAAATATTCTTATCAGATTTATAAACTACATGCAAAGCAGGTTTCACAAAAATAAAATCTCATCTATAGGGGGATTCGTGAAGCTCTATAAAAGCTGGGGAATCGTACTGTCTAGTATAAAGCGCTATGAGTCTAACAGAAGAGCAGTCCTATAACTTTCTGTACAAATGCCATAATGAAGACCTGATAGTTACTCCCCTGTCAAAGCTAGAACAAGCTTTCCATCATAAGCTTCATTTTTTAAATCCTCCTAAGCCTCCTTACCCAAAATGTTTCATGAATGTCTTCAGACCCAGTGAGATTCTCCCCCTTGCCAATTACCCCAAACTTGAGGCTAATTAGACATAGCAAGTCTGGCAAATGGGAGGTCTTTTCATCTTAAGAAATGAGAATAACTTCTCTTACTATGTCAGCTCAAAAATGGCTTGGTCTGGAAATCTGAAGTTCTGTTCTGTTACCTGCAATGAGAACTAGCGTCCAAGTATTTTTCAAATAGTTGGGAAGTCAATTTTGGAGAAAGTCACTCACTGTAAAACTCCCAAAACTTTTCAAAACTGTTAAGTCCTGACAGAGGTTATGAACTCCTCTGTTTAAACTTTTGTTAACAAGACAGCTTCTAGCTCTTTGTGTTAAAGATACATTGAAAAGGAACACTGATTACTACGGTTGGCAGTTCACCAAGTTAATCTTTCCCTCAAAGTCATTCAGTTATTCATGGGCCTCCTGTACCACCCTCCTCCACATCCAGGAAGGAAAACATGTCAGCCACCAGAGCAGCCCGGTAGAGTTTCTGCTCCTGACTGAGAGCACCTATGCACACCCTTCCTATCATAAAGGGAGAGCAGATGGGGGAATCTTAGACCTCATCTTCAATTCAGTGACTCCTCCAGTGATTCTACTAAAAGACACCATGACCCACCAGTCCTTGAGCCAATGTCACTTTCCTTTCCACAGAGGTAACTGCATACTAACGTGCCTCAGCAGCAGTCATTTTCCACCCATTTATCCACTGACAACCAGTTGAGTAGTGGATAAGGAAGATGTAGTGGAGGAAATTCACCCTACTGATGGGTGAGCACATGATATTTAATCCCTTCTGTCAGGTAAAGAGTGGTATTGACAAAGGCAATTACTTCTTTAAAAATGTAGAGGTAAGAAGCCATTATACAGATACATTATCTTGTCACAGGAAAAACATTTAGGTGACTTCAGGTCACAGTTAGTAAAAAGAGAATGTATGCCAATAAAAAAAAGTACATAAATACTTACAAGATACTTTTTCACTAGCTTTTTGACCATAATTTTTTTAAAAAAAGTTTAAAAATGGAAACATAAAAGCCTCCAGTTACTATATTTCAAGTGGTATCTAAAAATTTCTCTACTTATAAGACCCCTTATACACAGACACGTGTATCTACCTCAACCCTCCCTCCCCAAAAACACACAAACCCCGAAATCCTGGAACTGCATGCAAATCTGATGCTGTCCTCTATTTTGACAGCAGATAGCGGAGTAGCACATCCATATGCTGATACACCTGTTTAAAGTGTCTTACAGTTTTAGTCAATGAAGTGGAGAGTTTCTATAGTTTTACCACTTATCAATCAGTTGGGTAGAAGGTGAGGATTATATGGCCAAAGTTACGTTTGCTTGCAGAATCTTAACTCTGCATTGTTTGGTCTCCTATTTATAAATATAACAATACTAATTTTTTACATAAACTATTTGCTTACAACTTCTACTCTGTTAGTGAAGTTGTCTGGAAGTAGTCACTAAAACCTTCAGAGAAAGTATACATACGGAGTACATATTTACATTTTTCTAATGACTACCCAAGAATGACCTATAAAGGTACTGTAACATTCCGTTCCTGTATGATGAACAAATATCAATGGTGGGCTTGCATACCAAGTCTCATTTGTATGAGAGTGAGTGAAAGTATTTTACAACTTGAAGCACTTAAGAATAAAAATGTGCAGCTACAGCATGATATTTTGCAGCTGCAAGATGTCAGGTCAGAGCTACAAACTCCAGTCTCTCTAATGATCTTTCTGGTATGAGGGGACAGCTCTATTATAATTAAAGACAGCAATATAAACTTGGCAATTCTCCCTATGTAAACTAGAGCTAATCAGACGGTAACACAAATTCCTGGCACTCCAACAGTTGCGTCAAAGCATATTTGAAGGAACTCAAGTCTTTCTTCTTGAAATTTTCGCTTACGAATAACTGTCCCAGAACAGCAATCAGCTGTCAGAAGAACCACCAAATCTGGACCAGGCATATTCTCCCACACAAACTCACAAGTCAAGAATGTCTTCAGAACAAGCTGTTCATCTGGGTGACTAATATTTCTACAATCTTGCTCATTTAAAAAAAAAAAATACATTTGTCTTTTAACACTTCATTTTCAACCACAGTAGTTACTGACACTGATTTAGGAGATGTCTACACTGCCATTAGAAGTGTGACAGCAGCACATGCAGACATCACCGAGCTAGCTTTGAGCTAGCTAGTTCAGGTACCAAAAGCAAAGAAGCTGCACCAGCAGCAGATGGCAGCATGGGCTAGCTGTCCAAGTACATACCCAGGGTCCCAGGCACAGGTGTATAGCCCATGCTGCCATGGCTTCACTGCTACTGTTACTTAAACTAGCTAGATCAAAGCTAGCTTGGACAGATGTACACTTGCTGTATCTCTGTCACTGGGGTGGTACAGACAGCTGTGTTAAGGTTAGAGAGGAAGGGGTAAAGACACAATACATATCACATATAACTTTTTCACCCCCCAAAAAGTGTGTGTTAAAATCAGCCTCTAAATCAACATAGTAGATTTTATAAGGTTGAGGAAATCAACCCAGGGCCAGAACAGATCTGTTGAACCAGGCCCTAAGTTAATACACTACTAAGATTGCACAAGAATGTTTGATTTTTAGAAAAATTGCTCTCTCATCCCCACCTCCTTCCATTACTCCCTAATTGGAGAACCTAACGTGTTGCAATGCAGACTGTAGCAGTCCATCACTGGAGAAGAGTTTCCAGCTGTTGCTAATATAATGTAACAAAGAATGCTGGAATCAAGCAGAAGATGAGAGGTATGTCTGATTGACCTAGACCAGACTCAAAACTGAATGACTTGTATGTCTGTGTCCATATGTATCCAATGCAAAATGGTTATTCCCACATCTGACTAGCTGATTCAAGAAGAATTTAATCATTTCTTTAAAATATAGCCTCAATCCACATAAAACTACAAATGAAGTCTCCTCTAATATTTCACAATGCAGAGTTTAATGACTCTCAGCTATTCACTACCTTTTCAGTTCTGGAGCTACTCCAGGCCAAGGTCAAACTCTCTCATTTATGCAACCACATGGCGACGGTGGGGGGGGGGGAGGCGGGGGAAGAAAAGAAGAGGGGGGGGGAGGGGAAAAAAAAAAAAAAAGTGTGTAGAAATCAGGTTCAAGCTCCTAATAAATACGTTCATCATTTACTAAAAAGACACTCCTCCTCCCTCTGCTCCCCCCTTCTCCTGCTTTCAAACTAGGACTCTATAAAAGGCACAAAGCCCCCTTCCAGTAAATAATTAATGCCCTTGCTCCCCTTAACTGTTAAGTATGAAAGAAAGCAGAGGTGTGTGTGTGTGTGTGCGCGCGCGTGTGTGTTTTTACATGTCCTGTATTTAGCAGATAGCTCGGTTTTGTATTTCATGTAACTCACCCCTCTATACAGCTTCAGGCTAGGGTCTTCAAAATGGGGCCTACAAGAGCTGGGCTTCCAAGTGGGGCTACAAAAGCCCTTTGACTTTGGAAATCCCAGCCCTCAGCCAATAAGGACACTGTTGGGTTAAAATTTAAGTTGTCAATATCATCATCATCATCATCTTGCAAAGGAATATTTTAGAACTTGTTTGCTTTTCATTATTCATGCCTTTGCTGCCTCACTCAGCTTGGACAGTAAAATTAGACTATTTATTTAGATTTAACATTTAAAAAACACAAGAACTCCAAGCACTCTGAATATAATTAGACCTACCGCAACAAAACACCCAGCAGCATAAATACTAGAATACAAATAAGTTAACTCTGCCAATCAGGAATATTAAGTAATCAAATGAAGATAAGTTAACTTAGGCAGCTGCCAAAATGGGAGGACTCCAGAAAAGCTCTCACCCCCAAATCACACCCAGGAACATACCCCTCCTTGTTCCCAGAAACCCTATCAGGCAAAGTAACTAGTCTGTGTATAGAGCCAATTTCCAATATTGATCCCCATGTATTAGCACTTTTTATTTCAGTAGCCGACTCTCAAGGAAAGATTGTTTTTAAATTGTGACAACTTATTTTGTAAAACAATTTTAAAGCCAAATCTAGAACTGAGCTGTATACTGTCTCCCTATTTTTCTTCCTTATGAAAGCAGTACCTTAGATTAATAAGTTACATTTCTTGTCATGTTTTCTCTACATTTCCACCACCACCAATGAAATTTCAGGTTTAATTAAAAATCCAATCAAGGAACCTTAAGCATTATAGGCCGAGAGAATTGAAGCCTAACACTTGACTCAACATCATTTCTCTGTCAATCTGCTGAGTCCACGTGCTTTACGCATTACTTTACAAAAGTAATACTGAAGAGTCTCCTCACCTGATGACCATGAAGAGTATACAGCAGCCTTCCTTCTAGTAAATCCAGAATTTTAAGGGTTGAATCATTGGAGGCAGTAATGAGGTAGTTTCCAGAGGGGTGAAAGGAAAGACAGTTTACCACAGCACTGTGCACTAGGGAAGAAAAAAAAAAAAATTATATATACATATTTACACACACACACACACACACACACACACACCCCCACCCCACCCAACGTCTAAAACCTATTTACACAATAAGTCGTCCCCGTCCCCCCCCCACACACACACACACACACACACACACACACCCTCCAATACTCTGTTATAATATGTTTAATGTGTTTTCTGATCATAATTTTCACATTATGCAGGAACTCTTTTCAAAGCATTCTACAATGAGGGTCATATTCAGGTCTGGGGAAGAGTAAGTTTTGCCAGTTACTCCAAAGCCCGGTTTGGCCCTATGCATTTTAGGTTTAAACCAAAAATTTGATCTGTACACCAAGGTTTTCTCTTACCAGTGAAAAGGGATTCTGAGTCAAAACTGAATATAAAACATTTTTCCACCGAGGCTCTACTTTTCTCAAATTCTAAGCCATCTTAAAATGAAGGCAAAACCTCAAAGCCTGCATCTCAGGGAGAATGTTAAGTAACACTTTTGTGGAAAAAAAAAAAAAAAAAAAATAAAATATGGAAAGTGGTTTTGTTTTGACTTGAAATTTTAACACAAGTGGCGTCTTCCTCCAAAATCTGCAGTCTTAGTTTAAGACACTTTGTAACAGAAGTACCAGCCATCTTGAAAACATATGTTTGATAGCGGCCCTATTTGAAGGTCTAGCATGAGATGTCTTTATAGTTTCAACAAAGCTCACCAAGATATTGAAAGTTTGTTAAAACAGTAAACAGTATTTGGGGAGTTTTAATTTTGATACATGCATGTCCAGTGATACAAGCCTTTCTACATGGGGACAGAGCCTAAGAGCAGTACTTAGAAGAATTAAAAAAAAACTTCAGGAAAAGTCTGAATAGCATTTTTTTTCAAACCTTCTGCAACAAAATGATCTCCTTATATTTATGTATTATAGCATAAATATGCTATTGAGCATATTTATTTGGGGGAACATTATGTGAAGTACTATATGTACAACTGCTTATGCATATGTGATATTACACGATACTAGTAACCACCACTTAAAGATGTTTTGAATATGAAGTCTAATTTGTCTCTTAGTTACACTATCTGGCTCCAAAATGTTCTAGTGCCTTGAATTTATGCTTTATTATAAAAAGAGACAAAGACTAAATTCTTAGTTTTTATTTCAATCCAAGTTGCACATTAAACTTACCTAGTCTTACTACAAACCACAGATAGAATTTTAAATGCATATAACACTTTGCATTATCATTAGATTGTAAAATCTGAAATAATCTTGTTAAGTTAACACAAAATGTAGATATTTTCCCTTAAACATTATTAACAGTTCTCACATCATCAACAATTCTTAAAGAGTCTTTCAAAAACTATGCAAAAGAAGATTCTTAATCCAACCCAGGTAACCTGGAAATGATTACTGCCTCAGGTAAACACTTAACCTTTTCATGTAATTGAAATAATGAATTTAATGCCATCATGTACATTACTTTCCCAACTGGTGGGCAGTGGGGGGGAGGGGGAAAAAACACAAACATTTCTGGAGACAAACTGATCCAGAGATCAAAAATAGAACAAATTTTTACTATAGATATTTTAGTTTGGCTCATGTCACAAGAATAGGGTTGTTAGTACAAGAACCAATCACAATGGGATAATATTTCACCAATAATTTTCTACTGCTAATGAAATGTATATACCTCCACACTCAGATCTATTATCCCCCACTCCATATATCCATTCAGTTAATGGACGTACATGTATTTTATCAAAGGAATAAGTTTCAGAACAGAATACTTTGACCAGAAATATGGTAGCCAACAGTGGATCCTTGGAAGCCCGGGACAGGAAATGAACTACTTCCAACTTCAACAAAGAGCATGGGAACTTTCTAGGGTGGAAGGAAACCATACAAACCCCACAGACAGGCAGCCACAGCTTTGGTGCCCAAGTACTTCTTGGCAACCTAAGCTCAGAGAAAGTTCCATCTGTCCTCCTCTGCCATCAATTATTGCTATTTATTATCTGTACTACCTTAGTGACTATGGACCAACTCATAGATCAGGGACACCACTGTTCTAGGCATTTACAAACACAGAACAAAAAGATGGATTGTAAGCCTCTTGGGGCAGGGACCAAGTATATAATGAGACAACAGATGGATATAGACAGAGGGAGGAATACTAACGATGAGGCAATACTGGTCAGCATTACAGGCAGTGGTCTCAGCAAACTAGCAGCATAATCATGGTCAAGTTTTTTGTAGGCTTCACAGCAAAGGAGTTTTGAGGAGGGATTTAAAGGTGGATGATGAAGTAGCTTTGCAGATACTAATGGGGAACACCTCCCAAGCATATCTGTCAGCATGGGAGAAAGCATACCAGATGTCTGAGAAGCTAACAAGTGAGTAGTAGGGGCTGGGATCATGGGCCAGTAGGAGGTGATCATCAATAGCTCAACTGCTTCCCATACCAGCTCCCACACCTCAAGAGATACTTACCACCACCACCTCCTCCCCCAAACCACTCACACTGAACTGGACAGCAAGAACTGTGATCCAACTCTATTTAATGCTGCAACTAGTGATACCAATAAATGGTAGAGGCAACAGGTGAAAGAGGAAGCCCCGTCACTGACTTGTCTATTTGCCATTCAAGGCTTAGAAGCGTGTATGGCCAATATTAGAGAGACAAGGTATCTCTCCAATATCCTGGGACCAACACTGTTACAACTACACTGCACATAGCCAATATCAACAGCCATTTATGATTAGGCCAGTACTAAGGTCATATGCACATCTCTTTTTGCAGATTTATCCTCTAAAATTGAGTCTCTGCAGTCTATAGGGTGAACTGTATAGTACTATAAGTACTGTGAACAAAATGTAAAGCATGAACTGTGACAATGGTGAGCCCATGGAGTACCAGAGATTAGTTAATATTATTTTAGCAGCCATTGACTAGAATATAAATTAAGATGGCCATAACATAACCTCAATAAAGGTGGTTTCCATTGTACATCTATTGTTCTATATTTTTTATCGTTTCTTTGTTCTTGATCAACTGTTCTAATAAAAAAATATAGTCATGTTACCAAAAAAAATGTGTAGGGCTGTTCCAGTAGACTAATGTAAGCACAATGTGAACTGACAAACTTTGGGCACTGCAGAGCCAGCAGAGTTTGCTGCTAAAGTACTGTAATCTGGGATCACCCCTGATCTGATGGCTTTCTCACAGATTCATGACTTAAAAAAAAAAAAAAAAGAGAAGAGAAATAATGGGAAAAACCGAAGGAAATCCAAAGGATTCTAAACTACTATTAGTAATACAACCTCTGTTCTCCCCTGCTGCAAATGATGCCTCCCCCTCCCCATGCCAAAAATTTAAACAAAAAACAAATGTGGAAAACAAATATTTTGGCAATGCACAATGTGATCAGGATAATTGTCCAGGGTACTTAACTCTATGAAATCTGCATTATTATACTATTTTTTGTGACCTAAAATGTACAATGTGATATAGTAATTTATTCCATTTATACTTATTACGTATGGAATAAATTACTATCAACCTTTATTATTAATTTGTATTGTGGTACCACCTAGGAGCCCCAGCCACGGACCAGACTCCATTGTGCAGATGCAAATAAACACAGAACAAAAAAAGTTGATCCCTGCCTCCAAGTGGCTCATATAGCATTAATCTAGTCCCCTAAATTATTCTGTTACTAGCCAGAACCCCCAAAGATACTTCTATTGACATCTCTGAGACTAATGCAAAATAACCAAGTACAAAGACAGATGGCGGACATGGAAAATGTCTTTCACTAGGCTACCTCTAATTATTTATGCAGTTGCTGTAACTAGACTGGTAAGAGATGTCACTATAACCTTATCCTGCTACCTAGAAGAGTAGTGCATCACGCCTAATACACATAACGGCTTCACACTAATAAAATGTTATGTCTGAGTAAATTCAGATAGTCATTCTGAAGAGTCCACTATTTACTCCTCCTAGATAATGAGGAATTGAAGGTTAAGTCATATCACTGGGATGCTAGTTTTCCTTATTTTGCAATATGGCATCAGATTTGCCCCACACAACAGGTCTGAACATATTAGTGAATTTCATACCAGTAATACGGCTATACAGACTTTTTATGGTTGATTTCCTGTACAGGAGTACTCTTCTCAGTGTAGTAGGTAAACAGTTCATTTGTCTGCTCATTGAGTATGTCCAGGTTATTTATAAGTTAGTTTATTGAGACACACTATAGAAAAGCAGAAAACAAATTGTAAAACCTTTAACTATCATTTACAAATTTGCAGTTGGAACAAAGTCATGGCAACAACAACAACAGACTAATCAGTGGTTGGGTAACAACCACAGCATTATTCACCTCTCTATCGGGGGGAAAAAACACTACTTATCAATTACAGCTCTTTAATCAATCCAATTTGACTCTTAAAATGGATTCCCTTGAAAATCAAACAAACGTGTCAGTTTCTTAACATGATTATATATTGAAGGAAAAGATGCCCTCTAGTGGAATTTAGTGATTTCATGGTTCTGTTCTTCTAAAAATATAATTTCATTTTCAAATGTGCGATATCTGTAACTTCTATCTAAATCATATTAATTAGGTATATAAATCCTTATGCAAGAAAGAGAGATACCCATTTGTATCTGCAAAGCAACTGGCATGACTTCACTGTGCCCATAACCATTGCAAGTTATTAGTTTTAATTTATTATTTCAATCTGACAGTTTGGTGTCTAATTAGGATTTATGCAGTAGCTGGTTTTACAAGATTTCAATAACAAAAGTGTAACAATAAAATGCCACTCAGGAAAAAGATACAGTTAAAATTCCAAGAGACAAAAATAATCCTGGCAGTCAAATGGCAACTAAGCCACACTGGACCCAGACAATTTAATCTCTCTAAATCATAAGCAGGAAGAGATCACTGTAGAGCCAAATAATGGTGTGGCTGGAAACACATGATGTATATCCTGCCACTGCATAAAAGCTGATAAGTAGTTTCAGATTGCCCTTTACCCTAGTTTAAGGATTTAAAAAGTTATGCCTGTTTTAACAGCAGAGGTTTTATATCCATTTCCAAGTTTCACTAATACTCACACAGTTTGGAGTAAACACTTCTCTCAATACACAGACAACTTTGCTAGTGGAGTTGTGGCCATCAGAAAGAATATACCCCCTTTACCTCAGACATTCATATTTGGTTTGTATTGAAATTCTTGGTTACAACTATAGTGTAACCAATAATATGGTGACATGCATGCACCATCCACAAGCATTCTGCACTGCACCTCTTCTAGAAGGTCTTTGTTTCCCTTAACATATGTTCATCAACATAACTGTTGATACATTGGAAAGGGCTCACAGAAGAGCCCAATAACAATTAAAGGATTGGAAAACATGCCTTATAGTGGAAGACTCAAGGAGTTCTATCTGTTTAGCTTAAAGAAAAAGTTAGGAGGGGACTTCATCACATTTAATAAGTATCAACATGCGAAACAGAAATTTAATAATAGAGGGCTCTTGATTCTAGCAAGCAAAGGTATAATGTGATCAAATGGCTGGAAGTTGAAGCTAGACAAATTCAGACTAGAAATAAGGTGCAATATTTTAACACAGAGTAATTAATCATAGGCACAACTTATCAAGGGTTGTGGTGGATTCTTCACCACTAGACATTTTAAAAATCACAACTGGATGTTTTCCTAAGAGATGTGTGTGATGCTCTGTACCTCAGGGGAACACCCTATACCCCCATGTTCATCTTTATAAAATGATTGTGTGGTATCCAATGCACAGTTTGTCATGTTGGGTGTCTTCGGAAGGGTCATGATGCACTGAGCATGGCTGTTACAATGATGTTATAGTAATTGTTACAGTAAGGTTATAGGTTATAATTTCATGTATATAGTTATGAGGCTGAAAACTTATCCTCGTGGCTTAAAGCAAGCCTGGGCAAAAACTCTCCAAGAACAGAGAGGCAGTTCACACCTCATCAGGGCATGCATGGGACAAACCCAGCCCAGCCTCACAGAAACAAAGGACGCTGGCCCAGGCAACAACAAAAGAATCTGTTAGACTCTTGAGTGAGTCACCCCCCTTCCTTTGGGTCAGTTTGGAAATGCAATGAGGTAATGCTCAACTGACTCTGAAGGGAGGCGGAGGGCAAAGCCAAGAGGGAAGAAAGGACATGATAAAAGGGAGAGACATTTGCCATGCTCTCTCTCTCCCCCACCTACATCTACAGACACCACACCAAGCGAATGAAGTGCTGATCAAAGGGAAGAGCCTGGCTGAAGAGCAATCAGCCAGCCTGTGGTGAGAAGCATCTAAGTTTGTAGGAACATTGAAAGTGTTAAGATCAGCTTAGAATGCGTTTTGCTTTTATTTCATTTGACCAAATCACTTAAAGTCTACCTTTATAATTAATAAATCTGTTTATTCTACCTGAAGCAGTGTGTTTCGTTCAAAGCGAGTCAGACACTCGCTTTGGGATAACAAGCCTGGTACATATCAATTTCTTCATTAAATTGACGAACTCATATAAGCTTGCAACGTCCAGCGGGCATAACTGGACACTGCAAGATGGAGGTTCCTAGGGTTATGTCTGGGACCGGAGATATTGGCTAGTGTCATTCGGTTGCACAATCCAAGGAGCAGCTTACATGCCAGAGGCTGTGCGTGAACAGCCCAGGAGTGGGGTTCTCACAGCAGAGCAGGGTAAGGCTGGTTCCCAGAGTCAAGGATTGGAGTGACCTAACAGATCACCAGTCCATACAACACCAGAGGGGAACATCACAATATGCTCTAGTGCAAACTGGAATTAATTCAAGGAAGTCCTGTGTCCTATGGCCTGTGTTATACAGGGAGTCACACTAGATGATCACAGGCCTTAAAAATCTATGAACAGTAAAAACGGCTCTATATATGCGTGATTACAGTTCTGAAGTTTGCAAACTGGCTCATTAAAACACTGCCACTAGGAAGGATTATTTACTAAAATGTGGTTAAGCAGGGACATGGTCACTAAACAAATGAGTGCAGCAGTCTCTGAAGGCTAACCCTAGGGACTATCTCATCACACTTAGACTACGAGGAGAACGTCATGTAGCTTTGAATTTCAGAAACCCTCAGAAAGAAAGGAAGGTACGTTCTCTTTAAAAAAAGAACAAACAAACAAAACAAAAAAAACACAGTGCTGCTGTTCACTTGCTTCCTTATGGTACCAAAGGACTATGACAGCCTCAGTGGCCTCTTTGCACACTTCCTGATTTACTATTGAACGTGTTCCTCTCAAAGCATTCATCTGTAACAAGAGTTTAAGCACATGCTTTTAGAGGTAGATATGAAGGAGGAGCTGGCTACTCAGGAGATGTGACAGGACAGCTCTGCTCTTTTGGCATTGCTACAGCTTTCCACACCTTTCAGCCATATGTACATTCACTATTTATTAATAATATAGGGAAGCTAGAGAATGATTAGTTCTCCCAGTCTGACTTATGTAAACAGATGCACAAAGCTGAAAACATTGTTGGGTAGGGAGATAGCACAGGCTATATAAAGACCAGAGGTGCCAACAGTTTAATTTAGAGCTGGCAAGTTTTATTTTCAACTTGTAAAGTGAGCAAGAATTCATTGCAAGCAATTTTTTTCCCCCTTTGCCTAGCCTCCTGAGGATCCAATTATTAGGTTAAACACCACAGTGGAAAAAAACAAAAGAAACAACTCTCTTAGGTCTGTAACTTACCTTGATAATGCTGAAGTAGTCTATTCATCCTAACATCCCACACCTTCACTGTGTTATCTGTACCAGCTGCAGCAATGCATGTACCACTGGGATGAAAATCCACATGATTCACAAACCTATAAAGAAAAATCCAACAGTTTAAACTTGGAGGGATCCCTTACAAGAAGGAGCATTACGGTATGTTAGTGAAATAATATGGGGGCAGGAAGAAATCTGACTTAAAGATGCTAAACACGGCTCAAGTCAACTAACATTTATCTTGTGCTTCTCTCACACCCTTAAGGCAGGATATGATATAGCACTATTTTATATATATTTGTATTAAAAAGAATTTGATGACAATTACATGAGTTTCAGAAGCAAACCTTCTGGAATTTTGTAGATTTAGATGTCTTAACATTAATTTTCAAAAGTTAATATTTAATAGAAGCAATTATTTTTTACTAAGATCACAGGAGTTCTTAATTGGTGCTTATGAGATACAACATGCAGCCATATCCTTTGAACACATTGTTGTTTAAAAAAAAAAAAAAAGTATAAAATCGATCCTTTAAGGTGCTTTGTAACTCTTGCTCCATTGATACAAGCAAGACATCGGATAACAAGAAAACTGACTGCCCTATTAGCATCCTTACATTGCGTCATATTAAGAATACCACCAAGAGCTTATATAGTGTTTTTCATCAAATTCTCAGATCTGTTGTGTGGAGGAACCATGTGTACTAAAAAGGCTTATGAAAAACAACAGTATTGTACCATGACATTAACGAGATCAGAATCAAAGGTCGTGACATTAAATACAACCTTAATGACAAATTCAGATGTTATCTTGAAACAAGAGAATTGTATGAAAGGGAAAACAAAAAGGCAGTATGCAGTTACTGGTCTATTGAGGAGGTGTGTGTCAAATGATGCCATGGAATCGGAACCTAGAAATCATGGGTTCTGGTCTCAGTTCGATCATTGACTTGTTCTATAACCTTGGACAAGTCCCTTAATCTTGTGGTGGTTCAGTTTCAACTATAAAATAGGTATAACACTTCCCCACCTCACAGACGACATGTAGGAGGTTTGATTAATTTTATGAATGGTTTAGAGAGCCTAGAATGAAAGGTACCGCACAAGTGCAAAGCATTATTGCAAAGACCTTTTAATTATTGAACTTTATTTTTATTGTGCTCTAAATTAATGAAGTTTTGGCAAATCTAGTGAAGAGAAGTGAGCTTCAAACCTCCTTAAGTTTCCTAGAACGAGAGAGAGTGTGTGTATGTATGTATGTATGTATGTATGTATTGGGGGTGGGAGGAGGCAAGAAGAGATGTGAAAAGTTTCATTTAATGTGGTTTTGTCCTCAGCAGAATGTGGCTAAAATGATTTCTAAGAACTGTTCTCATATCTAGGCCACTAGATGGATGTTAAAACATGTTTAGCTTCATTTACACTAACATCCATGTCACTTTCAAGCCCAGCAGTAAGGGATCTGGAAGGAATGGTTGGTGACTAAAGGTCATTTCTGTGTAGCTAGGATCTATGCGATTGTGCAGTCAGTCATGATTTAACCTCTGCCTAACAGTGAAAAAAGTGTGGCAGGCTCAAATAAGACAGCCTTGTGTGTCTTGCCCCTGTGCATTCTACTGGTACTCACCCACCGTGCTCACAAAAAGAATGTATACATTCTCTGCTGGTTTTATCCCATAGTTTGATAGTTTTATCATCGCTTGCAGAAGCTATTAGTCTTCCATCTGGAGAAAATCTAAAATAAATACAGGAGTTATAGCAAAGTTCAGAACTAACAAGAAGCTGGAGGGGATAGACAGTATGGGCTAGATCTGGATACCTTACTCATGGTAGGATACATCTTAGGGTTTGTCTACAGCAATATTTAGTTCACAGCATGCTGGGACGTAAATCCACCCCACACTAGCCTGCCATGCACTAAATGTCATTGTGGACCCTGCTGTTCTCTAGTGCACTTCGATCTACTCACATTTCAAAGCAGGGTAGATCAAAGTGCACTAGGGAATGGTTAGTGTGTAGCAGCAAGGTCCATGGACACTTAGCATATGGTAGATTTACACCCCAGCTTGCTGCAAATTAAATGTTCATGTACACAAGTACTTACTCTGAGTAGTCCCACTGATGTCAATACGACTACTTGAGGAGCAAGGGTAGCCGAATGCAGAGCTAAATCTGCAAAGCTGATTTCTATGATTACTGAGAAAAGCAACCTAAAAGGACTGAAATTATTGAACAGCATGCAGATAGATTAAATGACTCTTCAGAAAAAATGGTTAAACTGATTTCAGATCATCTATCCTACTTGTTTTCAAGTAAGGCTGTTTCAAGTGCTTCATTTCTAGGCCCTGCTTCGGACAATTTCTAGATTCACTACCAGTAGGAAAGGTAATTTATTTGTCCTCAAAATGACTATATTTCTGGTTAAGGCTGTTAGGAGAAGTTCAAAATAGACAACAGTAACTGTAGAAACACTATTTGACATTACCAGAAAAGTGCAACCTTAAGCCGCCCTCTCCAACAATGTCACGTAGGCAAGTAGTACCACGGAGATCGACACATCTACTCACATGCATAAATCTTTACAGGATTAAGGCTTTAGGTTGCAATGAAAGAATTACAGCCATGTGTATAACATAATGGGTGTGACGTTGCACTATATGATTTTATGAAAATATGCTGAGTGTGAATATAATGTAACTGGAATATGCTTCATGCAAAAGGTCTCATGTAAGGTATCATTACAAATCTTATAATCTACTGAGTGTGGTCATCCTGTTTGTATGTATCTATCATTCTTGTATCTGAAACTAGAATATGAAATATAACTCTGAGGGCCTACTGTAATTATGCAAAGTGTGGGCCAGTAACGGTGGTTTGGAATCTTGATGGCTCTCATCAACCAGGACAATTGACTGTGGATGGCTCTGTTTGCTTGCAGGCCTTCCTGTGAGTCAGGCTGGGAGGAATGAAGGCTTGGGGTCTCACAGGACATGTGACCATGTCACCTGGTACTGAAATCCATCTTAAACCTGGTGCTTTCCCATTTAGAAGGGGGGGGGAGGGGGAACCCCAGAGAGGAACAAAGGACTCCCCCCTTGTGCAAAAGTTATATAAGGGAGTGGAACAGAACAAAGGGGGCTGAGAAATCCCCTAGCTACCACCTGAGCTGGAACAAAGGCTGTACCAGGGGAAAGGATTGTGCCCAGACTAGGAAGGCATCCAGTCTGTGATAGAAGCTTATTGAAACATCTCTGAGGGTGAGATTATCTGTAATCACTTTCTTACTGTATTAGGCATAGGCTTGCGTGTTTTATTTTATTTTGCTTGGTAATTCACTTTGCTGTGTCTGTTATTACTTGGAACCACTTAAATCCTACTTTCTGTATTTAATACAATCACTTTTTACTTAACCCAGCGTATGTATTAATACCTGGGGGGGGACAAACAACTGTGCATATCCCTCTATCAGTGTTATAAAGGGCAAACAATTTATGAGTTTACCCTGTATAAGCTTTATACAGGGTAAAATGGATTTATTTGGGGTTTGGACCCCATTGGGAGCTGGGAATCAGTGTTAGAGACAGGAACACTTTTTAAGCTATTTTCAGTTAAGCCTGCAGCGTTTAGGGGACATCGTTCAGACCTGGTCTGGGTTTGCAGCACACAACCATGTCTGGCTCAAACTAGGCAAGGTTCTGGAGTCCCAAGCTGCCAGAAAAAACAGGTTAGAAGTAGTCTCAGCACATCAGTTGGCAAACCCAAAGTGGTTTCTGTGATCCAAGCCGTCACAATGGGGATAAACACTATTTCCAATATCCAATCAGGGTATGAAGAAGTGAAATAGGGCTGAAGTAACTAGACAGTTAGCTTTTCTTCTGAACAGAAAACACAAGAATGGCCATACTAGGTCAGACTAATGGCCCATCTAGCCCTGTAGCCGGTCTTCCAACAGCAACCAGTGCCAGATGCTTCAGAGGGAATGAATAGAACAGGGCAATTTATTGAGTGATCCCTGGATGGGGACCTCGTTCTTTTTTTAATCCAGTTATACTTTTTGCCTTCACAACATCCTCTGATAAGTTCCACAAGTTGACCTGTATGAAAAAGTACTTCCTTTTGTTTGTTTTCAACTTACTGCCTAAAAATTTCATTGACCCCTGATTCTTCCATAAGGTGAAGGAGTAAATAACACTTCCTTATCCACTTTCTCCACACCAAGTCACAATGTTATAGACCTTTATCATATCCCCTCTGAGGTTATATCTTTTCCAAGCTGAAAAGTCCCAGTCTTTTTAATCTCTCCTCCGACGGAAGCTTTTCCATACCCATAATCATTTTTGTTGCCTCTTTCTGTACCTTTTCCAATTCTAATCTATCTTTTTTGAAATGGGAAAAGCAAAATTGCACACAAGGTGTGGGAGTACCATGGATTTATATAGGGGCATTATGATATTTTCTGTCTTGTTATCTATCCCTTTCCTAATGGTCCATAACATGGTTAGCTTTTTTGACTGCTGCTGCACATTAAGATGTTTTCAAAGAACTATCCACAATGACTCCAAGATCTTTGAGTGACATCACCCTGTATAGAACCCATTGTGATATTACTCCATGTTTTTATAGAAAGATGCTTATGAGTGTGAATATAATGTAACTGGAATATGCTTTATGCAAAAGGTCTCTTGTAAGGTATCATTACAAAGCTTATGATCTACTGAGTGCATTCATCCTATTTGTTTGCATGTATTATTTCTATGTCTGGCGTTAGGAGAATAAGATATAAACTTGTATTACTCAGGTAAATATGTTAAGTGGAAGCCATTAAGGGGGCTTCAGAATCAATGAACTGTGAATGGTTTTGTTTACCTGTAAGCCTTCCTGTGTAAGTGTCTCACAGCTACTAGGTAATAAAGAAGGAGGTCTTACAGTGACACGAGACCATGTCACCTGGTACTGGAATCTATCTTAAACCTGGTGCTTTTCCATTTAAAAGGAGGAGTGGGAATCCAGGGAGACAAAAGATTCCCACCTTGTGCCAAAGATATAAAAGGGGGCTGCCAATCATGAGATTGTTACCACCTGAGCTGGAACTAACAAGAACCGTACCAGGGGAAAGGATTAGACCCATACTAAGAAGGAATCTAGTCTGTGAAAGAAGCTTATTAGAACATCTGAGGGTGAGATTTACCTGTATTCAGTTTCTTAAACGTATTAGGCTTAGACTTGCGGGTTTTGTTTTATTTTGCTTGGTAACTTACTTTATTCTGTCTGTTATTACTTGAAACCACTTGAGTCTTACTTTTTATACTTAATAAAATCACTTTTGTTCATTAACAAACCCAGAGTAAGTGATTAATAAACTGGGGGAGCAAACAGTTGTGCATCTCTCTCTATCAGTGTTATAGAGAGCAGACAATTTATGAGTTTACTCTATATACGCTTTATACAGAATAAAAACGGATTTATTTGGGGGCTTGGACCCATTGGGAGCTGGGTGTCTGAGTGCTGGAGACAGGAGTACTTGCTGAGCTGTTTTCAGTTAAGTCTGCAGCTTTGGCGGCATGGTTCAGACCCTGGGTCTGTGTTGCAGCAGGCTCAACAAGACAAGGTTCTGGAGTCCCAAGCCATCAGAGAAAATGGGCTCAGAGATAGTTTCAGCACATCAGGTGACAGTCCCAAGGGGGTCTCTGTGACAGAACCCATCACACCCATCATTTTTTATGTATGGTTAGGATTGTGTTATCCAGTGTGCATTACTTTGAATTTATCAAGATTGAATTTTATCTGCTATTTTGTTGCCCAGTCACCCAGTTTAAGATCCTTCTGTAACTCTTCACAGTCTGCTTTGGACTTGGTTATCTTGAGTAATTTTGTATTGTCTGCAACCATTGCCACCTCACTGTTAACCCCTTTTTCCAGATCATTTATGTAGGTGTTGAACAGCACCAGTCCCAGTACAGATTCTTGGGCGACCCAGTCATTTACCTCTCTCCAGTCTGAAAACTGACTGTTTATTCCTACCCTTTCTTTCCTATCTTTTAACCAGTTACTGATCCATGAAAGGACCTTCCCTCTTATCCCATGACTGTTTACTTTGCTTAAGAGCCTTTGGTGAGAGACCTTGTCAAAGTATTTCTGAAAGTCCAAGTACACTATATCCACTGGATCACCCTTGTCCACATGTTTGTTGATTCCCTCAAAGAATTCTAATAGATTGGTGAGGCATGATTTCCCTTTACAAAAGCCATGTCAACTCTTCCCCACTATATTGTATTCATCTATGTGTCTGATCATTCTGTTCTTTACTATAGTTTCAACCAATTTTCCTGGTACTGAAGTTAGGTTTACCAGCCTGTAATTGCCAGGATTGCATCTGGAGACTTTTTAAATCATGGGTGTTACATTAGCTATCCTCCAGTCAACTGTACCATGGTCGATTTAAAGGATAAGCTACATACCACAGTTAACAGTTCTGAACTCTTTGGTGAATACCATGTGGTCCTGGTGACTTATTGTTTAATTTATCAAGTTGTTCCAAAACCTACCTCTACTGACACCTCAGTCTGACAGTTCCTCAGATGCGTCACCTAAAAAGAATGTCTCAGGTGTGACAATCTCTCTCACATCCTCTGCAGTGAAGACTGAAGCAAAGAATTCATTTAGGTTCTCCACAATGGCCTAGGCTTCCTAGAATTCTCATTTAGCACCTCCATCATCCACTTGCTCCACTGATTGTTCGGTGGGCTTTGTCCTACTTCTGATGTACTTAAATTTAGCTGTTACTTTTTGTGTTTTTGCTAGCTGCTCTTTAAATTCTTTTTTAGCTGGCCTAATTATATTTTCTGACTTGACAGAATTTATGCTCCTATTTTCCTCAGTGGGATTTGACTTCCAATTTTTAAAGAATGCCTTTTTTCCTCTAACCACCTCTTTCACCCAGTTGTTTAGCCATGGTGGCATTTTTCTGGGTCCTAAAAAAACCCACAACCACACACAGTAAAAGGGTACACATAGTTTAAGCCTATATTATGGTGTTTTTAACGTTTCCATAGAGCTTGCAGGCATCCACTCGTGACTGTCCCTTTTAATTTCCTCTTTTTTTCTAGTTCCCTTTTTCAAGTTAAGTCAGTGGTTCTCAAACAGGGAGTCATAAGGCTATTAAATGGGGGGGTTGCAAACTGTCAGCCACCACTGCCAAACCGTACTTTGCCTCCAGCACTTATAATAGTGTTAAATATAAAAGTGTGTTTTAATGGGGGGGAGGGGTGTCACACTCAGAGACTTGCTGTGTGAAAGGGGTCACCAATGCAAAAGTTTGAGAACCACGGAGTTAAATGCTACTGTGGTCAGTTTCATGGGCATTCCGCCCCCCCACAAAGTATGTTAAATTTAATTACATTATGGTCACTATTACTGAGTGGTTCAGCTATATTCACCTCTACGACCAGATCCTGTGCACCATTTAGGACTAAATCAAGAATTGCCTCTCCCTTTGTGGGTTCCACGACTAGCTATTCCAAGAAGCAAATCATTAGCGGTGTCTAGAAACATTTATCTCTGCATCCCATCCTGAGATGACACATACCCACTCAACATGGGGACAGATGAAATCCCCCATTATTACGGGGTTCTCTGTTTTTTTGTAGCCTCTCTAATCTCCCTGAGCATTTCACAATCACCCTTATCATCTTGATCAGGTTACCAGCAGTATACTCCTACTGCTAGAGTCTTATTATTCAAGCACGCAATTTCCATCCATAGAAATTCTATTATACGGTTTGATTCATTTAAGATTGTTACTATAATTGACTTTATGCTTTTATACCCCCACATATACTGCCACTCCCCCACCAGTAAGACCTACTCTATCATTCCTATATTTTCTGTATAGTGGTTTTACCATGTCCTATAGCGGAACAATGGCAAAGTTCCCATGATGCCTATTATATCAATATCCTCATTTAATACCTCAAGTTCAACCATCTTACTATTTAGACTTCTTGTATTTGTATACAAGCATTTATAAAGTTTGTCAATATTTAGTTATCTGCCTTTCTTTGACTGTTTCTCTTCAGTTCCTACCTACTTCATCAACTTCTATCATCTCCTCTTTATTAGACTAGATAGTGTCCACTTTAATAAATCCGCCCCGCAGGGATGGGTCTGTCCAAATGGTGTGCACCTTCATACCTGTTGGCTTTCCCCCAGTCCTAGTTTAAGAACTCCACTACAAGCTTTTTAATTTTACATGCCAGAAATCTCGTTCCATATTGGTTTAGGTGGAGCCAGTCCTTCCTGCATCGACTCCTCCTTTCCCAAAAGATTCCCCAATTTCTAATAAACCTAAATCCCTCCTCCCGACACCAGTCTCAGACGACATTGAGACCCTGCTGTTTGACTATCAAACTGGCGCTGCACGTAGAACTGGAAGCATTTTAGAGAATGCCATCATGGAGGACTTAAAAATATCTATATCTATCTTACCTACTGCCCTAAATTCGGCCTCCAGGACCACTCTCCTATCTTTCCCTATGCCGTGTACCATGACTACTGGTTCCTCCCCAGCACTGCATACAAGTCTATCTAGGTATCTCAAGAGGTCTGCAACCTTTGCACCCAGCAGGCAATTCTCCATGCGGTTCTCCCAGTCATCACAAATCCAACTGCTAAAGAAAAAAAGTTTAGATGTTGCATTTACTTGGGGGTTGGGCAACAAGGATATATAGATCTCTATACCTGTTCAAAATTACTTCAGCTCAGGACTGATTTGAAGCATAAGGCTTTTGGTGTTGTTACACCAAAGCCACCTGCTGAATGCACTCTTTGTTTTAAGACATACACCACCACCGTTTTTTGCCAGCAGGTTGTACTTACTTGGCACAGCGAACCCAGTTTATGTGCTGGTTCAAGGAAAAGAGAAATTTCTGTCTGTGAACTGTCCATACTTTGACAGTTTTGTCATCAGAAGCTGTAACCAAGGACTGTCCATCACTGGAGAACTGAACGCTTCTTACAGTTGCCGTATGAGCCTTGAACACAGTAGATTCTCCTTTGCTGGGTAGAAAAAAAGAGTGAATGATTGTTTTAAGTTGCACAAGAGGCTAAGACACTATGTTCTAAACAGCCTGAAGCTTGTGTACACTAGACAGTGTTTCTAACCACTATTTCTATGGGTACCATATACATTTATGTTAGGAGGAAGTTGTTGACCTATCCTGAGCAGACAAGTGTTTAGGAACAATATAAAACATCGCACTAAAAGAAACTGCTCTGTTTGATTTTAGTTACTGGAGCCCATCCTAACTTGAGACAGTTTATGTTTGTGTTGTCTATAAAGAGGTAAGAAAAAGGACATGTTTTTAATTCGTGTAAATCAAATAGTCTGCTAAGAAGACTGTTTACATCAGTGATGCAAACCAGTATACAAAGACAAGAACAATAGTGGCTGAAATTCTGGGCTGGCATCAGGCCTTAATTGTCACTGCAACGAGGAAAAAGAAGGGCATAAAGGAGAGTTTCAATTATAGTCAGATAAACCATTGATACCAAATGGAAGTGTGTCTAATATTTATCACAAGATAACATTACAGCAAATACTTTTCCTACACAGCATCTTCTGAGAAATACATGACTTACTTTTAATCAGACATACCAGAAGTGGGACAAAATGAGACCAATTTAAAAACACAAACAAGCTACAGAATTTAATATTAAGTATCATTAGTTCTTCCTCTCGCCAACATTTTTCAAGTAGTGCAGAAGATATTGTTCTGGAAAACAAATACAAGACTGCAGTACAAAATTCTGAGAATTTCAAGATTCAATAGGTGCCTGGTAGGCTACCAGGCCTGCACCACTCCCTTGTGTGTGGGGGGGCTAGCCACAGCACAATGCTGAACGATCGAAGAGCTCAAGCCAAGAGCTGAATGAGAGAAGTGGTGGGGTTTTCTCATTAAAGATATTTAATGGACCAGCTCCCAAGTGCTGGAACTAGAAATCCAGGTTCTGTTACCAGATTCTTGAACCCTTGAATTCTAAGAGACATTGGGTGCTGCAGAAGGCATGCACTCAGGCCCTGGGAAGAGACAGATTTCTCTTATCTTTCAAGAGCAAACCCCCATTTGACTGGCTCCAAAATAAATCCCATCCAGTCCTAATCTGTCAGAAGACTAGTGGCCTCAAGTCTTAAAGGTTGACAAGGGAAAGGGAATTCTGGGTTCTGAAAGCTATATAGAATATCCCCTAGTTTTAAAGAGAGACTATTGGTAACTTTTTTTTTGCCAACTCAAAAAGCTTCAATTGGCATTTAAATTAAATAATAGTGTGAAGTGTTAAAATTTGTAAACATGGTCCAACAACAAATCTAAGACCCCAATTCTGTAATCTATTCCCTGCAGACAAATTCTGCACCCATATGAAGCCCCAGTTAATTCAAAGGGGGTCCATTTGCTGAGAACAGTTTGCAGGGGCCCCAAGTATTTTACCAAGAGGTCCTTTCTCCATCTAGTGCAGATCTCTGCTTCTTAGAAACCCCCCCCCCCCTTCCCCTTATCCACCAGGGAACTGATTGTAAGAGCTCACTGGTCACTCCTGAGAACCTCACAGGGCATTCAGCAGCCAGCCCTCCCGGGTGAGCCCACCCTTAATTCCCTGATCTTGCCATGCTTGCTTGATAATAAGATAAGGTCTCCAGACACGGTCACAATCATCATTGTAAACGCTCATAATAAGGGTAGAAAAAGTGTCTCATTGAGTTTAAATTCTTTATTTTACTATTTAAAAAAACCCTGGATTAGAGAACAGGATAAGTGGGATCAAGGAAGATCTGAAGAGGAAGGAATCTCAAAATGGATAAAATCCATGTGTTCAGAGTAAGACATGCAAATGTTAATTTGGTACTGAACATTTCTGAACTACCTACTTTCATTTTTAATGAAGTCAAGACCTTCTCACACAGTATAACACTAACAGCAATGCTACTAACCTTCATGTTTTGTTAAGTTACTCAAGACTATCCTTACTGCTTTTTAAGTTCTCCCCTCACTAAAGAGATTGCAGCATATTTGACTACATTTAATCAAGCTGTGAATTTAACACACTAAAGAGACATCTGACTTAATCTTGATATTTTCCTTGAATATAGTTCTAGAAGTTCAGTGACTGATAATACTAAACAAACACACAAAACAGTACTGAAATTTGCCACATAAGGAGCTGCCTCAAGACAGGCACAGGTGGAATAATTCCCTTTCCATTCTAGCTTACTTCTGAAATGGCAACCACACATACAGCTTCAATCACTGAACTAATATTTTCAAGGCACTGAGATTTAATCCAGCACAATTCATTTAAATTCAGTCTCCCCAGAAGATCTAGTCTTTCCACACAATTTACACATTCACTTCCAAGAACTCCAGTAAGTGGTGGTTTTTTTGTTGACTTCATTTTCAGGATTACACATCTTAGCAGCCAGGCTCTGGATGCAGAAGAAGAAACTGTCACTCCCTTTTTTCTGTCTAGATGGATGAACAATGAGGTTAAATTTTAATCAAATATAATTTATCTAGTGTCTTTAAATAATATAATATATTTTTATAATCAAGTGAGTCATATTTCTTCCAGGGAAGTTCTACTAAACAGAAGTTAACTATAACAAATTGCAATCTGCACATTTTCATCCTGCTTCAATGTAAGTGTAGCTTAACTTTATCCAATTTCATTGTAAAATGGATCTATTGTACAGCCATGGTGTCATTATGAAATGACAGTACCAGTACAATGGCACCTCCATATTAAAAGAAATTGAGATTTGCACTAAAAGCAGGGATTAAACTTTTGTTATATACGAATAATAGTGCATCTTCCCTAAATGTATTACTCACTCTGAGTACAGAACAAAAATTTAAAGAATTTACAAGAGAGCCTATTAGTTTATGAATAAAAGTTTTTTAAAATGAGTTTTGAGGCTGGGGGGGCAGCGTAATTTTTTTTTATTCTTCTAGCAAATAGATTCTGGATTTTTTAAAATCTGACTCACTTCTAGATTGTAACAAGAACTAGGGCACAGGCTAATTTAGGCTTACTATGTTAGCAAAAAAAATTAATACAATTACTGAGCCATAAACATTCCAACAAAAATAGAAATGATTAATTTTATAATATCTTCCCTGCTTCCTGGCTGCTGTGTTTAGTTTCAATTGCTAAAGAGTACAAACCAAACACCAATAAGAGAGACCCACCACGAGTCTGCTTCCCTCTCAGGGCCCAGACTCACTATTTCTTTATAGTCTTTAAACGAGGGCTACCATATGTCCGGATTTCCCTGGACATGTCCGACTTTTCGGTCGATAAATAGCCGTCCGGGACAGATTTTTAAAAATCTAAAAACATCCGGGATTTCCCCCCGGTCGGCTATTTATAGATAGAAAAGCAGCGGCCAAGCACCGCTGGGCACCCAAAGCCCCTTCCCGGCTCCCCCCATCCCCTGCAGCCTTACCATGCTGTCTGGCACGCAGCTGTCTTCCCCCTCCTCCCCTCCCCTGAACGCTCCGCCCCCTGCTCCTCCCCCTCCCCTGCTTCCCGCCAATCAGATCTTCGCAGGAAGTCTGAAAAGAAGCAGGGGCAGGCGGGAGGCAGCAGCAGCTAAGCTGGGGCGGGGGCCTCCGGGCCCCAGCAGCGCCAGCCGAGCACCTCCAGCCCGGCCCCAAACCCCACAACCCCGGCCAGAGCATAGCCCGATTCCTGGGCTCTTTAAAGCCGGCCCTGGTCAGGGGACAGGGAGGGGGGGTTGGATGGGTCGGGAGTTGGGGGGGGGCTGTCAGGGAGGCAGGGGTGTGGAGAGGGGTTGGGACAGTCAGGGACAGGGAGCAGGGGGGGTTAGATAGGTCTGGGGTTCTGGAGGGGCTGTCAGGGGGCAAGGGTGTGGAGAGGGGTCGAGGCAGGCAGGTAGTAGAGGGGGTTGGATGGGTCAGGAGTTCTGGGGGTCCTGTCGGGGGCAGGGAGCAGTTGGATAGGGCATGGGAGTCCCCGGGGGTCTGTCTGGGGGAGAGGGTGTGAATATGGGGTGGGGGTGTGGATAAGGGTTGGGACAGTCAGGGGACAGGTAGGGTCATAGGGCGTTCTCAGGAGGGGGCAGTCAGGGGACAAGAAGCAGGGCAGCTTAGATAAGCGGTGGGGTCCTAGGGGGCCGTTAGTGGCAGGGGTCCCAGGAGGGGGCAGTCAGGGGACAAGGAGCGGGGGGGGGGGGTTGGGGGTTCTGAGGGGGGCAATCAGGGGGTGGGAAGTGGGAGGGAGTGGATGGGGGCAGGGGCAGGGCTAGAGCAGGGCTCCTTCCCCCCCCAGTGTCCTCTTTTTTGCTTGTGGAAATATGGTAACCCTATTTAAACAGTAGCACTCCCCAGAAAGCCACCCTTCCCCAGCTCTCTGGGCTGGAATCCTCATGCTGGCTACCACATAAAGGGGAAGATCACTTCCCCAATTTAGTGAAAGAGGAGGGAGACATTCTCAGCTCCATAGAGAGGAGCAACAGATGTTACTTGTAGAAAAAGAAAAGTTGCAGACAGAAGCGTGATACGAGTCCATTTTGCACGCACGCCTTTGCCACTTACGGTGTATTTCAGTGGGATGAGTAGTAGATAGGCCTGCTCTGGGCTAACTAACATACTTCGAACATTTTAAAACAGCAGCACAGAGTCTGGATGGTTAGAGGAATGTTAAAAATAATGGTTAGCAGCTGCCAGACAAGCATCTCAAAGCACGTTACAAACATCAAACTAAGTCTTCTAATCTCCCAGTTAGGTAGGCCACCATCACAATTTTAGAAATGACGAAAACTGAGGCACAGAAAGGGTAAGGTCCCATGCAAGTCCATGACAGCATCAAAAATTTAGGTCTCCTGACTTCCAGGCCTTTGTTTTAGCCATATACCATCATTCTGCTATTAATGGGACAGGGAGTTATTAATCTTTAAGTCAACAATTAAAATTTAAAACCAGAGATCATGAAAAGTCACCCATTGTTTGGTGGACTACAACAAGCAAGTCAGAAATCCAATTCCTAGAACAGATGCCTATATTACAAAAACTGAGCACTGTATTTGTTAGTGCCAGAGCAAAGCTAAGGACTAATGATCCATGAAACATGAACTGGGAGGGACACCAGTAAGTAACTATTTAAGTACAGTATTACAGCTGTGTCAGGAAGTTTACGCTGATATTGTCTGTGCTGTACCTGATCTGTAGACAGAGGATTTCAGTCTCTAGGGCTAACAAGCTGGCATCTTCTCCAGGACTAAATTCACTTTATAGAAGAGTTCTATGCAGAATGGCTGTTGCATCACCTAATATTTTTTCCTTTAGCAAATAACGGATTCCCCAATCCCCACACTGGAGCACTCCTGCCAGTGGAAATCACACACCACAAACTTAACATAAAAGAGTTAGGAAGCAGGATATACTTACACATTTGGAACCCATAAACGGACAGTTTTGTCTCTGGAGCCTGAGGCCACCAGATGGCCAGAAGGTGAAAACTGAACACACATGACTGCATCTTTGTGACCCACAAAGCGATAGGCTCTCATTTGGGGTCTCATACTCCAGATCATCAAGCACGAATCCATAGAGCCACTTGCTAAATTTAGAGGAAAAAGACTCATTTAATATCTTCTCTGAGTACACTGGAACAAATATACACACTGAAGGGATCAGCACACAGATTTCAGCCCTTTCAAACACTGGTTCTCTCCACTGAATTAAGACCTTTGTTAACCCTGGGGCACCACTACACTTCTATATTTTATTGGCAATTCAAACCAATCATTCAGAATCACTTATTAATTGAAAGCAGGCATGGCAACCCAAGCTAAGAGTTAGTTCATGTAATTCTGTTATTGCACTAAACAAACAAAAAAGTACAAACATTGTAAGAGATATTCCAATAGAAGGCAATACACACATGTGCAGAGCCCCTAAGATTTGAGGCTCAGTGTCTCTTCATCGAAAGATTTTTTTCTGTTGGAGAGCAAACAGCAGTCACGACATTGCTTGGTTAATTATCCAAATGTAGATACACAAAGCAGACAAGTCCAGCAAGTTAGAGACATATAGAAAAAACACTTGTGACAGTGCTTTGTGCCCCAGGAACCCAGCTTTTCTATGGTTACACAGTTACCAACATATCCTTCTGAGGCACTGCTTCAGATGAATGTTCCCAGCCTTCTCTATGCCACTGACCCTGATGAAAGTGCAGCTTCCCCTACAGCCTGCCATGTTTTATATGTCCGTAGTGCAGTGGACACTTACTGTGACGTATAATGGCACTGATATTCAATGGCAACTTACAGAAAAATATTAGACAACAAACCTCTAAAATGGTGACAATTAAAATCTCTCTCCAAACTAATCCTACATTTAAACTACAGAAACTTTGTGGGAAAGGGGTTGATTTTTGTGGGGGGGGGTTTAAAGCAAAAAAACAAAAACAAAAACAAAAAACAAAACACCAGACAACTATGTGGTATAAAAATTTTAGCCTGCCAACAGACAAAAGCATCATCTTTATGTTCCTGTCAGAGCACCAAGTGGGACATATCTCCAGTGAACGTAAAACATGCCTAGAAAGAAAACAGATTAGTTTTTGATACTAGGTTTAGATGTTATAGTATCATAATCACAAGAAGATTTTAATTCATTTCAGTTGTGGCAAAGTACCAAATAGCTTTTGCTGGAAACATCCTTTTATTTCACAGTCATTTCAATACAAAAAAAGAATAGCTCTCTCCTTTCTTGGATAGGATTCAGGATTAACCTAGGTCAGTGTTTGTCAAACTGGGGTTGCCACTTGTGTAGGGAAAGCCCCTGGCGGGCCGGAACGGTTTGTTTACCTGCCCCGTCCGCAGGTCCAGCTGATCATGGCTCCCACTGGCCGCAGTTCGCTGCTCCAGGCCAATGGGAGCTACTGGAAGCGGCACAGGCCGAGGGACTTACTGGCCGCCTCTTCCAGCAGCCCCCATTGGCCTGCAGTGGTGAACCGCAGCCAATGGGAGCCGCGATTGGCCGGACCTGTGGACAGGGCAGATAAACAAACCAGCCCGGCTCACCAGGGGCTTTCCCTATACAAGTGGCAACCCCAGTTTGAGAAACAATGACCTAGACCCATTTCAGACAGGATGTTCCATTATTCATGTTCCTTTAAAGGGAAAAAATTCATACATTTCCATTCAGTGGCTTTTTGCCAGCAACATCTTTCCCTAAAAACTTTAGGATTAAAATAAAGAAGGCAGCTAAAAATATGTGGATTGAGGACAGGGCTGAGACTCTAGAGATATTAATTCTATTCCTAAGTATGCTACTGATTCACTGTATGATGAAGTTACTTAACTGCAGTACCACAATTTCCCTATCTATGAAATGGGGAAAATAGCACTTCACTATCTCTGTAAAGCACTCTGAGATATAAGCAGTATTTTGCAGTTTATTATTGGCGAGTCATTAATAGCATTGGGTAGGGTAAACACCCCAGTAAAATGGCATCAAATGAAAGCTCACTTCTTCAGCTTAAAAATATGAAGAATCAAATATAAAGGATGGGAAGTGTACAGGTTGCTTGAATATAGAGTAGCTGACTCAATATACCTGACTCAAATATTTTGAGTCTTCCTGCCTGCATTTTCATTCATAGAAGTGCTGTACGCACAGCACTTGCTATGTAGGACTGTAGCACTGCTCTTGCTCTGCAGTTGCTGGCCTGAACCTAAAAAGAAGCCAGAGCAAGGGAAGGGAGACAGGAAACAAAACAAGAACAAAGGAGCCACTGAGAAACAAAAGGGAAACAGGGTAGGAGGGAGTGGTAATTAAGAGAATATGCTTAACTTTGATAGTCCCTAATTTTCAGAGCAAAGGGTTATGTGGGTTACCAGGATCCTGATAAGGGATACTGAAATATGCTTTCTGACCACCTATTGGACTACTGAATTTCAAGGTGCTTAGCCCTGCTGTATCTGTATGTGTCTACTGGGCACCTCTGTTCACCACCTCTGCAACAGACATAGCAATTCTCTCCCGTACTAAAAAGCACAGTGGGCCTCAATGTAAGTAGTAGGCCAATGGATAACTGTCAATTTCTATTCGGTTCTCAGGAAAGACAACTGATTACAATGCATTGCATTGTATTAATGGACAGTAGAAGGAAAACAAGCCTTGGTTTAATCACACCAAGTAAAAGTGAAGTTTTACCATACAGTGGTTTCAGAATAAAGTGAGGCACACAAATATGCAAGACACAGTGTAACACTCAATGCTCCTTGCGACTTTGCCAGGATAAACACGCACACACTTAAAAATGCCATTTCTAGAATTTAAGCAAAAATGTGGGCCTTTCAGCCTTGAAAATAACTCTTCAGTGATCTACAAGTGATTATTTCTGAGCCTGTTTTGTAACTCAGCAGCTCTTTTAATTACATGGAAAAAAGAAGAGACTTGTCAGGTGACTGTCAGAACATAAAAAGATAATTTACCCAATTGCTTCTTATTGAGACTGAAATCCACACTAGTGATGGCATCTCGATGGCCTTTAAAGTGTTTCTCCAGAGATGGGTCCTCCTGAAAGACAATAAAATTTAAAGAATATAGGCTAATGTTAATAGAATATCAGAGTTGGAAGGGCCCTCAGGAGATCATCTAGTCCAACCCCCTGCTCAAAGCAGGGCCAATCCCCAGACAAATTTTTGCCACAGTTCCCTAAACAGCCCCCTCAAGGGCTGAACTCACAACCCTGGGTTTAGTAGGCTAATGCTGAAACCACTGAGTTATTAATAGGGACCTTAGCACAATAAAAAAAATTACATATTTTTATGACAAGGCTTGGCAATTTCCCCACCCTAAAATATTCAAGGCCAGATTTCCAAAAAGAATAGCCCAGCACGGTGATAAAACAGTATGCGTGCAACTGCTTGTATAATTATGCATATAATTACAGAAACAGTACATGCAGCTAGTCAGTTGCACATCAAAGGAAAGGTGTGGGGGAAGGACAAAGAAGCAGCAGAACAGAAAGATCAGAAATAGCAGCAGGGTAGCTAGAACATCGTTATCTCACATCATTTGTATGCTTAATGAGATTTGTGAGACACCAGACATTGGTGGCCAACTACCAAAGTATATTTTTTTAGCCCACGAGGCTACAAAGCAATAAACCTAGTTGCAAAAGACACCTCCAAAAAGTGCGGGTGATTTCACTAAGAATTCATAAAAATAGTTTTGGTTTTTAAAACGCCAGCAGGGAAATCCCCACGGATCCAGTTACTGCACGTCTCCCTCCCTGTGCCTAACCCAATCGGCCCCTAGCTCAGAAAGGAAAGTGTTAGCGCTCCTTTGCAAACGGATTGGGGGCTGCATCGAGCACCCCACAAGGCCACACAACAAAACTCAAAGGCCCTGTCCCGCAGCTCGGCCAGGCTTCAGGATCCTGCAGGGAAGTACCCGGCAAACCTCCCCCGGAGAACGGCCACCACCTACGGGGAGCGGGGGGGAGCAGAGCCGCGGGGCGGGCGGGCTCTGCGGTTAGCAATGACTTTTTGCAATAGTAACAGGGCTGCAACACCCCTCCCTTAGCCCCTGGCCCCACCCAGCCCCGGCAAACTTAGCCCCCCCGGCCCCACCCTCCCACAAACTTAGCCCCCGACCCCACTCCCAGCGTCCCGGCCCCTACCAGGCCGGCGGCAGCTGCGGCCATGGCGTGAGGCGGGAGCTGCCGGGCCTGTCGCTCTGGCCGCGGCGCAGGTTCAGTTTCCGCGCCTCCCGGGCCGCCTTAGTAACGGCGTCAGGCCCTTAAAGGGAAGGCCGGGCATCGCCTCCGACAGGAAAAGCGGCCCGGGGCTCGCTTGGCGTCATGCCGGGGCGGGGAACATGGGCGCGCTCGCTCCTGCTGGGTGCGTGCACACTCGTTCTTACACACTCAGTTCCTTCAGCTGTGCACACTTCTGCTGTCTGACACACATACTGTTCACGTGTAGACGTTCATACACACACACTTCACATGTGCACACATGCAATTCACACATTACTCCTGAGGCCTTCTATGCCAAAAAATAAAAATTCTGCACCAAGAAATTAAAAATTCTGGGCACAATATTTTAAAATTCTGCAAGTTTTATTTGTCAATAAATAAATGCAGATGTTCCAGCATGGCAGTGGGGAGCACAGGCCACTGGCTGCATGAAGGTGGGAGCTCAGCCTGCAGACACCACATCCTGGGGACATAGACTCACTGGTGAGGCTGCATCCGACCTTGACACGGCACAAGGCCTGGGCCTGCCCCTCTGTGCCAGGCGCACCAGGTGTGGGGCAGGCAGGATCCAAATGTGGAGGGGCTCAGTGTGGGGTGAAAGGATTCTGTGTGGGACAATCTGGGCGCAAGCAGCTCAGTGGGGAGGTTAGGCAGGTTGCCAACTTTCTAATTGAACAAAACCAACACCCTAGTCCCACCCCTTCCCTGAGGCCATGCTTCTTGTCCCACCCCTTCCCCAAGACCATGCCCCCCATTCACTACATTCCCCCTCCCTCCATGGCTCACTCTTCCCCACCCTCACTCACTTTCACTGGGCTGGGGTGGGGGTTGGGGTGTGGGAGGGGGTGAGGGCTCTAACTGGGGGTGAGGGCTCTGGGGTGGGGCCAGAAATGAGGGGTTTGGGATGTGGGAGGGGACTCCGGGCTGGGGCAGGGGGTTGGGGTGAGGAGGGGGTGAGGGCTCCATCTGGGGGTGCAGTTCCTGGAGTGGGGCCAGGGATAAGGGGCTTGGGGTGCAGCAGGGTGATCCAGGCTGGCAGTGGGGCAGAGGGGTTCAGGGTGTGGGAGGGGTCTCTGGGTTGGGGCACGGGGTTGGGGTGCAGGGGAAGGTGAGGCTCTGTACTGGGGTGCAGGCTCTGGAGTGGGGCTGGGGATGAGAGGTTTGGGGTGCAGAAGGGGGCTCTGGGTTGGGAGGGCTCAGGGCTGGGGCAGGGGGTTGGGGTTTGGGGTTGAGGCATGGGCTTACCTCCAGCGGCTCCTGGTCAGCAGCACAGCGGAGGAGTTAAGGCAGGCTTCCTGCCTGTCCTGACTCCACGCTGTGCCCCGGAAGCGGCCAGCAGGTCCAGCTCCTAGGGCGGAGGTGCAGCAGGCGGCTCTGCGTGCTGCTCTTGCCCACAGACACTGCCCCCATAGCTCCCATTGGCCACGGTTCCTGGCCAATGGGAGTGTGGAGCCGGTGCTCGGGGCGGGGGTAGCACACGGAGCTCCATGGCCCCCCCGCTTAGGAGCCGGACCTGCTGGCCGCTTTCAGGGCACAGCGCGGTGCCAGGACAGGTAGGGACTAGCCTGTCTTAGCCCCGCAACACCACCGACCGGACTTTTAATGGCACATGCACATTTGCACACACACACCAGAGCCATTTCAGCTGGTGCTTCCCTCTAACTGTGCTCCCAATTGCCACTGCCTCCCAGTTCCCTTGCCTGTATGCCATGCTGTGTGCTGCCCCTACCCTGGTCTAGCTCTGCAACAGGCAGGGAGCTCTTAGCCCCTGTGTGGGGACCCAAAAGCCTTCAGCTCCCCAGCATGCAAGAAATCACGCTTACTAACCTGAAGGGACCACTTCTGGTAGCAGGAGGACAATTCACATCTCATCTACGTGAGGGATGTTTCTTAGTTATAGCCACCAATGCAGCTGAAATAATAGCATCTAGGTCTGATATAGCACTTTTCATCTGCAGCTCTCAAAGGAAACCCCTAGAGTGGACAGATAAACCCTACAACCTGGGATTTACATTGGTGCCATTTACCCTGGTTTCGCTCACGGCTCCTGCATGGATGCAAATCATGACTTAGAATGGTTTTGCATGTCGGCGCTAGAGGTTTGCAGTGATGTGAATACACCAGGGTCTGCTCACCATTGGATGAAATCCCCAAGTAGAGCTAGCTGTCAATTTGTTGGAAAATTTCAATTTACCTGCAAATTTTTGATTTTCCATCTTAAAAATCCAAAATGATGGAGGCTGACTGCCAGCCAAGTAGGTCTTGCCAATTTCACTTTCTGCAAGCAGGAAGAAAGTGAAATTGACAAGAAGCCTCCAGGAGAACAGCTGCAAAGGCAACAAATTCTTTTCTGAGAGAACCCAAATGGATTTTTTCTGGAAATTTTGTCATTTTTGACATTTGCCCTGATTCAGGATGAATATTTTTTCAAAAACATAATTTTTTTTATGGGACGGTATTTTCATTTTCTGGCCAGCTGTATCCCCAGTGTCAGAAAAGTCTTCAGATTCCAGCCCCTGAAGCCCTGGGGCTCTCTGCTGAGATTGCCTAGAGAAGGCTCCAATGGTGGTGTTGGCTTTAGTGAGATAGACACTTTTCCACCAGACAGCCTCCCCCAGTAACATTCAATCACTAGTAATTTTAGCCAAAACCAATTCTCTAGGGATGAAAAGCTCTATACCTCATTGCCAATCCAATGGGCCATCCAGATTGCCATTTTGTTTTGGAAATCATCAGCCAGACCTGATTAGGACAGCCATCTGTGTCATTTTGAGGGCAGAGATACAGATTCACATTACTAGATGCTGCCACGCAGCTGAGCTCAAAAAGTTCCCAGATCATTAGCTTTGGGGGGGGGGAAATCTGCATTGCTTCAAGAACGGAGCTTCAGCCAGTATTTCATGTGTCTAAAGAGTGTGGTTCATGAAGCCAGATCTGCAAGCACTTACTAAGCAGCAGAGATAGTGCTTACCACTGCGAGTAACTTTATTGATGTCAGCACTTACACATAAGCATTTTTGCAGGGTCCGTCCCCTATTATAGTTTAAAACTGTTCTATGAAGCAAGGAGTGTGTCTGCCTCAGTGTTCTGTTTACACTGATGATGCTCCATAATAATATTATTGTCATGTACTTCTTGTACATGGTAGGGTGCAGGTCAGGCTCTTGTACCAGATATGCACTGATTAAAGGGCTTCCTTTGTAGAGAGATACATCAGATACTCCTGGGGAAATTCTGCACCACTGTGCGCATGCATAATTAATAAGCTGTGCATACTTTTAATTTTTTGTTGCTGCAATTCCACATTTTGCCCACCAGATGGCACTGTAGTGATAGAACAGAGCAGCAGCTCCTGGTCAGCTAGGGAAGAGGAAGAGCCTGCATTCTTCACAGTGCCTGTCAGGCCAGGTCAGGGGACAGGGGCTCTGGGGAGACAGACAGTGTGGGGCTGCTGGTGGGAGGTTACAGACAGGGGTTCATAAGGGCTAGTTGGGGAGGACAGACTGGGGCAGAGGCTGAATGGGAGTGGAGGCACAGGGTCACAGGAGGGAGGGAGGTGCAAGGCCAGATGGGGAGGGGATGCAGAGCTACTTTGGGACAGGGGGTGGCTGAGTGGGGGCACAGGGACACATGGGGGCAGGGCTGGGGGGGGCAGGGCCACACAGGGACAGAGCAGTGGCTGAGTAGGGACACAGAGACACATGGGACAGGGGGAGGGGGTGCAGGGCCACATAGGGATGGGGAGTGTCTGAGTGAGGGTGCAGGGACACGAGGACAGGGGGTGTAAAGACACATGGGGGTTCAGGGACACATGGAGACAGGGGCAGATGTGCCTGACTGAGGCTAGGGGTCAGCCAGGGTCTGCATGGGGGAAGCTACCTAACAATCCCTCCATGCACCCCCTGCAAAAAACCTGTTCCATACTTTTCCCACCTATACCCAACAACCCTCCAAGTTCACACCCAGGCTCCTTCCCAGCAATCCCTCTCCCTCAGCTCTTTCATTACCCAACTCCCCCAAGCCCTTGCACTGCTTCTGAGGGGTGTGGGAAATACAGTTTTGTATTGTAGTTTACTGTATATACTTGTTCATAAGCCAAATTTTTTAGTAAAAAAGGGAAGCATCAGAGAAGGGGGTCGGCTTATGAACAGGTATAGAGAGGGAGAGGTGGAACCAGTGGTGAGATGGTTGTTAAATTTAGACGCCAGTGTAGAACCGGTTCCTAAAGGGGCAGGCGGGTGAGCAAACTCCGGCCCGCGGGACCGTCCTGCCCGGCCCGCCTGAGCTTCCAGCTGGGGAGGCTCCCCCGGCCCCTCCCCCTTGCAGAGCCCCAGCGTGCTCTGGGCAGCTCTGCAACTCCTGCCGCTTTGAGCGGCATGGCAAGGGGGTGGGGCTGTGAGCTCCAGCGGCTGCGCGGCATCCTTACACAGCAGCATGGTAAGGGGGCTCAGCCGGGGCTGGGAAGAGGGGTTGGATAAGGGGCAGGGAGCGGTTGGAGGGGGCAGAGGCTCTGATGGGGGGCAGTCAGGGGCCGGGGAACGGGGGGAGATGGGTAGGCGTGGGAGTTCTGGGGGTCTGTCGGGGTGGTGGTGGATGGGGTCAGGGCAGTCAGGGGACAGGGAGCGGGGCGAGTTGGGTAGGGGGTGGGGTCCTGGGGGGCAGTTAGGGTGGGGGGTCTCGGGAAGGGGTTGTCAGGGGACAAAGAGCGGGGGGAGTTGAGGGCCGTTGATGGGTTGCGGGTTCTGAGGGGGGCAGGACCTGGGTTGGGGTCGGATGGGTGCGGGGGGGAGGGGGGGGAGACAGGCACGTGGGGCTTGTACTCACCGCATGGTTCCCTACCAGGTCTTTGGTGGCACTTCAGCGGCAGTGCGGGGGGTCTTCACTCACTCCGGGTGAAGTACCTGCCGCCAAAATGCTGCCGAAAACCCGGAGCAAGTGAAGACACACACACACCCCTGCCACCAAAGTATCAGGGGGTAGCCGTGTTAGTCTGTATCTACAAAAACAACAAAGAGTCTGGTGGCACCTTAAAGACTAACAGATTTATGTGGGCATAAGCTTAAGAAACTCTTTGTTGTTTTTGCCACCAAAGTGCCGCCGAGGATTCGGTAGGGAACCGGTTCTTAGGATTTTGGGAGCTCATCACTGGGTGGGACACAGCCCCTCCCCCTAACAGAGGAGGCAAGGAGAGGCAGCACAGCCAGCAGAGCCAAAAGGGAAGAGGCAGGGCCAGAGTCTCTCCGCTTCTGGCCATGCTGCTCTCTCCCCAGACTCCAAAGCAGCTGCAGTTCCGGGGCTGGCATGCTGCGGCCGCGCCACCTGGCCCTGCTTGCTGGAGCACGCAGGGCTGGTGCAAGGATATTTTGCGACCTAGGGGAAACTTCCACGTTGTCCCCCCGTGACGTTGTGCAGTCTATATGGTTTTATAAAAACTTGATAATAAGTCAATATAATGTAACTGGGATAGTTTCAGAGAAAATATGGTAATAAGTGAATATAACATAACTGGGATATGCTTCATGCAAAAGGTCTCTCGTAAGGTATCATTACAAAGCTTATAATCTACTGAGTATGATCATCTGATTTGTATAAATGTACCACTCTTGTATCTAAAACTAGAAATATAAAATGTAACTCTGAGGGCCTATTGTAATTATGTAAAGTGTGGGCCATTAATGATGGTTTGGAATCTCGATGACTCCCATTAACCAGGACCATTGTCTGCAGATGGTTGCGTTTACCTGTTAGTCTTCCTGTATACATGTGTGCTAGCAAGTGGGCAATGAAGTCTTGCAGTGACATGTGATCACGTCACCTGAACTGGAATCCATCTTTAACCTGGTGCTTTTCCAGTGAGGGGGGGTGGAAACCCAGAGGGACAAAGGGTTCCCGCCTTATGCAAAAGATATATAAAGGGGTGGAACAGAACAAAGGGGAGAGAGGAGCCATCATGAAGAATCCCCTAGCTATCACCTGAGCTGGAACAAGAGCTGTACCAGGGGAAAGAATTGTGCCCAGGTCTGGAAGGTGTCCAGTCTGAGAGAAACTTACTGAAGCATCTCTGAGGGTGAGATTATCTGTATTTAGTTTGATTAGACATAGATTTGCGCATTTTATTTTATTTTGCTTGGTGACTTACTTTGTTCTGTCTGTTACTACTTGGAACCACTTAAATCCTACTGTCTGTATTTAATAAAATCACTTTTTATTTAGTAATTTACTCAGAGTATGTATTAATACCTGGGGGAGCAAACAGCTGTGTATATCTCTCTATCAGTGTTATAGAGGGCAAACAATTTAGCTTTAGCATAAGCTTTATGCAGGGTAAAACGGATTTATCTGGGTTTAGCCCCCATTGGGAGTTGGGCATCTGAGTGCTAAAGACAAGCACACTTCTGGGAGCTGTTTTCAGGTAAACTTGCAGCTTTGGGGCAAGTGATTCAGACCCTGGGTCTGTGTTGCAGCAGACGGGAGTATCTGGCTCAGTAAGACAGGGTGCTGGAGTCCTGAGTTGGCAGGGAAAACAGGAACAGGGGTAGTCTTGGCACATCGGGTGGCAGCTCCCAAGGGGATTTCTGTGATCCAGCCCGTCACACCCCACACCCCCCATAACATCGGTTCATTGAGGGGCAAATCCCAACGAGCCTTTATAGACCCCAGGGGCCAGCCATGTCCAGGGGCTGCTCCCCAGACCAGGTTCCCCCCTCCCCGCCCCTTGAACTCCCCTGGAAGGTGCCCAGCCCCCCCGCAAGCCCTCCCCACCCAACCCGGCGGCCCCCGCCCTGAGTCCACTCACTGGGCCGCTGCAGCAGCTTGGCAGGGAGGAGCTGCCTTCTGGGGGCTCCTGCAGCAGATGCATGTGGGCAGAGGCCCCCATGCACCCCCCTGGTTCCCCCCTCTCTGCGCTGGGGCTCTGTGGCTCCCGGGAGTGTGAGCTGCTGCCGCCCCTCCCCCTCCCAGAGCAGTCTCAGTGCCCCTTGCTCCAGCGGCTGCTCACATGCCCGGGAGCCGCAGAGCCCGAGAGTGGCGAGGGGGGAGTTGGGAGGGTGCACGGGAGCCTCCGCCCACATGCATCTGCTGCAGTCTGCAGGTGCCCTGCAGGGGGGGGGGGGGGGGGCGCCAGGCCGCAGCCTGGGCAGGAGGGGTGGGGGTTGCAGCTGCTTCCCGCTAGCGGCGCCACTGCCTTTGCAGGGCTTCTGCCCCCCTGCGCCGCGCCGGCTCCTCCATGGCTGGGGCTCACCGCCCCTGCAAGCCCTATGCAATATTATTAAACTGGTGCCCCTATGCCCGATGGCAGCCTGAGCCTGCAGCCCGGCGGGGGCGGGGACGGAGGGACAAGGCAGAAAGAACAACAAGATGCCCGACCCGGCGGGCGGAGAGTCACAGTTCCCTGCAGAGACCCCTGTACCCTCTCCCTCATGCAGAATGGACATGAAGAAGGTACCTAATTAAAAGCACTAAACTTGGGAGTAAAAAATGTCAGTCACAGGTTTTTTGATATGCTCTGAAGTTTGTCAGACATTTATTTGCAAAACTTTGTAGTAAGGGTGAGTCAGCTGTCTTGCTGAATACGACATTAAATATTATGGAATACATGATGCAGCTCTTCTCTGTTTTACATTTTCTTAATCAGTATTTCTAAGCTGATTTTATATTTTAAATGTACTCTTAAGCCTTCTTAAAGTAATCATTCCAAATTACTACATATTTAATTCACTGAAACAGACATTATTTTAAATTAATCAGTCACAGAGGTTTAGTGTGTTTTTGCTTTTAGAAAAAGGGAACACTAATTGCTTTTAGAAAAAGGGAACACTAATTTACAGTGTGTGATCTCCATAACAATAGACATGTTTATTAAATTTCACCAACTTTAAAAAATATGTTTCCAAAGATTTTAGGCATAACAAAGGATTTTATATCTTACTAAGGTACTGATTTTGCTTAAAACTAGTTCATCAGATAGGCCTTGGCTACACTTACCCGCTAGTTCGACAGCTGGAAATCGAACTTCTGGGTTCGACTTATCGCGTCTAGTCTGGACGCGATAAGTCGAACCCGGAAGTACTCGCCGTCGACTGCGGTACTCCAGCTCGCCGAGAGGAGTACCGCGGAGTCGACGGGGGAGCCTGCCTGCCGCGTGTGGACCAAGGTAAGTTCGAACTAATTCGAACTAAGGTACTTCGAACTTCAGCTACGTTATTCACGTAGCTGAAGTTGCGTACCTTAGTTCGAATTAGGGGGGTAGTGTAGACCTGGCCATAGTCAGAAGTAAAGAAAGGGAAACTCTGTCCAGCTATCTGGAAGCAAAGGGCTGTTGCTTCCTTCAATGGGGGGTGGGAGGGCGGGGAGAGGGGGAGAAGGGAGAAATGGATGGACAGAAAGGACAGGAAGACTTTGGAAGTAAGTTTTTTTTACTATAGTAATTAAAATGTGTATTTTAGATAAGGGTGGTCTTTTGAAGAATGTATTTAGCCATAAATGCTTGGATCTTCAGACATATGGTTTTTTAAAGATGATTGTGCATCTAAAAATCTATGCAAGGATTTTTTAGAGATGTGATTTTATAATCTTCACCAACTAAATATTTTTAAAGCACATTTTAAACTAAGGTCCTGTAGACTGACATGTTCTGAGTAAATATTACAGTCATGCACAACTGTTTTTGTCAGTACATTCAGAAACAGACAGTAGATACCTGGGGGTTGGCAAATGCCTGTTAAATGTCTTCATTACCCCTTGAATGGCTCTTTAACAGTTTCAGTGTTGTGCTAATCGGTCTGGCAGGCTGGAGACTGTTTCTCTTTTAACTACTGGATCCCCTTCCCAGGAAGACTCAGAGTCTGCAGGAAGGGTCAGAACAGGGATAGGAAAACCAGTAGGGTGGACACTAAGATCCAGTGGTGCCCAAATTTTCAGGTGCCCTACCCAGCTGCCTATGCCTGAGGACGGCCCTGGGCGCCCCCAACCACTTGCCGCCCTAGGCCACCGCCTAGTTTGCCTAGTGGTTGCACCAGCCCTGGGAGCACGCTGCGGCCGTGCCGCCTGGCCTGCCTACAGGAGCACGCTACAGCCGTGCTGCCCAGTCTGGCCTGCCAGAGCAGGCTGCGGCCACGCTGCCCGGTCTGGCCTGCCAGAGCAGGCTGTGGCCGTGCTGCCCAGCCTGCCAGAGCAGCTCCAGCCAGGCCAGAGACATCTTCCCCTGGCCCGCCCCAGCTAAGATGGGAAGGGATGGGATGGGGAGAGTGTGGGGGGTCCCAGGTTAGGGGTGAGGCCATGTGGGGGCTGGTCACAGGGGTTACTCCCGTAACCCCCAGCTTCTTCCCCCCCTCACAAAATTTCCCCAACAGTTGCTGTCCTGGCCCGTCAGGGTAAGCAGCTGGAGGGCCAGGACACTTTGTTTATTTAGATTTACCTCCGTGCCTGTGGATGCTCGAGGTAAACAAACCATCTCAGCCCGCCAGCAGCTTATCCTGATGGCCCGAGAGCCAAAGTTTGCAGACCCCTGAATTATAGGGTCGGCTTATGAATGGGTCATAAAAATTTTCCATTTTTACTTATCCATCTTGTGGGATAACAAAGCTTATTAACAAACCGGCTTATGATCGAGTATATACGGTAAATGAATTATTGCTTAGAGTTCTGTATTAATATGCCTAGTAAGGAATCTATTTGTCAAAAAACATTTCCTGAATTTTTTTTTTGTCTGTATTGTTACAGACATGCTTGCTGACAGGTATTTTGAAATAAATGATCAAAAATAATTGAAACTGGTGTGATTATATTCTGTTATTTAGACAATATGCAGAATTTCAAAATATTGTGCACATAATTTTTTGGCGCAGAATTCTCCCAGGAGTAATCAGAGATGGGTTCACCATAAGATCATTTAATGCACTGCCAGGAAGGGCTATTGTCAGATTAAAGTATATTACATATGGCTCCGCCTACTAGCTAACCATTATAATACAGTTTTACATTCTATTACAAATATAACTATTTGAATCCAGAGATGGCTTTAAATTCACCTGAGGATATTTTTGTTTTATTTTGAAACTCTCCAAACTGAAGGAAAATCCACCTTCAAACAACCCAGTAAAATATCCAAAATAACAAAGAATGATAAAAACCTAGTAAAAGAAATAAAAAATATATATAACCAATATATAACATCAGTTGTTAAAGAGCCTGACATAGGCTGGTCCCTAACTAAATAAGGTTGCTCAGGTCTGGCAGAGGAAGGGGGCTTTATGTGCACAGGGTGGACCTAGAGCAGGACAGCAAATGGTTTTCCCATCCCATAAGAGCTTTTGAAATTTCAAAAAAATCTTCCCATCTCGAGTCAAGACAAAAAGTCAAAATCTTGATAAATTTTTACTTGTCAATAATTAAAAAAAAAAATTAGATCAATGAAAACATTTTGTTCTGATCATTTCAAAACATTTTGTTTCATTTCTGACCTTTGTTTTAAAAAAAATAACCTTTTCTTAAGTCTGAATAACTTAAATTTTGAAAGAAAAAGTCATTTCAAACTGGAAAATTAAACTTTTCATTTAGAAAAATGTCAAAAGGTTCCATTCTGACTGTAATCAATCTCTGAACAAAAGTATTGTCAAGCTTAAAATGAACAAAGGTATTGTCAAGGTTAGGCCTCAAACTTCCGCTTTGCAGAGGTGAAAAGGGCAAGCTTAGCAGAAGTAAACTAAGACTTGTGGTCAAAACACGCTGCAACCAGATAACACAGTATGCTGACTCCTATAAAGCGAGATAAGTTGTGCCCCTGGGCACAGCTTGTCTAACCCACATTTAAAACAATTGGCTACAAGGAAATAAGTGAGCATAAATTATACGGTGAAAGCGACACAAGGAGATAAGTAAGCATAAATTATAGAGCCAAAGCGACAACGCCAACCACATTAAAGATTTGGCTGACCCTAATTGGTTGGCCTGTTTTAAGACATGGCCGACAGATCAGATAAAAAGTATGAAGGCACGGGACTGTGGGTATGTTTCAGTCTTAAGGGAAACATGACCCACACCCCCTGAACCGAAGGGACATGCACTTGTTGACTGTCTGTACCTGGCCAGTGCGGAAAATGGCCAACCGAAGGGTAATGTATTTTCAGATGAATGCAGGGTAATTTTATGGAATAAAGAAGTCTGGTTGCTTGAGCTGAATTGATCTCAAGTCTGTATCGATACTATAGTGTTAAGAATAGTAGTAAGCAGCTAATGAATAATAATTTTACATGTACTTGTGCTTGTCTTCAGTATAACTTGCCATTTATATTAATCCTTATTCGGTGTTAGTCTTTATTCTTGCTTTTCTTATTTTGGGTACGTCTACACTTACCGGAGGGTCCGGTGGCAGGCAATCGATGTTCTGGGATCGATCCCGGAAGTGCTCGCCGTCGACGCCGGTACTCCAGCTCGGCGAGAGGAGTACGCGGCATCGATGGGGGAGCCTCCCTGCCGCGTCTGGACCCGCGGTAAGTTCGGACTAAGGTACTTCGAATTCAGCTACGTTATTAACGTAGCTGAATTTGTGTACCTTAGTCCGAAGTGGGGGCTTAGTGGGGACCAGGCCTTTGTCTGTGTTGCCTTTATAGTCGAAAGTCATTAAAAACCTTTTTTGAGGAATAATCAGTAGTTTTAATTTTTCTTATATGGGCGCTAGTCAACAACTTCATTACATCTGTGTCAGGTGGTGGGAAGTAGTGATCACCCAGGGCATGCCTCCTTCTTCCTTTATCTCCGCACTGACAATTTCAAAAAACTTTTTCTCTGAAACATTTTCAAATCGGGATAGTCAACAAAACAGACCTTTTCCCTCTCAAACAGTTCTGGTTTTGACCAATCAGGTTTTTCCAATGAACAGACACTGTGCTGGAAAATTCCCAACCAGCTGTAGTGTGTACCCTGGGTCTAAAACAGTCACAATCTTTCGGCCTCTGTAGGTCGCCTCATCCTGGATCACAGTCTTCTGGAAAACACACCTTCAGGCTGGCTCCACGTCTACACCCTGATGGTGGGCGATGGAGCAGAGATTAGGCTTCCTGGAAGGATATTCTCCCACACACTTTCGGATACCTCTTGGCAGCTCCTTTTCCCAGCCAACTTTCTGTCATATCCTGCAAGGTGCCAGCACCCTCAACTCCCACTGAAGCCACTAGTAGTTCAGGATGCTCAGCACCACCCGTGAGGAGTTCAGCATCTTTGCGATGGCCAGACCTTCTGAGAGTCTGGGTTATGGGCATGAAAGTGAGACTGACAGAAGGAAATGAATGGACCATCTGAGGCTCCTGTCATTGACAGAGTGGATGGGGCAGGAGGGCATGCAATAAGATTCTAGCTGGGCCAGAGTTTAGGGTTGCCAACCCTCCAAGTTTGTTCTAGATTCTCCAGGAATTAAAGATTAATCTTTAATTAAAGCTTATGTTATGTGATGAAACCTCCAGGTATATGTGCAACCAAAACTGGCAACCCTACCAGCGCTGTGGAGAGCCTTGGAGGCAAGAACAAGAAGTTTAAATAGATCCAGTTGGTGATGAGGAGCTAGAGATGGGATTCAAACAGAGAACAGTTTGATGTGGAAGGAAGGTAATTTTAGCAGCTGTGTTTTGGATGGACTGGAATGGGAATGGTGGGACTCATCCAAAAGATTCTGAACCTCAAAAAGCAGCCATCATTCGTTCTTTTTCCTGTGATGCCATCTAGTGATTGTATTACAGAAATTTGAAACGTTACAAACTCACTTTCCCTTTCTTTCTCCCTCTCATTCATGGAATTCAGTGCACTTTGGATACTAGTATATGCTTCTGTAAATTCTGAGGAAACAAACCAGAATATTCAGGAAGCATCAGATACGTCTAAGTTGTTGGACAGTACAATGCTCAGCCTGGGGCGACCAGATGTCCCGATTTTATAGGGACAGTCCCAGTTTTGGGGTCTTTTTCATATATAGGCTCCTATTACCCCCCACCCCGTCCCGATTTTTCACATTTGCTGTCTAGTCACCCTAGCTCAGCACAGCTTAAAGAAGCAGTGAAAGTAAAACATTTGAGGAGTATATTACTGATGTGGAACAACAAGCAAAAGTATTAAACAGGAGCATTTTCTTTCATGCCTTCTGCACCTGCCAATTGTGGCAAAAAAAAAGATATGAAACATGAGGTGTATTTATATGATCCATAATTATTATTTATATCAGAAATGCTGAACCAATTGAGGTTAAGGAAAACTTATGTGAAGGGGAAAAGAAATTCTCCCTCATCCTGAATTTTAACTTGCCTTTCTGGTTCTCTCATTTTGGACACTAAAACCTAGAAACCCAACTCCATTGTTGTAGGTGCTGTACAGATACACATTCTGATACAGATACAGACGGTCCATTCTCTGAAGAACTTGCCATTTAAACAGATAAGCCTAAATAAAAGGAAGTATTATTGGAGACTGAGGCCCATAGTCACACAGGGTATCTGTAGCAGAGCCAGGAATTGAACCCAGGTGTTGAGTTCAAGTGCACTGCCTTAACCTCATGATCATCTTTGCCCTCTTTGTCTCACCTTCAGATCTTGTCAGATTGAGAGGTGTGCATTACGGTGGCAACATCCTTTTGTAGATTTAGCCTGTATTTTAGTGGGGTGGAGGATAAAATGAGGCCAAACAGCTGTTAAATTGCTGTATTGATTGAAGTAGTTCTACAACATAGCCACCAGGGGGCAACACCTATTCACACATCTTTAAAAGTACAGCAGAACTTTATTTTATATCATGCCTTCTGTACAATCAGTATCCCAGTGTTTTCCATAATAAAAAAAACCAGCCATAAAAGTGCACAAAATGAATGAAGAGGGAGGAAAATTTAGACACAGAGACAAGGGAGAAAAGAGCTTTTCAGAGGAGATTTGAAAATAAACGGAGAGTCAAACAGGCAGATAGACAAGACACCAGACAGCAGAGGCTGTGCAGGAGAAGGCTCTGTGAGGTAAGACTGCGAGGGCCAGGGAGGAAGCCAGAACAAAGCAGGAATAGGAGTGAGTGGAGGAGAGAGAGAATTTCCCTGAGCTAAATGAGAGCAAATCCAGGGAGGATTTTGTAAACAAGGGCACTTTTGAGCTGGAGCGTCAGGAGTTGGGGAGCCAGCCTGGCTCTGAGGAGGTGGGTGATGTGATCACATTGCACACGAGGGAGTGTGGATAGCTGGTAGAGCCAGCTCTGGGGCAGGGAGGCTGGCAGCCCTGGGATCCTCAACCCTGGGGGGGTCCGCATGGCAGGGTTTCCCTGGAGCTGCGGACCCGGTAGCTTGGGCTCTCTAGCGGTGCACCAGGCGAGCTGGCAGCAAGGCAGACAGGTCTCAGAGGGAAGCCCACCTGGCAGGCTGGGTTCAGCCAGAACCCTGCCTGTGATTCATCAGAAGTTCATCAAACCCGTTGCGCCTCCGTAAAACATGTGAGGTTCAGCAAATCTGCATTTTTCACCTAAGCCCTCAAAATTCCTAACCCGCTCAATCATTAGCCTGCAGGTGGTTGTCTGGGGTCAAGTGGAAGAACAGACAGTGAGCCTTCATTTCTCACTTATGGGTCATCTGCATTGGGGATGTTTTCATTGCAAACTTCCCTACAGTAGGCAATCCCTTAGTCTTACACTGGGCATATTACTAATCCCTCTTGCAAGGACTACCCACCACTAGATGCCTCTAGCCACCTTTTAGCTCAGGGGTTGGCAAACTTTTTGGCCCGAGGGCCATATCCGGGTTGCAAAACTGTATGGAGGGCTGGGTAGGGAAGGCTCTGCCTCCCCAAACAGCCTGCCCCCCCATCTGCTCCCTCCCACTTCCCGTCCCCTGACTGCCCCCCTCAGAACCCCCAACCCATCCAACACTCCCTGCTCCCTGCCCCTGACTGTCCCGACCCCTCTCCATACTACCGCATCTGACAGGCTCCCCAGGACTCCCACACCTATCAAACCACCCCCTGTTCCCCCTCCCCCGACCGCCCCCCCCCCCCAGAACCTCCCCCCCACCCAACTGCTCCCCATCCCCTGACTGCCCCCCAGGACCCACTGCCCCTTATCTAACTCCCCCCACCCCCTTACCATGCCGCTCAGAGCGGCAGGACTGGCTTGCTGGAAAGCCTGGGAGGTGGGCGGGTGCAAGCCACACTGCCTGCATGGCGGCATGGCTGCAGGGGAGGGGGGACAGCAGGGGAGGAGCCGGGGGCTAGCCTCCCTGGCTGGGAGCTCAAGGGCCAGGCAGGACGATCCCGCAGGCCAGATGTGGCCCACGGCCGTAGTTTGCCCACCTCTGTTTTAGCTGCTCAAAGGACCAGCTCCTGGCCCATCACTCAGGAGGGGAGTTAGAAAAGAACCTTGAGAGAGAGGGGTTTTGGCACAGAGGACTCCTCACAGTATGCTCCCAGTGTAACTTCCACAGGGGGAGTGTAACCATGGAGGGCCCAGAGGATGTGAGTGATCCAGAGATGATAGGCAGATACGCAGACCAAAGAGATATGGGTAAATGAGAGATGAGAAGGAGGGAGACGAAGGCAGAGTTGTGTGTAAGGATGTTCTTCTTGCCTGAGAGAAGCACTTCTACCTTGGAGACAGTTAGATGAAGGAAGCTGAGATGAAGCCATGGATTGCTTGATTGAGACAGGTTGAGATGGTGCCCTAAATCTTGACAGACTATCATCTAAATTTGAGTCTAGACTACACATCAACTAACAATACAAAACAAGCTTTAAACTACCTGGAAACCTGTCAAGTTATCTGTGTGCTTCTCAAAGGAATGCCACTTTCTTGGTGTTGTAATCTCCCTCCTCCCTACCCAAGTTCCCAATATCTACTCAGCCTAGCATGTTATATTTCCCTTGGAAGGTCTTTAAGGCAGAGACCACATCTTTCAGGTGATCTGTAAAGCACCTAAAACTTTTGTTCATACTCAGATATCTAAAAAATTGCAGAATTTTATCAGCCTTCCCCCCAAAATCCACCTTTAGGCTATAAAACAAGCCTGCACAATTATCATAGCACCCAAAAAGTGCCTTTTTCAGCAAAGGCTTATAATGAAAGTGCCTCTTTAACCATAATCATGCGATTACTGCTGCAAAGCAATAATGTCTACAATAAAAGGCTCATTAACTTAGATCCTGGGACTGACACAGCTACAACATCACTGCATACAATCTTCCAACAGGACAGTTTTCTGTCAGAAAATGCTGATTGGACTAAATCAAAATGTTTCAGGAGAATGTATCAATTTAATCATTTTCAATGAAAAATTATCGAATTTGTTTTGGAAGGTTGAAGTGCTTTGATTATATTTGAAATGGTGAAGTCCAATGTAATATATAATATACAACAGATAATATAATAGTCAGAATGCTAAAGTCGAAACAGAGCTCTTCCACCTTATTGAACCAAAGCACTTCCATAAAGGTCATTTCAATATTTCCAAAACACATTTTTTCTGAAATTTTGTTTTATGGTAAATTTCAAATCTTCAACTTCTCATTCCAATTTCGAGTAAAAGGAAGTTTCAAAATGTCAGAATTTCCCATGCAACAAAAATTCCGCATTTCAACCAGCTCTAATTAGCAGTAAAACCAACCCGATTCTATGGTGAACTATACCCTACTTCTCCTGAGCTTTCATAAGTACAAGATATGTTCCATTAGACACCTAATGTGACTTTTGGGTTACTTCTTCAATACTGGGGCCACCTGTAGGTCCTGATCCAACATCCTTTGAACTCTCTGGTAATTTTTCCAAAGATTTTGATGGGAGTTGGAGTGAGTTCTATTGTGCTGGGTGTATGAAAAGAAGTTGGAATAGGAGATGACAGATGCAAGTGGATTTGAATTTTCCCTCACTGGGTTGATTGCAGTGACACATCTGAAAATGTTAAGTGTTATTAGTTCAGAGAAACTTGCAGACTTTTAATTCTCTTCCAGATCAGATCTCCGATCCTTTTGAGATTCTCCCGATCCCTGATATTTACATTCAGCAAATCTCACTTTGACACGTCTCAGTCCAATTACATACCAGCACCAAGGGCCAGAACCCAGAGGCCATTCCTGAAATTAGCAATTTATGCATGTGTGTTGTCTGACTGTGGGTTGCAGAACTGAGTCCCCAATCATTTTGAAGTCCACTTTCCAGCCTTGCGTTCACTGCCCTGGCTATGTTCTAAAAAATTAGAAGCTAATTTGCAGTGACTCTTTCAACATAGGCTATTTATATAACTGTGATATAGAAGCGATCCAGCTATCACATGGAGGTCTTCTTATTTCCCACCTGATTTATAATTGAAAAGACCTTCTCTGAGCATTTCCAGCCCCTGCCAAGGATACACATTGAAAGCCTCTCTATTATTCTGTGTAACCATAGAGACACAAACTAGCTTCATAACTCCTGCATTTCATGAATAAAGAGTCATGGATAAAACAGCAACCCACTTTGTGCAGTACCGGTATTGTTAAGCATGCAATCCTTCCACAGAATTCAGGTCAGACAGTTGTTACATGAAAGTACAGTGAGCCTTTGACTTCAAAGAAAAAGCCTGATTCAGAAAGCAATTGGGTATTAATTTTATCACTAGATTTGTCACTCGGCCTATTGGATCTAAATTTATTACTCACTAGATTGGCCACTTATTTTTGCGTTACATAGCACAGTTTGGAAAGGTTTCTGTAATATTAGAGAGGCTGAAAATAGCCCCAAAAATATATTATATATTTCTATTTCTTACCTTTTATATTGTGGTGACACCTAACGGACGCAAATGGGGTCAGGCCAGCTCTGGGCTAGGTGCTGTACAGAAGGACAGGCCCTGCTCTGAAGAGCTTACAGTCTAAATAAACAAGAGACCAAGGAGAAATGGAGCATTATTATCCCCATTTCACAGATGGGGCATTGAGGTGCAGAGAGATAAAGTGACTTGCCAAAAGTCATACACAAAATCTCCAGCAGAGACAGGAATTGAAGCTGGATCTCCTGGGCCCTAGGCCGTGCTTTAACCACCAGGCCATCCTGCTTTGCTAATTAATTTTGTGCTCCTATTTTCCAGCCAAAGGTGATCCTCAAGAATTAATTTCTTCGGCTTTGTACTTTTATCCTGGAGTTTCTAATTAAATAAGAACTGGCCAAGCTTAACCTGCCACTGACAAACACATCAGAGAGCAAAGTACCCCACTGTGAGGCCCTGAGGACCTGGGAAGGTCACAGCAGAGCAGTAGAATTGTCAGACATGGGTGAACATAAGAATGGCCAAAGGTCCAGCTAGCTGAGTATCCGGTTTTCTGACAGTGGCCAATTCCAGGTGCTTCAGAGGGAATGAACAGAACAGGTAATCATCAAGTGATCCACCCCCTGTCGCCCATTCCCAGCTTCTGGCAAACAGAGGCTAGCAACACCATCCCCGTCCATCGTGGCTAATTGCCATTGATGGACCTATCCTCCATGAACTTATCTTGTTCTTTTTTGAACACTATTATAGTCTTGGCCTTCACCACATCCTCTGGCAAGGAGTTCCACAGGTTGACTGTGCGTTGTGTGAAAAAAATACTTCCTTTTGTTTGTTTTAATGGGCTGCTATTAAGCACAGAGCTGGCAATCTCTTTTCATTATGTGCTGGCACAGTTTAAAATGGAAGCTGAGGCAGGTGCTGCAGTTTCTCCAGTCTGAGAGGTTTAGTAAGGCCATGTCATCCCACTGCATCTCTCTCTTCTGGGTAATTCCTCCCAGGAGAAAGTTCAGCCTGAGCAAGGTAATGCATCTGATTTCACTGGCCCTGTTCCCATGCCAGAAAGCTGACTTCCTCTGAGCACATCTGGCCAGGCAAGGACTCCAGCAGGTGTTCGCAGCAAACACAAGCTGGAGCACTTCACATGCTTCTCTGATTTGTCCTGGGGACTGGGTCCCCCAGGATCAGGGGAGTAACTTAAAAGTTGCCATCATTTCTTTCCTGCCCCAGTGCTTCTCAGCAGTCCAGAGAATCTGGCCCACTGATTTCAGAGAATTTATTACTGACTGAGAGCAGAATCCAGCCCAGTGGCTTTTAGAATGTTAAAGCAACTCAAACCAGGTCTTGGGATGGAACAGCCACCTCGGCGTTAACAACACCACCACCATTGGGACACTATCGTGTGAACATAAACAGCTCAGGCAGGTTGACATCAGCTCCGAGGGGCCAAATCTGCATCTGATGTTGGTGTAGCAAAGAGGATCCTGCTACACCAGCAACAAGGAGACCTAGTATCATAGGAGCCCCTCCACTGCGGTAGTATCCCCTTTATACGGTGGTGATCCTTCTAGGCCTGGTTAAACCAGCTTTAGGACCAAACGACACCAACCATGTAGTGCAAAGAAACCACAGTCCACCGGAGAAGCTAGCCCATAGGATTAGTAGTGTTATATATCACCCCCTAGAGTCAGTCACCGATGTAAACTGATGTCGCTCCGTTAGCTTCCATGGAGCTATGCTGATGTACAGCAGCTGCGGGGTGGCTTCTTATATCCCTGTCACTTCTTTTCTCTGTACGTACATGGCCTACTTTGTCCTGCCAGCAGCTGAGAGTGAATTATTCGTTTGTTTGTGTGTGTCTGATGGTTTTTCCTGTGCTCATTTTCACTTTTTAGAGTTCAGAAAATGTCCAGGGGCCAGATCCAATTCTTACTTGGGCAAAACTCCTGTTGACCTTAATGGGAGTTTGCCAGAGTAAATATTGAGTAAGGACCTCAGAATTTGACCCTGTGTTAATGGAGAAAAAAGAAACGCGACCTGTATTTATATCAGAAATCCTTATTGCTATCTAATCACTATGCACAAAAGTCATCAGAGTTTAGAGAAAAGGGGGAAGAACTCTGCTAAAGGTCACTAGAATCCATTCCCTGGACTCTGATAACAAATGTGTAAACCAGAGAGAGGGATGGTATAGCATTCAGCTTTATAATGATATTAACCTGAAAATGTCCAGGAAAGAGAATTGCTGTGTGGCAGAGCTACCAGCTCCCTCCCACTCTCTGTCTCATTTAGCACCACCGGCAGTACTTTTAATATTTTTAAACCAAGGGTTTTCCAAGTGTGGGGTATGGAGCAGAACCAGGTGGTGAGAGGAATGCTTCTGTCACAATGATGAAGCACCTGGCAAGGTGTAAGTCTTGATGTTTCCTACTTCTTGTTGCCAATCCTGGTCTTTTTAAGGACTTGTCTTCACCCAAAAGCTGCAACGCTTTAACTATAATGGTATAGTTAAAGTAGTATGACCCCTGCAGTGCAGACACAATTATCCCAGCATAAAGGTGCTTGTACTGGTATAGTTTCCACCACCACCACCCCCGCATAAGAGAAGGGGAATAAGCTAGACTGGTATGAAACACTTTTATATCAATACAACTGTGTCTATATTAGGGGGTGTACGAGTATAACTATATCAGTTAAAAAAAAATCACACCCCCTAGTCAAAATAGTTATATCGGTACAAACTGTGTGAGAGACCAGGCACTCTAGTTATTACAGGAAACCCCGTCTCCCTCACTTTTTCATGCAAACGTGCACAGTGCTGCTGCGAGGAAAGAGTAAAATTGGGATGGGGAGGAGAGATCTCCATAAGAGGATCCCTGTTTTAAGAAGCTGTCCACAACAGGAAAGGATTAGGTCCTGCCACAATAGGGGATTGGTCCTGCTTTGAGCAGGGGGTTGGACTAGATGACTCCTGAGGTCCCTTCCAACCCTGAGATTCTATGAAAGATGCAGGAGGGTGAAATCCTGGCCCTATGGAAGTCAATAGGAGTTTTGTCATTGACTTCAGTGGGGCCAGAATTTTACTCTGAGACTCCAGTGCCCCATCAACACCAGGGAAATTGTCTAACCAGTTTTAATACTGCTTAGAACCATAATGCTAACCCAGTTTTAGGTGTCTTAAGGTAACCTGAGGTCTTGAAACCAGTGGCTCTCAACCTTTCCAGACTACTGTACCTCTTTCAGGAGTCTGATTTGTTTTGCGTACCCCCAAGTTTCACCCCCCTTAAAAACTACTTGCTTACAAAATCAGACATAAAAATACAAAATTGTCACAACACACTACTAATGAAAAAATAGATTGCAATGAATGTTAACAAAAGGGCAAGGGAGGAAGGGTGTATGTGCTTGTACACTATTTCAGGGCTGATTATACCTCTCATTCTGTGCATTGTTCCCCTGCAAAGCAGCCCAGCCTCCAGCCCCTTAGCTCTGAATGTGTTTAATCTTTGAATAAATGTTCGTGCCTGCTAAGTAAACATGGAGTCTGCCAGCCAAGGCCCTGACCTTGCTGGGCTGGGGCACACAAGCACTGTACATGGAGTTTCTGACCTTTTTCCTCTGCCTTGCAGGGCTTGCACAAAAAGGCCATGGGAGTTCACAAAGTCATGGGAGTGCACTCACGAGTATGCTGACACAACCACAATGAACAGAGATCAGTGCCAGGTGAAAGCCACTGGAGTTCACAGGAATGCACCTGATCTATTTAGGGCCGGAGTCTGCCGCTCTTACTCACAATGAGGAACACCTTACTCTGTGAATAGTACTAGATGCTACTCAACATGGGTCTCAATGGCAGGAAATGGATCCCACTTCACATATCCCAATACCATCAACTTCTCCATACTCTGCTGATCTCTAAAGGCCAGGCTCTGACAACCTTACTTGTGTTGAATAATATCTGAGTCCAGGAGCAGTCCCATTGCTACTCAGTGATACCCTAACACTGATTAGCTAATAGTATGCTTCCTTGTTCTAATTACTGTCTAGCATGCTGGCTAGTATCGACGCCGTAGCATGGGGCCACCCTGTGTAGTACCGTACTATGCAAGCTGAAATCCGGATCATTTCTGAATCTGCGTCAGGATGGCAGAATCTGGCTCATTTACGTGTCTGTGAAGTTTGCTGTTGTCTTGCTTATGGCCCAGCTCTGCAACCCTTCCTCCTATCAAGTAGTGCCTACTCATGCAGTTGTCCCACTGAAGCTCAGGTGCTTAGATTGCAAGCTCTGTGAGGCAGACAATATCTTTCTCTAGATTTTGTACAGCACCAAGCACACTGATGGCAGACGATAAATGATAACCATGATACAGCACTGAGGTGAATCCTGATCTTGGGTTATCAGTCCCTTCCTCCCAGCTCTATCCCTATCATTTGTAGAAAGTTCATTTAATCAGCCTGGTTCCTGGGTACACTCCAGTTCATGAACATCATACCACCAAACTGAACTCTCCATTGACTACATTCAGCAGCTTCTTGGTCACCAACATTCCGTACTTTTTTTTGTTTTAAACTTTGACTGTACTTTGTGGGCCTTGGCTGCACACAGTTAGAGCACTGCAAAGCAGCCAATACATCAGCTCTGATAGAAATTCCAGTACTAATTAACACATCTCAGATGTGTCCTTATTTGGATCACAGCAGCTCTCACATGTGCACTGCAATAGTTCCTCCCCTGCTAGCCTTAGCATTTACCTGCCTGTTAACAGCTGGCTAAGACACATGATTGCAGCAACTTTACCTTGGCATGTTGAACTCCAGCCATTACATCTGGTCATTTTGGCCCTTTGGAGAGACAGTGGAATGTTTAAGTATTCAAAACGCAGCACAACACTCTGTCTGTCATCTATCAACGTATGAACCCTCATTCCTTTTTGTGATTTAGCCTCACCCCTGTGTGGCAGTGCTATTATCCCCATTTCACAGGTGGGGAAGTGAGGCACAGAGAGGCTAAGTGACTTGCCTGAGGTTAGCCAGGGAGTCTGTGGCAGAGAAGAGAGCCCAGGTCTCTGGTGACTGCTCTAACCATTTATAATCATGATTGGCTATCCTGGCTGTCAGACACGGTGAGGGGAATCTCTCAGCTCTACAGCACTCTCTCCTCTTCTGTAAGGCACAGAAACTCCAACTGCTGCCTCGACCTGTCGAGCTACTCTGATGACTCACCTTGGCAGCCAGATCAGACGGCTCTCATTAGTTTCCACTCAGCAAAGATAAAAGGCAGAGAGGCCTCCCTGAAGCAGGGAGCTAGTGTAACCCACTCTATGTGATGCTCTTTCCCTTTCTGGTGATGACTAGGCCACGGATGAGACTGCTACAGTCTTAACTAACAGAGCAGTTCATGCTCTTCTATCAGGAGATACCATTCCCATGTTCAATCCCTGCTACTCTCCACCCACCCAGGGGTGTGGTGCTACTCCACCAGAAGAGGATGGGCTAAGAACTTCTGCCAAGGAAGCCCCTGTGGCTAACCCATTGAGGCTGGAGCTAGAGTTAACTTTACCTTGACTAGTTTTGAATTGCTTCACATTTTCAAGATGTAAGGTCAGATTCTGCTCTCTGTTAAACCAGTTTAAATCCATCAACTTATCCCAGCGCAACTGAGATCTGAACCTGATCCTGTAAGAACAAGGAAAATAGGAATCTGCCTGACACATCCACAAATGCGTATTAAGCATTATAAATATCTTGGGGCCAAATTCAAGCCTAGCTTAACTGGATGTAATGCCAGCAAGGAAGTTTCACAACTGTTTGTGCTAGTTGAATTATTAAGCAGCATGACCCTGTGCTTGTGGGCGCTGTCCAGATGAGCTGGGACATTTTCTGCTGCTAGAGATTTTGTGGTTTGCATCGTTAATTGGCATCGTGTTAGCAGATGAGCTAGTCAGATGTGCCCAGAAACCTTCCAGTGCACACAGAGCAGAAAGAATATCTTGTTGTCCCCAAACCCAATTAAACTGCAATGTAGTTTCCCTTGAAGTCCTTTCTCATGGCACTGTGCGTGCATATCAAGGGAAGCCATCTCCTTTCTAATCCATCTCCTTATTTGTGCCTGATTCACTTAATGATCTTGGCTCTCACCCCAATACAGTTGCCAGTTACGAGGATGCACATTTCTGGACTGGGGCATCAGTGAACGACGCACTGGACCATAGACAAAGCCGGCTGTATGATTCAAAGGACCCCAAGCTGCCTGGGCAGATCTAAAAAATGGGATTCTTCTGTCCTGTGGGTCAAGTAGTGCGGTGAGGGGGAGAGAATCTGTACCCTTCTGATTCCATTACCAAAGGGAGCTTACAGGCTAGCCAGTGAGTTGCAAAGCCTGATGGGCAGAAGTGGGAGAACTGGTAAAAAAAATTTCAAGTCTTGATGAAAAAAAGGGAGGGAACACTTTTTGGATGAAATTTTTGCACCGTTTTCCAACCAATTCTAGAGCTGGTTGACATTTTTCAAATTTCAACATTTCCAATTTTGATGCATTTTCACAAATTATATTTCTCCCTCTCCCCATTTTTCAGCCAGTTCTCTGGGGAGCCCCAAAGAAGCTACTTCATTGGGGTGTGCTCCAGGGCAGCTGGACCAAGTGATGCTTTGTGGGGGAGCAACCAAATCATTAAGGCTATGGGAACAACTGGGAAACAAATCTTTAGAGAGGCTTGGAAAATTGTTGTCTGTCCCCAGTTCTGGACTACAGGAATAGAGCATCTGATCCTGATTCACCACTCACACTGGTTCAATGATGGAGTAATTCCTTTGGCTTTACTGAAATTACTCCAGATTTACACCAAGATAAATGAGATACGAATCAGGCCCCTTGACTTCAGTAAGGTGGCAGCTTAGGGGTTCTGGCTCCAATGGTTATGATCATAGCCAGAGAGCTGGCTCAATTCCCTGCTCTGCCACAGACTTCCTGGATGACCTAGATCAAGTCACTTAGTCTCTCTATGCCTCAGTTCTCCAGCTGTACAATGGGGCCAGGAAGCCGCTCACCTCTGTTCCTTGATCTCTCTTCCCTCAGCATACTGTGTGCTCTGCCTGCCCTCTGTACTCTCCACCCTGCCTCACAGACCCCCCAGCCCAAAGTCACACGGCCCCTTTGTTCTCAGTATGGGCTGGTCACAACTACTGGAAAGTGGTCAGTGAGGGGCGTTGGTAAGAACCTGTATAGAACAGAAGATCATGCAGGTGAAGTTTCTGTAACTAGCCATTATGGGGATCCTTTTGGCAAAGCTCTCTCTTTACACCTGTTTCTACTTATATCTCATCCAAAACCCACAACTCAGGTCAGATTCTGAAATGAGCCAAGTCATACTTTGTTTCTTTGCCCTCCATTCTCCTCTTCCTCCCTCCCCAAATTTTGAATCATCACCACTTCATTCAGTAATTGCACTGCATGTTCCTTCCTGCAGAATGCTGATAATAATCCCCAATGGCCAATCTCAGCAAAAAGCGAGCCAAATAAAACACAGGAGTACTTGTGGCACCTTAGAGACTAACAAATTTATTAGAGCATAAGCTTCCGTGGACTACAGCCCACTTCTTCGGATGCATATAGAGTGGGATAAATATTGAGGAGATATATATACACACATACAGAGAGCATGAACAGGTTTGATAAATAAAATAAATAAAACAGTTTTGATGCTGGCCTTCATGATGTTCTGTTCGTCACACCTCTTTCCATCTCAAACCAGCACCACTCATAATTGTCCCATTTCTCTTAGGCTAGGTCTATACTACCTGCCTGAATCGGCGGGTAGAAATCGACCTCTCGGAGATTGATCCCCGAATCGGCGCTCTTACTCCACCAGCGGAGGTGGTAGTAAGCGCCGCCGACAGAAAGCCGCAGAAGTCGATTTTGCCGCCGTCCTCACAAAGGGGTAAGTCGGCTGCGATACGCCGAATTCAGCTACGCTATTGACGTAGCTGAATTTGCGTATCTTAAATCGACTCCCCCCTGTAGTGTAGATGTACCCTAAGATCCTAGACAGCTCCTTTTCCATTGAAGATGTTCATGCCCCTCCCCACCCTTACAGACAAAAAAAGTTCTACAGAGGGGGTGCAAAACTCTACACCTCCAACTGGCAATCCCACTACCACTCTAGAACATGGCTGTCTAGTGTGTATTAGGGAATCATTTCTCGTGCGTCAGAAAGTCCCGGCCATTCCTTTCCCGCTCCAACACTTTTTATTCCTGTCTTAGAAACTCTTTCTTGGGACACTAGATTTGTTAGGCATGACTTTCCTCGTATGAATCCAATGGCTAATGAAATCATAGCCATCTGGGTGGCTGCCTTGTTCTGTTTCTCGGGGACACTAGATTTGTTAGGCATGACCTTCCTCGTATGAATCCAATGGCTAATGAAATCATAGCCATCTGGGTGGCTGCCTTGTTCTGTTTCTTGGGGACACTAGATTTGTTAGGCATGACTTGCCTCGTATGAATCCAATGGCTAATGAAATCACGGCTATCTGGGTGGCTGCCTTGTTCTGTCCTTGCTTAGAGCTTCCAGTACACTCCCTGCTGGCAGACAACCTTGGAGCGCTACGCTAGAGACGAACACGTTGGCTGGCTAAAATAAGCAGCACTCACCGACCTTCATCAATCCCAGATCCTACCCTGAACCAAACTACACTGGAGGCTTCAAAGTGTTCTGTGAAGTTTGATCAGGGTTTGTCAGTTTTGTTCATCTCTGCAGTGGGAGTGAAAGCTCTAAATGCCATGTGGAAGGCTGTGACAGTTCTCCCAGCTCAGACAGCACTGGCTCGGAAACCAGTAATCTTGAGAGACGGAGCTTTTTTGTTAAAGATTTGAAGTCCAAGGGCCTCAATATGCAGCCCTTAATCACACGAGGGCAGGGCCTAATGCCTTTACTTGCACTGCAAAGCACCTTACTCTAGGGTTAGCTCCACTACAGTCAGAGAGCATGTATGGAACAAGGTATTACTCAACACGAGTAAGGGGATCAAACTCCAGCTAAGGAGTAGAGTCATCAGGAGCAAGGGCTGCAGGTTTAGACCCCCATTTTGCAGACCCAGGGGGTTAAGAAAGGACTGGTAGAATCCAGCCCTACTTGGATAATACCTTATCAGAGGAATAGTATCATTGGTGCCACTAGCACTGCCCTCAGAGCGACATACTCCTCAACACGAGTGGCAGAATCTGTCCCTCCCCATTCGGAACCTCTGCAGCCTTCCTGGATCTTCCTTTCACCTCCCAAACACCAGGGGCTAAATTCTGCTCTCGTTTACACCACTGTGTAAATCCAGAGTAACTGCATTCATTGGAATGAAAAGTAATTCAGATTTATTCCACTGTATCAGAGTGCAGAATTTGACCCTCTGATTCCATTTCCCTGTCCTGGGAGTCCCATCTGTGCCTTTATACAGTGAGGGAAAGAATTGATTCAATTTTCTTGCAAGTGTACCGGTATCTTGCATCACTAAATTACCCCGGGCATTATACAGAAATCGTGCCAGCTCCTGGGCTCACTTCTTATTTACGGCATACTTTAAAAAAACAATTTCTTATTACAGGACTTTTCTTACTGCACAACACCTACATCAGGCTCTACTGCAACTTCTCCTTTACTTAGGGCATGGCTACGCTTGAGAGTTAGAGTGCATTAAAGCAGCCCAGTGTGCTCTAACTCACAACCCATCCACACTGGCAAGGCACGTAAAGCACTTTGACTCCATGGCTAGAGCACTCCTGGTACTCCACCTCAGCGAGTGGCATAACGTTTGCTGCGCCCCCGCGGGAGCGCCACGGCACTAGTGTGGACACCCTGGTCTGTTAATGTGCTCTGATCGGCCTCCAGAAGTGTCCCACAATGCCTGTTCTAGCCACTCTGGTCATCAGTTTGAACTCTACTGCCCTGCCCTCAGGTGACCAACCATCAGACGCGCCCCTTAAATTCTCTGGGAATTTTGAAAATCCCCTTCCTGTTTGCTCAGCCAGGCGTGGAGTGTTCTCAGCGAATCTTTCCAGGTGATCATACCTCCATGCGCCAGGTGATCCCCAGTATGGAGAAATGGTGAGGTGCTGGACCACATCAGTGTTTGGGGGGAGGAAGCTGTCCAGTCCCAGCTGTGCTCCAGCCATAGGAATTACGATACCTTTGGGCAGATATCAAGGGATATGATGGAAAGGGGCCATGACCAGGACGTTCCTCAGTGCAGGCTTAAAGTGAAGGAGCTGCAGAATGCTTACCTCAAAGCTTGCGAGGCAAACCGCCGCTCCAGTGCTGCCCCTGCGACCTGCCATTTCTACAAAGAGCTGGATGCGATACTTGGGGGTGACCCCACCTCCACTCCGAGCATCACCATGGACACTTCAGAGCCCAGTACAACAAGGCAGGAGGAAGAGGAGCAAAGTGGAAGCGAGGGTGCTGAGGAGGAGGAAGACACTCTGGAATCCCTCGATGCACGCAGCCAGGAGCTGTTCTCAAGCCAGGAGGAAGGTAGCCAGTCACGGCAGCCGGTGCTTGGGGAAGGACAAACACCAGAGGAGGTTCCCGGTAAGCAGGAGCACTGCCAACTTTTTTGCCACCCGAGGTGGCGGAAGGTCCCGCCCCCAAAATGCCGCCCCCGACAGAGGTGGCGGAAGGTCCCGCCCCCAAAATGCCAACGACGACCGGGGCGGCCGAAGATCCGGCCGCCGCAGTCACCACCCCCCCAAATGTTAGTGCCCTAGGCGACCGCCTAGGTCGCTTAATGGGTTGCGCCGGCCCTGCCGGTAAGCGGCTTTTATTTTGGGAAGGAAGTTATTTGGTGCGGGCTCTTGTGGCGGGCTCTTGGGGCTGCATGCATGCCTAGATAGGGTGTTGATGTGCTCTCTCACATTGCGGTAATCGGCCTCAGTGAGCTCTTCAGAGGTCTCAGCCAGAACTTGGGCAATGCACTTGCGCAGGTTTCTCGGGAGAGCCACTGTGGTCCTTGTCCCAGTCAGGCTAACATGTCTGCACCACTGTGCCATGAGAGGCAGTGGGACTATTGCTGCACACAGGCAAGCTGCATATGGGCCAGAGCAGAAGCCGCATTATAGTAGAATACCCTCTCTTGCTTCCCAGGTCACCCTCAGCAGCGAGATATCTTCCAGGATGAACTGCTGTGGAAAATGTGGGGACAGTGTTCAGTATAGGGGCCCCCTGCAGCTGTTGGCTCTCCACAAGGCACAGAAACCAGAGGACAGTACAGCCATGAAAGAATCAGTCCCCCTTGACCCTGTGCTTACTCACCATTTTGGGGCTCCCGTGGGTTATGTGTGCTTGCTTTGGGACGGGCAAATTATGCTATTATGTCGACTCTGTTTGCCCTCCTAAGTATGGGGGAATCATTGCTTTGTCTGGTGTGAATAATGCTGCCTCTGTTAAGTGTTGCATTTTGCCTTTACAGATGCAACCATGAGATCTTAGCCATCCGTGTTATCACCAGCCGAGAAGCTACAAAGAATCAGAAAGAGGTCACGTAGAAGCAAAAAGGACATGCTGCATGAAGTCATACAGCACTCCCTTAATGAAAATCAAAAAGTGCAGGAGTGGCAGGAGAGTGAAAGGAGGGTCCGCCAGCAGAATGCGGATCGCCAGCACGGAGCGGCTGATAAGCATCATGGAAAGCCAAGCAGATTTCGATCCAGGCGCTCGTAGCCATGTAGGCAGAGCACTATCGCACCCTCCCCTCTCTGCAGCCCTTGTCCCAAAACTCTTTCCCTTGTGCCCCCATGTCACCTCCAATCCACTTTCCCCAACATCCAGGTTTTTATCTCTACCAGCTGCCTCCAACACCTGTAGCTTCACCACCCAGCCCTGAAAACTACGACCCTTACCCACTGCGCTCAACCCCCATCACCATGCTGTATAGCCATCCTGAAGTGCAGCAGTCATTGCACAGCACTCGAAAAAGGAAGGCTGAGTATGATAACAGGACATACGCAAATCTGTGATTGTATCGTTCCCTATCCCACCCCCTTGCCCTTTCTGTTTCCCAAGCAGATGTGTTTCTTTTTAATAAATGGGGTTTTTTGCTTTGAAAACATTCTTCGTTATTGCATAAAGTAAAAAAGATACCTTAGCCCAGGAAAGCAACAGGCACTGCAAGTCAGTGTATCAGACGTGGCAAACACAGATTCCTACTAACATTGGAACCACTGCACTTCACTCCTGTGCAGGGCACCAGACATTACTGGTGGCTTTCAGCCTCAAATTGCTCCCTCAAGGCATCCCTAATCCTTGCAGTCCCACGTGGAGCCCCTCTAATAGTCCTGCTCTCCGGCTGTTCAAATTCAGCCTCCAGGTGTTGAGCCTCCGAGTTCCATGCCTGAGTGAATCATTCACCCTTCCCTTCCCAAATGTTACGGAGGGTACAGCATGCGGATATAACCGCAGGGATGCTGTTATCAGCCAGGTCCAGCTTCCCGTACAGAGAGCGCTAGCAGCCCTTTAAATGGTCAAAAACACACTCCACAGTCATTCTGCACCGGCTCAGCCTGTTGTTGAATCGCTCCTTGCTGCTGTCAAGGCTCCCTGTGTAGGGTTTCATGAGCCACAGCATCAAAGGGTAAGCAGGGTCTTCAAGGATCACAATGGGCATTTCAACTTCCCCTACGGTGATCTTCTGGTCTGGGAAAAAAGTCCTGGCTTGCAGCTTCCTGAACAGGCCAGTGTTCCGAAAGATGCCTGCGTCATGCACCTTTCCGGGCCTGCCTGCGTTAATGTCAATGAAACGCCCACGGTGATCCACAAACACCTGGAGAACCATAGAAAAATAGCCCTTCCGATTAACATACTCAGAGGCTAGGTGTGCTGGTGCCAGAATTGGAATATGCATCCCATCTATCGCCCCTCTGCAGTTAGGGAAACCCATTTGTGCAAAGCCAGCCACAATGTCATGCACGTTACTCAGAGTCACAGTTCTTCTGAGCAGGATGCAATTAATGGCCCTGCAAACTTGCATCAACACGATTCCAATGGTCGACTTCCCCACTCTAAACTGTTTAGCAACCGATCAGTAGCTGTCTGAAGTTGCCAGCTTTCAGATTGCAATAGCCACCCACTTCTCCACCATCAAGGCAGCTCTCAATCTCGTGTCCTTGTGCCGGATGGTGGGGGCGAGTTCATCACACAGTCCCATTAAAGTGGCTTTTCTCATCCGAAAGTTCTGCAGCCACTGCTCATCATCCCAGACTTGCATGACGATGTGATCCCACCACTCAGTGCTTGTTTCCCAAGCCCAAAAGCGTTGTTCCACGGTGGTGAGTATGTCCGTGAATGCCACAAGCAATCTCATGTCGTATGCGTTACTCAAGTCGATATCGTCGGAGTCCTCACTGTCACTTTGGATCTTAAGGAATAACTCGACTGCCAAACGTGATGTGCTGGGAAGACTTGTCAGCATATTCCTCAGCAGTTCGGGCTCCATTCCTACAGACCGAAAGGGAAGACAGAGTGCACAGTACAAAAAACATTGAAAGATGGCGCCAATTGTGGACAGAAGCAGAGGGATTGCTGGCATGCAAACCGATGCATCACGGGGCGTTGGGACAGGACCCAGAATGCCCCGTACCTCCCACCCCCTTCCTACAAGCTACAGCGCCGGAATGGGAAGAGGTGCTCTATGGGATAGCTGCCCACAATGCACCACTCCCAATGCCACTGCAAGTGCCGCAAATGTGGCCACGCCAGTGCGCTTGCAGCTGTCAGTGTGGACAAACTGCAGCACTTTCCCTACTGCGCTCTACGAAGGCTGGTTTAACTCAAAGCGCTCTACATTTGCAAGTGTAGCCATGCCCTGAGTTATTGTATTTTGTTGCTTCTCCTCTTTCCCATCGGGCTGTGATTCAGTGTAACTAAACAGCCTCAGGCCTCAGAGGAGAACTCTAGCTGTTGCAGGAAGTGGTGTTAGTGATTCAGTAGGTGGCGCTCTTCTCTCGGAGTTTGCGCTGTGGGACTGGAGAGCCTATCTTTCAGGAGAGCCTGTGAAAGCTGGGCCCTGGTCATTCAAGATTTGTTGATACTGCACCAGATTAACCCTGATGTCCTAGCCAGATGCTAGTCTGTATTAATTGAACTCTATCTGCTTTCAGTCTGCCCTGCAGCTTCCATTGGGCATGCTATTCTTCGTCCTACACTGCCCTGCAGTGTTGATGAGTTCCTCCCAGAGGTGGCTTGATTTCCCTATGATGGGATAGAGGGTTTGGCACGTGAAGCGATTCCTATCTTTGTCAAGAGCATCAGATGCTTCTGGATAAAAGGTGTCCTCTAACTTTAAGATTACATGTGTAATATTTACATCCTACATATAGTCAGAGCCTGGTTCTTCACTGCCTTACACCTTGGTTAGTCAATCACACCTGGACAAAATAGGTGTAAAATGCTCCGCAATCAGAATGTATAAATACATCCAACAAGAAATCCACTTGGATTATTTCTTGTACCTCCTGGTTAGCCCTGCTGCCTTTTCTTATGCTTGCTTTCTAAGCTATCGGTAAAGGTTCTGTCAGTTAGCACTTGCTATTATGGCAGTAGGTGCAATAGTAAACCCTTCGGTAAACAAGGGGAGTGAGGTTCCTGGGCTTGTACCATTCATGTAGGTCATGGTGGCAGCTGCTTCACTCCTGTAAGCAAGCAAATTACTTAGTTAATACTTCTGCTGGTGAAATGAAACAATCCTGGATCCTCTCTAATCATTTATCCCAATTCTAGTTCCCGGATCTGCCACACGGCTCCCCGGGCCGGGGGGAGCTGCCGGGGGGGGGGGGCCCCAAGGGGCGGGGGGGGGGGGTTATTGGGGGGGGGCGCCCCGGGGGAGGGGGGGGGAGGGGGGGGCGCCCCGGGGGGGGCACCTGAGGGGGGGGGGGGGGGGGCAGAGAGCTGCCACAGGGCTTGGGGTGGGGGGCGCAAGGTGGAAGTTTCGCCTAGGGCACAAAACATCCTTGCACCTGCTCTGTTCTCCTCCCATATCTTGTCTCTCATTGCGTATGCATTTGTGCAGTGCCTAGCACAATGGGGCCCTGAACTCGGAGCCTCTAGGCACACCCACAATATTCATACTACTACTTGTGATGTGGGCTTTCCCCCCTAGACTTTTACTGAGCTCCCCTCCGCTCCTCAGAGATCTTAAAGATCCGATAAGAACATGGATTTGTCCAAAGCCAAAATTTCCCCCTCCCACTAGGATGTGTGCCTAGGCTGGTTGCGACCCTCCCCTCTCCCCACCCCCCGAGGTGGCTGCATTTCAGTGGAATGGTGGGCAGGAAAGCTGCAGAGCATGCTGGGATGAAAGAAGCAATAGGAACGCAAGATGTTATTTATCAGCTCATGCTCTGCCATAGACATGCCTCTCAAAGGCAGAGGGTTTAAAAAGAATGTGAATGCCTCCCCTCTATAAACTATGCAAACACTCACAGTGAGTCACAGGTACCTCCCATGTCTATTTCCTGCCAGCTTTCAGCAACCACCAACTACCACCGGTGTGAGGGAGACCCAGGGGCCTGTGAAAGAACAGCTTTCATCCTGCTATTTCTGAGCTGCTCTGCACCTTTAAGATTCAACTCTTCAAGCGATGGGGAGTCCAGTGTACAGCACACCTGTACCAGCCCAACAACAGCCCCGTGCAAAAGGAGTCAAGCTGTTCAATGGATTGACTGTCATCATAACCTTTGTCACAGGAACAAGGGGTTATATAATAATCCCAGGGGCTCACATGCTCCAAGCACGCTTCACTGAAATGCTTTGACCTTTCGGATCAATCTCTCACTAGACTGGCTGCTCAGTGCCATCTCACTCTCTAAAGCCTCTGTAGCCATGCAGCAGTCTTTAAACGAGCAGGACATTGCGGGGGGGAGGGGGAGGGGGAGGGAAGGGGAGAGGCAGGAAATCTCTGAGCAATCTGCACAATGAGAGAACATTTTTGCTGGTAGAGTTTGCAGATGACACAAAGATGCTTCTGCTGCCACATTGCTACTTTTAGCCAGGCTAGCGCAGGTAAAGTTAATGGACAATATTTGTACCTGTGCTCCAATTGCATCTTGGAATGAAGCATAAATATGGCAGGTACGGTATTGTCATAACCTTTTCCCATGGGTTGGTACCTCAGGCCTTCCCCAGGGGTGTCATTTCCACTACAGATTACCCAGCTGCTGCATTCTCCGCTGCCACATTTCACCCATTCTCCTTAGGCACAGATGTGTTCCTCTTCCTCTGACCTCCAACTCAATGCCAGATTTGCTGTCTGCCCATTTGATGAACACATGCACTGTCAAAGTTACACCATTCATCTCTCCTTATCACTGTGCCTTGATCCCATGCACAGAAAACTTAAATTAAACTGCTAGTGACGCAGTGCACAGCTAGACTCAGCATCCCAAGGAGACAATGTTGCTCCTTGTCTCCATGAAAATAGAACCAATTTGAAACATACCGACTACCCGACACAAACAGAACACACAACCCTGAGCAGCCTCAGAGAGCTGCCATGCTGAGAGTGGAAACCGACATTCCTAATTACAAAATACTTCTGCTCACAAGCTAGGGAATTTTGTTTTAAGTGGTAGGAATTTGGCCTTTTGTGTTATTTCTCTGTTATTCAGCAGCAGAGGATTGCGCTCCAGTATGGGCTCGCTCATCCCACATAAAGATGATCGACATACAACTTAATTCCACTACACATATTACTTCAGGCACACTTAAATCTACTCCTCTACCATAGTTCTCTGCAGTATTGCTCCATCCAGTGTTTGCAGAGAGGAAAGTGTAGCAAAGCTCAGGATGAAATTGCATGATATGACACATCTACCATTAAAGACTTGTTTAATCCAGCACATGGTCGCCTGCCCTCATGTCACCGGTTGTGGATACATTTACCGAGTGAGGGATTCACAGTAGAGGACATGTGGCATGCTCCATGGACTGCAGAGAAAGTGACAAATAATTATCTTGTCTCAGACCTTACTCAGCGTCAATCCGGGTTTGATTTACCGCGAAGGCAATGGAACCTTCTGACCCGGTTTTGTACCAGACATGGAATTTGTGCTGCAGCAGAATTTCAGTGGTGTTTTAGAGACAGTCCATTATGTCAGTGTGGGCAGTTACAAACCATAACACATAGTGTTGAGGACTGCAAAATGACTCCTACTCCTGGAGGTCTTCGTGCCTTGAACATCGTTGATAAAAACACTGTGGCTTGGCTTGACAAGACTCCATACGCCAAATAATACCTTTTATTTCCCCATCAGAACAGAGGATGAATAAGAGTGGTGGGATGCACATGCTTGCTGCAGTGCAGCAGCCAGTAGCCATGTTACTCTGGGAAGTGGTTACACCATTCCAAGAAGAGACAAAGTTCATGCTGTTCCTTTAAATCCCCTTTCCTATGTAATCCCTTGCACTGCAGCCGCATGTCTTAGACAGGTCCAGGTAGAACCCACCTGCTGTTCCACAACATATTCCAGGCATGGCCCAAGAGAATACACCTTCTGTGTGGCTGAACGTTCAAAGGACAGCCAAGTGGCACTCACCTGCAGGCCTGCCAGATGCTCTGGGTGCACCTACTTAAAACTTGCCCACTTTGCTGCCAGCCGCACCAGGTGTGTCTAAGTGCAGTTGCACACTCCAGGTACACTTTGGCGAAACTTGCTGTCAGATCCCTAATGCACCAGGTGCATTGTTACATCCAACTGGTCTCAGTGGCCTGTTTTGTTTCTTAAAAACACACACACACACACACACACACACACACACACACACACACACACACATATGGGCCAGATCCTCACCTGATGTAAATGGGTGCAGCTCCATTTACTCCAACAAAGCAGCACTGATTAACACTAGCTCTGGATTGATTCCCTTATATTGTTTATTTTATTCCCAGGAGTTTTATATTAGCAGTAACTTATCAGCACAGCTCTGAATGGAGAGAAGTATAAAATAAAGAAGTGATAAAGAGGAGGAGGAGGTGGGACGAGCCTTTGGTGGGGTGAACAGAGGAAGAACATAGGTACATGCCCAGAGAAGCAATCAGACACAACTAAATTGCCAGGCACCATATCTTTTCTGTTTCTTCATTCTTATAAACTCTGGCTGGCCCGAAAACAGGAATTCCATTTTGCAAACATTTCCCAGTTTCTGACAATTGTTTTAATTCAGTATCAGAACCAGAATTAGATCTTTTGCAATTTCTCATGAGAAAAAAAATCAATACTGTAGTTAGGACACTCCCCTGGGATGGGTGAGACCCAGGTTTGAGAGCCTGCATTGTCTGGGGGAATTGAAATAGAGACTTGAGCCTTAATCTCCCACATCCCAGGCCATTGAGACAGACTCAGTCTCCTCTTGGAGATGTTCTACTTTGTATAGCTAAGGGCACTGGGCCAGAGAGGTAGACTATATAAGCTGTGGGGTAGGGTACTCACCTAGGATGTGAGAGACCCATGTTCAAGCACCTCTGCTGAATCAGCTGGAACAGAAACTTGAACCTGAATCTCCCATATCCTACCTACTGGGCTATTGGCTAAGGGGCTTGTCCCAATCAGAAATTCCACCTTGCACCTGAGAAACCTGCCTATGAATGAAACCGAGAGGTTTGGGGGGGGGGAGTTTCATTTTTTACAAATTGGCATTTTCTGAAAAAAAAAAAATTCCAAGAAGAATTCCCGACAGCTCTAATACCAACCCAAACAAAGGTGCCAAAGGTGGACCCCTGATTGAGCCGTGCTTTGGTTTAAGTCGAGGGCTGCAGGCCAGTAATTCTCAGTGCCACCAACTCTCGTGGTTTTAGTACACGCCTCACAGTAATTAGTGGTCTTCTAAAAGCCCCAGCTCCTGGAGTCAAGTGACTGTACAAAAATCTCAGATTTCATTTTTTTAAAAGTAAGTTTCTGTCCCTCATGGCTGCAGAGAAAAGCTTGAAAATATGACCTGAGTGCACCTCAAAGCTCAGAAACCAGAAGGCATAGAAAAAAAAAAGCCCCAAACATTTTTTTTTATAAAGTCATGATTTTTAAGTCAACCTCATGATTTTGAATGGTTGGGGCTGGCAATGCTACACTGAGTGGAACTCCTGGTATGTTTCTCTACCCTGCACATGTCACTGGGCATCAGCAGTAGCACCAGGGTAGGTTTGGCAGAATTCATTTTGTAATCATTCTTATGGATAATATCAATGTTTGTTTGCAAGCGTTTTGGGGGGGGAGGAGTATCAATTTAAATTTTCAAAGTTTGTGAAATTATGGGGGTGGGAGGAAGTCAGACAATTATTTAGTGACAGTAGAGATTGGATTCAACATGTTAAAGCTTTATGAACCATTAACATAAACGGTCAACATCATATGTCAAAATATACAAAATAAATATTCTTAAATGAACAAATCATACCTGTTTTTACCATCCATCCACAAGGACATATGTAACATGCTTAATTCAAAAGTCTAAATCATTGGATTTTGGCTCTAAGTTCTCAATCAGCATTTTTCTTACTTTATCTATCTGAACATTTTGATTACAATTGATGGAACTATTTTTTCCAACTTGTGCCCATACAGTGAAATCGACATTCACTGACATTTACAGGTAAAAATCGAATCCTTCCATATAGGTACTGGAGACGACTGGCACAGGAAGGGTTAACAGTTATTTCATCTGCAAGTGTCCTGACCTTTAGAAGAAAAAAATTTCCAGGGAGACAGACAGTTGATGTGAATGCTCAGAGCATGATACAGGAGACGTCAGAAACACAAGTTATTGATAGCACAGATGCATAAGCCAGAAAGGAAAACAATACTCATAAAACAGCTAGCTGCAGAGGAGACAGATTGGTCTTTTCACTGTAGGACTGGGATATGCAGCCCTAGAGCTTATGCAGCAGGGGGGGAAATGCCATGAAGACAATAGTGAAAGCTTTATGCTGTTTTATGTGAGCAAAGGGGGCACAATCTGGCCTGCAGTGAGGTGCTACTCAACAGGAGTATAACAGGGTGCCATCTCTGGAGCATGCCCCCACCTGGCCTGGTGTGGCACTACAGGCACATCACCATCAGTGAGGAAGAATTGTGTCATCTGAATTTTTTGTATCATATCTCCAATAAATTTCTGTTAAAGCTTTTTTTGAAGCCCAGTAAAGATTATGCATCAGATCAAAGGAGCTGTGCAAGACTACACCAGCTGAGAACCTGGCCCCAGGAATCCAGACAGTGTTGTGCATTTGATGCTCTATTTTATGTTCATGCAGAAGAATCTCTCTCCTTTGTCCAGTACGCTGTGGAATTCCATGGCAATGTTTTTTCTTGGCTCTAGTTTTTTCTTCATTACATCACTCACAAGATGAGTAACAGATGAGGTCTCTCTGCGGTCAAATGAGATGCACGCCTCCTCATGGAGCTGTTGTGATCATTACTGTTTGTAAAACATTGCAACATGCTTTGCAAACAATTATGAATTTAGCCTGAGAACAGCCCCAAGGAGGCAAGCGTCATATTGTTGAAGCCAGTTCACATTTATTACTCATACTTATGTTGCAATCACTGACATAATGGACAGACTAGAACCATAAAAGAAGAGTATGAGAAACATATCTGTGACAACCGCTTATTACAGTAATTACAATATCTGGTGCTTTCCCTTTATCTCTTAAAGGACCAATCACCTGTTCACAGTATCCACCTATTGTCTCTCATCTTATACTTAGCTTGCAAGCTCTTTGAGGACTATCTTTTTATTGTGTGTCGGAGTGCAGCACAAAGGGGTCTTTGTCCATCAGGCCTCCATGATCCCTGGGCTGAGGATTTCTCTCACATTTTAAAAAATAAGACAGTTATTCTGGGTTAGCATGAACTTTAGCAATAAATATACAGTTTAAATTAGATCATTTCTTCCTTCGTTATCTATATTGGGCTCCCCCCACCCCAAAGAATTAAAACAGAAAACTCTCAAGGATTCACATTTGTTGGAGATGTAATCTAGAAATCTTTGGTTTAGTACTGATATGCTGAGGAGTGCTAACGGCTACTGAACAGCTGGGTCCTGGATCCAAAAACAAATCACAGACCTCTTTAAAACCAGTTGGGGTGCCAGGTGTCCTCCTTTAGGTTCAGCAGAAGGAGCAATCAAGCCCCTCTATGTAGTAAAAACAGCTGCAGACAATGGGGGCTACAGCCCAAGGCAATATACCGTTTAATAGGTCAGAGCTAAGCTGTATGCACTCTGGGTTTCCCCGGTCAAAACAGATGCAGGGGTTTGGATATGGATTATAGGCTCTGTGGGTATGTCTACACTATCCGCTGGATCGCCAGGCAGCGATCAATCCAGCGGGGGTTGATTTATCGCAACTAGTCTAGACGCGATGAATCGACCCCCGAGCGCTCTCCCGTCGACTCCTGTACTCCACCGCAGCGAGAGGCGCAGGCAGAGTCGACAGGGGAGCGGCAGCAGTCGACTCACCACAGTGAAGACACCACGGTGAGTAGGTCTAAGTACGTCGACTTCAGCTACGTTATTCACGTAGCTGAGTTTGTGTAACTTAGATCGATCCCCCTAGATCAGGCATGTTGCAGAGAGGAAGCCTAGAAAAGGTGTTGAGAGTGTGACCCTGAGAGGAAGCAGAGGGACAGGGCTTCTTGGGCACAGAGCTTGCTGGAGTGGCAAACTTGGGGATTGCTGACCAAGCAAATGGCCTGCTGTTTGTTTCTACTGTGTTCAGGGAAACATGGCTGTAATGAGGAGCAATCTCAGGTGCCCCCTTTGCGGCACAATGTGGCTCTGCAACTGCATTGCCCTCACCTTCATGTTTTTTGGCTCTTGCACTTACTCCTAGACCAGAATGCTTAAATGAAGATTCCCTATGGTGAGGTCTCATTTATTCAGTCTAGTACAAGACACCAAACTATTCCTTCTCCCCTCAAGCCCAACCCTTGTTCCCTCCATTTTAGGAGTCCTGCAGCCCTCCTTCTGGGGTCTGAGAGACAATTCCAGTAGGTTTCTCCCTGGGACAGGCAGGCAGGCAGGCCTTCTCCTCTTCTCCGTGCCTCTCTGGAGGCTTCTCCTTTAATTACTAGGCCTTTGACTGATTTAACCCCATGACCTACCTGTCACATGGCTAGTCAGCTTCGGCACTGACAAATATGAAACCAGTCAAAGCCAAGGTTTATGTCCTGGTACAGGTAGGCAGTACTTTCACCGCCCCGGCAAGGTAAAGAGTGGATTGTTTAAAAGCTAAAAGCATTCTGTATGTCACCCAAGACTAACAATTCACCACTCAGACTATAAATGTGGCTAGTTTGAATGCGTACTTCAGAGCACACCTTCTCCGTAACGTGAACTGCATGCTGCAAGAATCGCTTCCCAGGAGCGGTACGTATGCCTCCATTCCGTACTGTACTATTTTGCCTTTAGACTGTAAGTTGGCTAGGCCTAGTTATTTGGTCTCTTGTACATTTTTAATATTGAACCACAAGTGTAGTCAAGGAATTGACTATACTGGAGACAATAACGTGGACATAGAGAAATGTGGCTTATCTATATAATGTCACTAAAAATCAGTCGCTCAGTGATGGGCAACTGAACTGCAGTGACCATGCAGGAGTGGATCATTCTGCTACTTAGCCCTACAATGACGGTGTCAGCTTCTGTGCATGTTCAAAAGAATTGGAGGGTGGGAGGGAGGAAAGATTCCCTAGTTCTCCTACAAGAGCTGGGTGAAATCCACCCCTATCCTGAAGGCCCACACAAAGCTACGCACCATTTAGATCTTACTTAACACTTACTTTGAGGTCCTAAGTGGTGCATAGACACTTTGCAAGACCTCTGCCTGGGATGAATGTCACCTACAATGCACAAGAACTAAAATTCAAGGGTCCTTGCAAGACCCTCCATGCTACTGAAGCCCCATGTCAAGGTGAAATTCACCTTTCTACAAAGGTCAGTACACACCCCTGTCAGGGCCGGCTCTAGGTTTTTTGCGCCCCAAGCAAAAAAATTTTTGGCTGCCCCCCACCCCAGCCCTGGGCTCTCTCACACACACACACACCCCGCCGCCCCAGCTCTGGGCTCTCTTTTCCCCCCCCCCCCCCCCCCCCCCCCCCCCCCCCCCCCCC